>NC_050450.1:107217166-107517166 GCF_903995425.1 Onychomys torridus | reverse complement strand
TTGCAGAACACTGTGAGTCTGTTTACAGAAATCCAAATAAATATGTAGACAAACACTCTGTATTCCTAAGCAACAAAACAAAAAGAGGTAAAATTTCTAGGAATTATGCAGTAAAAGATGTGAAGGACCTCTACATGGACAAGTTAGAAGTCTCCATCTGAACCGTCTATGAGAAACACAGGTATAGCCACACTGCCTTTCAGGTCCTCAGTGGAATTTAACCACTGACTTAAGATTTGTGTGAAAATAAAATGCAAAAGGGCGTAGACAGTGAAAGACAATCCATCAGAACAGCTTGCTTTCTCAGATTCCCAGAGCAGCCTGGTGCGCCCGAGGCCAAGCCAGGTGGAGGCTACAGACAGGAAGCAAAGGCACTACTGCTACATGGGTCTTCTTGGGGACAAATGACACTGGCCTCACCTCACCCACAGGCAAAGACACGTTTATTAAGCACAGCTTGGCTCTGTAATTCATCCTCCAAGCTGGGTGGACACTTCCGAGTGACAAGGATGTCACATGAAACAAGGACTGCCTAGGCCCACTGAGACTTACTGTCACCCTGATAAGGGGATAAATATAAACAGCAAAACTATGGAGCTTCCCGGCATTTGGGAGACAGAAGCAGGTGGGTTCCAGGCCATCATGATCTACACAGTTAGTCCAAGAGTCCAAGCCAGCCAGAGACTCTGTCCAAACAAACACGCAAACAACAACAACAAAAGCTTATTAAGCTTTAAGAGATACAGAACAAAATTCTGACCTCATGGTGGGAAGAAAGCTTAGCTAACACATGAGCCCCAGAAAACCTAAGTATATACGGATCTGTGTCAGTAGAGCTTGTTTCTGTTTATCAAGAGATCCTGAGAAGATCTCAGACTCCACAGTGAGAGAAATTTATACTACAGCACTTATCAAAAGGTGACCCTGGGTGACTGCATCACAGACAGCACTAATCAATAGCCAGAGAGCTTGTAAGAGGCATTCAAATCATTATAGTCACAAAACAGTATACAAGGGAGACCCTCCGCTATGACCCAGCATCTCCTGCTATGACCAAGCCAGCTGTGACTGAGTCGGACACTGCCATGCTCACTCAGCATTTCCTCAACAGCCAAGATACAGACATGACCCAAGTGTCAATTAGCAGGCAAACAGGCAAAGGAAACGTGGTATATACAGACATCAGATGTGACCGAGCCACAAAGGAAGTGTAGTATACACACACATATCAGATGTGACCAAGCCACAAAGGAAATGTGGTATGTACAGACATCAGATGTGACCAAGCCACAAAGGAAATGTGGTATGTACAGACATCAGATGTAACCAAGCCACAAAGGAAATGTGGTATGTACAAACATCAGATATGACCAAGCCACAAAAAGGATATCAAGGTGCAAGAACACAGCAACCTGTAGGGTATTATGTTCAATGAATAACCAGGCACAGAAAGATAAATACCACATGACCTCACTTTTATGTGGCATGTCAAACAATAAGAATTTGTAGTAGCCAGAGAGGCTGGGGCCTAGAGAGCTAGGGAGACACTGGTGGGTAGCACCTTAACACCAAGGAGTGAGTTTTGAGATGCACTGCAAAGTATGGCCACTGTAGTCAGTGGTAACGTCCTGCCTTTGGAAGCACTGAGGAAATGCTTGGGTTTTGCTGCTTTGTGCTGTTGTTGTACAATGCTTATTTAAACCCAGAGCCTTCCACATACTAGGCAAGCATTCTACCCTGAGCTGCATCCCAGCCCACAAAAGAGATTTTAAATGTCTTTGAATAACAGTTATTTATCAGAGTGACTCAATCAGTGTACACACACATCAAACATCATGCCCCAAATAGGAATACATTTAAAAGAGAAAATTTAAAACCACAACAGCATACCACCTCACAGGGATGACCACAGGGAAAGTAACAGTGCTGCTGGAATAGGCACCCAGAACCACCACCACTGCCTGCCGGTGGAGGCCAGTAAGTCAAGTAGCCTTGCCTTTTAAAACCAAACCCTGCATCCTGGAAATTCCAGTTCCTGGCAAATATCCTCAAATACTGTGCCCTAAGCAAAGGTCACATGAAAATATTTCTATCAGCATAACATGCAACACTGTGGGACAAAGAACAGTATGGCTTATGCTTTCGGTGGGTCTCTACAGCACAGGACAGGGGAGGACAGGGACCCCCACAGCAGGGGCAAGAAACATGTCTCAACAGTTAAGAATACTGGCTGCTCTTTCAGGAAGCAGGTTCAATTTCTAACACCCACATGGAGGCTCACAACCATCTGTAACTCCAGTCCCTGTGACCCAATGCCCCCTACTGGCATCCACATACATTGCACACATGTGATAACAGACTAAATACCCAAACACATAAAATAAATAAAATTCCACACCAGGCAAAGCTATCAATCGTATTTAAAGAAGAATTGATAAAATTGTCAAAGAACTAAGGCCTTGGAGAGAGAGCTACAGATGTGGCACTGTGTTCCCAAAAATATTGTGTAGGCTAATAAACTTATCTGGGGGTCAGAGAACAGGACAGCCACAATATTAAACATGAGGATAGGCAGTGGTAGCACACGCCTTTAATCCTAGCATTCCAGAGACAGAAATCCCTCTGGATCTCTGAGTTCAAGGCCACATTAGAAACAGCCAGGCTTGGTGACAAATGCCTTTAATCCCAGAAATCCAGCGTTTAATCCCAGGGAGTGACGGCAGAAAGTAGAAAGATTATATAAGGCGTGAAGACCAGAAACTAGAAGCTTTTGGCTGGTTAAGCATTTTGGCTGGTTAAGCTTTTAGGCTTTGGAGCAGCACAGTTCAGCTGAGACCCATTCTGGATGAGGACTCAGGAGGCTTCCAGCCTGAGGAAACAGGATCACCTGAGGAACTAGCAGAGTGAGGTAGCTGTGGCTTGTTCTTCCTTGTTCTTCCAACATTCACACCAATAACTGGCCTCAGGTTTGATTTTATTAACAAGACTCTTTAAGATTCATGCTACATACATAAGCCACAGCAAAGCCAGGCATGACCAGGCACACCAGGCAGTGCACATGGCCTGACCACAGTCACCTGCTGCTGTCCCGACCCTCCTCTTACTGTGTACTGCTATGTGCATCTTTCCACAGATGTGACACATCACTTTAAATCCAGGAAGGTTAAAAACAGATGAAACAGTCTCTGGTAACAATGTTTTCATTCCACAGACATTCCGGGAGACAGCTCCTCACTAAGCATTCTGCCAGGACTTTCAAACCACTGTGCCTGCTACAACTGCTAAGATCTGATGTGAGGGATGAGGATATCAATGTCAACAGAGGAAACCTTCCAGCCAGACCCCCAAAGCGTGTATAGCACTTAAACACTGGAGCTTGCAGTCTGTGAACAGGGCCCGGGTGTCCTAAGACAGGAATGTGCAAGTATAAACAGGGGCAAGAGAACAAGAAAGGGAAACAAGGGAAGGCTGTAAACATCCCCGCAGGCCCCACTCAGAGCCTGGAGCAAAAGCCCTAGACCTGAAAGGAAAGGGGTGACCATATGCACACTGAGTGAAACTCAATTCTTATTGCTTTCTGAAAAGGGAACACGGCTGAAACTTGGTCATACAGAAAGTGAGATGAAAAATAAGACAACCATATCTTGAAGACAATGCTGCCCAATGTGTTACCTGAGACATGACAGCATCTACACAAGGGATAACCTGGACAGGTAGAAAGCAGCCAATCAGTTCAGGTTTCAATTTAGCAAAGTCTGTGACAAGTCACCTGTGAATTTCTGTCTCTCAGGCTCAATTTCGGAGAAAAATAGGCCTGTGTAGAGCTGGCATCTGCAGGGAGATCAGGCTAGGTAAAGCAGAAGTTAATGTATGGCTTCCCAGTCGAACCACACAATTAAACCTGTGCCAGAAACAAAGGATTGATGCCCTCACATCCTCTGCACACCCGAGCCAGGCCCTCCATCTGCCTGAGTGCTGAGTGCCACTGACACACTACAAACAGCAGGATGATCTATGCCAGAACATCGGCTCACAGCCTCAACTGAGAACGGCCTCAATGCCTCCAAACAGGAATGCTCCTGTGAAGGATGAGGAGTAGACTGCATCTGCACCCAGATTATGAGGTTCAGTTGAGAGCTTTGAGAAATACTACAAACTTTAAACCTCTGCTCAACAAAGATTTTGTCCACAGCCATTCTAATGCTCTAAAATCCAAACCAAAAATCATTCTATATAAAATGTCTCATTTCTCCCATATGCAAATAGCCCTGAGAAGAATTCACTGTAAGAAACACAGTTGAAGACAGGCGGTGGTGGTGCACACCTTTGATCCCAGCACTTGAGAGGCAGAGGCAGATGTATCTCTGTGAGTTCGAGGCCAGCCTGCTCTACAGAGGGAGTTCCAGGACAGCCAAGGCTATACAGAGGAACCCTGTCTCAAAAAAAAACAAACAAACAAAAAACCACGAACGAGGTGGGGGTGGGGCGAGAAAAAAAAAAAACAATTGCCCTTAAACTATGTAATGTTGTAAGGGCAGAGCAGCCCTGGCGCACACAGCCCCAATCGTTCAGGAGAGACAGCGAGCTAAAGCACTAAATCCGGAAGACTGCTAGGAAATCAGTTCTTCCTCCATTGCTCTGGCTTCCTTCTCTGGCTTTCAGTGTCCATTCCTGGGAAGTGGGCGGGGCAGGGAAGGATGTAGATTCAGCCACCACAGTCTCATGCCTGCTCGGTATTTTATGAATCCATATAAATGACATGCGGCTCACTCTGAATGTCTGAACTCTGGTAACAACTTGTCAGTAAATATCCAACATGCCTGAAATCATTTATTTTAATAAAGTTTCATGACTCACCAGCTACCAAAGCCTTGATTTAATTCAAAGTTCAGAACATAATTCCCATTTTCTCAGGATAAATTTTTTTTCTAAATAAATACTAGATCAAAGTTAGCAGCACAATGATGGCATCCATTTTCCAAAACTACAGAGAAGTGACAGGCCAAACGCTGCCATCAGCTGCCTCTAGTGAGGCACAGATCACTGGGAACTGGGGAACACTGAAGGAAGGTCTCTGTCACCATAAGGGCAGCACCTCCCAGCCTCCTCACTCCACCTACTCACCATGGCCACACAGGCTCCTGAACAGGAGCCTCTCCCATGAGGGCTGGAAAGCCTCCACCAAGCTCTTGGGCTGATTACTCATGACTCACCCTATTAAAGTTTGCCATTTCCTTACTTTCTTACTTTAGTTCCCCTGAGTTCTGACCTTAAAAATTCAAAGAAAAGATTTATACGTCACAGCCCTCCTGAGCAACTCTCAGATGAGTGTAGCTTTCAGTAAAGTCTCGACAAATGAAAAGTAAACTTCAGTAAAGCACACCCAGGATGCTAACCATTTCCCTTCATGACTGAGAAAGACTCCAGCACTCAGGTCAAAACAACTATGACTTTAAAGATAAAACACACCAAGAGGACCTGGCTCCACCAGTATTGCCCAGTTCCACCTCACATGCCATCACCAGCTGGAGCCAAATCCTGTGCAAAGCAGCAGAAGCTGGGAAGTACCCCTCCATCTCTCTGGTACCAACACATGCCAAAGCAAAAGTCCTGCTCTCTACTCACTAAAGTCCAGGAAGAAAAAAGCTAAATCTCCTTTGCTTGCTCAGGGCCAACAATCTGGAACGGGCCCAGGCACTCTAGGAGGGACAATTCCCAAGAGAGTTCTGCTTTACAGCATCCTTCTGCCAAGCAAGGGACTCAGTATCTTCCAGAGAACAGGCTCCCAAGTTACTCTGTTTGCACCACACAGCAGAAGCAGTGGGCCAATGCCACCACCCAGCTCTATAGAGGAACCCTGTAGGACAGGGAATACAGATGCCTGCTCCAAAAGCTTCCTTCTAGCCTACTAGCACCCAGCAGGCAGGAGCAGCACTGTGGATACAGACTGCATGGTACTATCATGTGTTGAAAGTCCTGATGCATTTTCTAAATTAAAAAAAAAAAAAAAGACACAGACTTAAACTATCCCATCTTCCTGCTGTTGCCACTGTAAACATATAAGGATCAGATATACATACCAGAGCCAAGAAGGAGCAAAGGTCAGAGCAGGTGAGGATACCAGGCCCACAAGGACTAAATTCTCAACGATGGGAAAAGCAACTCCAAGGTGCCAGGGACTGCATGGAGGAAAGGGAAGAACAACTTGGTGGCAGAGCCTCTGGAGAAGCTCTCATCAGTCGTGGGAAGCAATGGTGGCATGACAGCCTGTTCTGCAGGAAACTATGTGGGTAATTCAAGGGCCAACCATCCAAGGCCACAAACCCAGGAGTCAGCTATGCTCTCCATATGTGCTCCACTTGCTGTCCATTTGCCCTATGTCAGTCATCCTCTGCCTGACACAGAAACCCCCTATCTCCTGGGTCAAGCTCTAACAACAGCCAAGTTGCGCCACTGAGGGGGTCTGCGAAGTAGCCTCAAAAGCCATCCCCAAATGGGATCTTAAATGTTCAGAAACTGCTCTTCTAGCCAAGGAGAGCACCAGCAGATCTTTCCAGGAACCTTCCCTGATCTCTGCCAGTTGGTACAGGATCATTTCCAGACCTCTTGGAAACAGTCTATAGAGTCCCAGTTCTGGATGCTGCTCAAATAGAAGGTCCAGAAAAAGGGATTCTCCATCCACCGATTCAGTGCGCAGAAGAAGCAAGGCATGTGCAGCAGGGCGTTCTGTCCACGTAGGCAGGAAGTTTCACATTCGGTTTAGTACTCCCCAGTGCTTTTCACACACGGTTAACTGTTTATCCGCAGCTATATAACTGATACAGAAAGTGGAAGAAGGGAGGAGCAAAAGTAAAGAGGAAGAAGAGGAGATAGAGGGGTAGAGGAAGAGTCTACAGCAGTGGTTCAAAACCTGTGGTTTGTGACCCTTTGATGGGGGGAGTTGAATAACCCTTTCACAAGGGTAACCTGAGACCATCAGAAAACACAGATATTTACATTATGACTCATAACAGTAGTAAAATTACAGTTATGAAGTAGCAATGATAATCTTATGGTTGAGGGTCACCACAAAATGAGGAACTCTATTAAGGGTTGCAGTATTAGAAAGGTTGAGAACCACACTGCACTACAAGCAGGATGTTCAACATAACATACCATTCCATTTCACCATCCTCCCAGACACTTCACACTTTCGGTCACGATAATCCTGGTGCTCATGCCCACTCGGTTCCTGTACTTTCCAATTTCCTGTCATCAATAAACTTGATCAGCACACTTCCAAATTCTTGCCCATAAAAATGACAAAGGAGCCAGGTGGTGGCGGCGCACGCCTTTAATCCCAGCACTCGGAAGGCAAAGCCAGGCGGATCTCTGTGAGTTCGAGCCCAGCCTGGGCTACCAATTGAGATCAAGGAAAGGCACAAAGCTACACAGGGAAACCCGGTCTTGAAAAACCAAAAACCAAAAAAAAGAAAGAAAAGACATGACAAAGGGCTGAAGAGGACAAAGTTAGGACAGAGCCCATCATCTTAGAAGTCCTTCCTCTCAACCCTAGGATTATTGTTCTCAGAATGTTGTGGCCACAGAACACCTAGTATTAAGAATCACACTGCTCAGGGCTCAATGGAAAAAGTACTTGCTGCCAAGTTCTGTGACCTGAGTTTGATCCCTGAAATCCACATGCTAGAAGGGAGAGAACAGAAAATGAATTCTGACAAGTTGTCCTCTGACCTTCACACATGCATGTGCACACACCTGCACCACTGCTATCCACAAATAACCAAATAAATAAATGTAATAAAATTTAAAAGAAAAAAATCACATTGTTCACCCTCCACAACTGCTCAGAAATAGGCAAAGAACATAAGCAAGTGATAAAAGCAGCAATAAATGCCTCATAAACATACACAAAAATGCTCAGGGTCAAAATGAAAAGACTCAGTAGGTAAAGATGCCAGCTTCCAAGCAAACCTGGTCTACAGAGTGAGTTCCAGGCCAGCCAGGGCTACACAGAGACCCTGTCTTTAAAAAAAAAAAAAAGAAGGAAGGGAGGGGGAGGGAGGGAGGGGAGGGAGGGATGGAGGGAAGAAATAAACAGAAATTTGGACAGTCTTCTCATGAGGGGGATAGGGAATGGACTTTCCGTGTATATATGTCTGTGCATGACATGTGTGACGTGTCTGATATCCTCAGAAGCCAAAAAAAAGGCAGTGGATACACTGGAACTAGAATTACATACAGATGGTTGTGAGCTGCCATTAGGTAGCTAGAGATCAAATCCAGGTTCTCTGGAAGAGCAGCCAATGCTCTTAACTGCTGAGCCATCTCTCCAGGCCCAAGTAGTTTGTTATTTTCTTTGCAATGCCCAGGGCCTTGGCATGCTAGGCAAATGCTCTGCCACTGAGCTACATCACAGCCACTCACAACATTATTTAAATTATTGAAAAATCCAGAAACAGCCTGCCTAACATTAGAAATAAGTTCTATACGTGACAGTTACCCCAGTAATAGAAGTATATAATCCCAAAGAAATTCCCCAGACAACAGAGCTGAGATCAAGAAAAAGCCTGGAGTAAGGAAGCCATGCTCACACATGGTGGTGACCAGCTCTTGCTTGTCCAAATTGCTGTGAAGAGATGATTTTGAAATTCTAGTTCTAAAACACTGAGCAGCCAGCCACAGATGTGGCCCATGGCTCTGCACAGCACTGTCAGGAGTAATCCCACAGTTCTAATCTTTGGAACTAAATCATTGACAGAGTAAAGGCTAATCTAAAAAGCTCAAGCAGAACTGCACTGTAATCTTCATGATTTCACTTCACCACCCGCAACCATATTTAGGAAGAACATGGTTGTGGGTGAGAAAAGTTAAACATTTCTCAATTGCATGATCATAGACCTCTTTGAAATATATTAATTCCTTCCCTTGTTTTTAAAAGGGCACACACCTTTAATCCCAGCACTCTGGAGGCAGAGGCAGGTGGATCTCTGTGAATTTGAGGCCAGCTTGGTCTACAGAGTAAGTTCCAGGACAGTCAGGGCTACACAAACAGAACCTGTCTCAGGAAAAAAAAAAAAAGACACTCCCTATGAATGTCCTGGGTGCATAGTTAACATATAGAAGGACATAAGGTGGGGCTCTGTGCCTGCCTCTTGGAGAGAGAGAAGGAAAGGCCCCTGCCCATCTCATATCCACACACTTTGCTAGCTTTGGGCAGATGTATGATGTCAATGTAGCAAACTCTCTAGTCATAGACCATGAAGACTCCAGAGAGCCTTTGATGGCTCCCAAGCTAAGCTGGGACTCAGTACAATCAAGCAACAGCCTGCAGGTGACTAACAAGTCATAGCAGGAAATCTGTTCTGACCTTAGCTATGACCACTCCCTTGAAGGAAGGCTGTGTGCAAAAACACTTGGAGAAACACATAGCAAGACTAACCTGCTGCTGCTCCCATGGACGTTCAAGTGCACATAGAACGAAGGCACAGGCTGGCTAGCATGCTGCAACTCCTGCTTCCTCTTTAAGAGAACTTTCTCTTGTGTCTTAGAGGAAGGCAGGAGGGCAAAAGAAGGAACACAGTGCATTCCTTTCTGTCAAATTGCTTTCCCCTGCGTCCCCAGGTCCCTTCTGCTTCCAGGAGCAGCCAAAAGCACCAACCTCTGTCCCTACCAGTGGGACAGGCCCTCTCTAACTTCCTTGTTCTGGCCCTGGAGAAACAGGTGACTACCTCCTGCTGCTGTCTTAAAATCCCTACATAAAGCCTCCCGCTGACTTTAATCCTTAGACCTCCAACTTCTTCCTTGAGCAGTGCCAACATCACATACCTAATATGTTACAAGATGCCCTCCAAACCAAATGTAAATGGTTAAATATGGACTAATAATTAAAAATCAGCAAAAGGGGAGGTGCTGAGGAGATGTCTCAGTCAGTAAAATGTTTACCAGGTGAGCACAAGGATCTGAGTTCAATCCCCAGAACCCATGTAAAAAGCCAGGTATGGTGGTGTGTGCTGTGGGATAATGCTTTTGTACACTGGTTTAATAAAACACTGATTGGCCAGTAGCCAGGCAGGAAGCAAAGGTGGGATAAGCAGGCAAGAATTCTGGGAAGAGGAAGACTGAGTCAGGCCATCCAGGGAGCAGCATGTAATGACACACAGGTAAAGCCACGGAAAAAGTGGCAACACTACAGAGTAACAGAAATGGGCTTAGTTTAAGTGTAAGAACTAGTCAGTAGTAAGCCTGAGCTAATGGCCAAGCAGTTTTAATTCATATAAGCCTCTGTGTGTTCATTTGGGTCTGAGCGGCTGCAAGACTACAGGATCAGGGAAGCTGGGCGGGACCAGGAAAACTTCAGCTACAAGTGTGTGCTTGTAATCCCAGTGCTAGGGAAGTAGGGACAGATGGATCCTTGGGGCTCACTAACCATCCAGCCTAACTAATCAGAGCACTCCAAACCACCAAGAGTATCTATCTCAAGAAACATGGTGGGTGGCACCCGAGGACTGACACCCAAGGTTGTTTTCTGAGTACATGTGTGCACCCACACACACAAAATCAGCAAAAAGAACCTGGGAATGGAACTCCCTAGTAAAACACTTGCCTATAATGCACAAAGCGTTAGGCTCAATCCCAAGTGCAGGCAGACAGGCAGGAAAATGTTGCAGATTTTTTTTTTTTTTTTGAGCTAAGGATCGAACCCAGAGCCTTGCACTTGCTAGGCAAGCGCTCTATCACTGAGCTAAATCCCCAACCGGACAGAATATTTGTTTACACTGTGTGAAGATGTGTCATTGTGATTGGTTTAATAAAGAGCTGAATGGCCAATAGCTAGGCAGGAGAGAATAGGAGATATTTCCAGGGAGAGAGAGAACTTGGGAAGAAGAGAGGTGGAGAGATGCCGGGAAAACACTGAAGAAGTTGGACATATGGTACAGAGTAGAGGTAACTGAGCCACGTGGCAGAACACAGATTAATGAAAAATAAAAAATTTAAAAACAGGTTAATTTACGTTATAAGAACTAGTGGGACAAGCCTAAGCTAAAGGCCAAGGTTTCATAATTAATAATAGGTCTCCATGTCATTATATGTGGACTAGTGGTCCCAATGAGAAAGTACTACTACAGGAAAACAACAGAAGTGTTCAGTAATATGGAAGAACTATGTAGGTAAATATTTTCTAAAGAAACAGCACTGCAGAGACACCCTGATGACAGCAGCATAATACACTGGGAAGCAACAAGACAGATGCCTCCACAGCACATGAATGTTCTCATACTGTTTCATTATCACTATTTTAATACCACTGGCTTTCACTTTTAAACCTATGATACTAATTTCTTGGCTTGGTGAATGTTTTTAAAGGTAAAAAGAATGAAGCAACAATCTGGGAAGTGAAGACAACACATTTCTGAGTATGAGGTGGTGTAGAGGGGTCCCAAAACAGCTTGACCACACAGTTGCCATGACAGGCTTACCTAGACACAGCTTCTGGCAGGCAACACCTAGATCCAGGAAGAGCCAGTGGGACCTGCATCTAAGAGGAAATACTTGACATTCTAAACACTGCCTATACCCCTAGACAAATGTCAACCAATCAGAGTCCTGAACCCTGGAAATCCCCTCACCCCAACCTCTGCTATGATAAAAACCCCCATCCTGCCTGGGGTCTGGGTTCTCTGCTCCCACTACTGTGTCAGAAAGACAAAGAGACCAAACTCAGAGTTTGAAGATAATAAAGGCTCTTTGCTTTTACATGTGGTGGTCTTTTTGGGGTCCCCGTGGTCTGGGCATAACAGCGGGACAAAAAAGGAGAGGAGGTGAAGGTAGGATTTGAGAGGAACCAGCTTGGACCTGATAGGTGTGGTTGCTTGCTGCACTGAGGAGTAGACATACTACGGGAACTTTCTTTACAGGGAGTCAGGAGTACCTGGGAGTAAGTGGAAAGCACGGATTTCAGAAGACTGCAATGCAAGAGTAATCCTGTGTCAACATCAAAATTTTACCAGCAAGAAAGTACACTATGAATTCTGAACTCAAGAAACTGGAGCCTATGTCTTTCCTACACTTTCCATGCACTTTCCATTCTTACCAAGATGGGCAAACAGCTAGGAGCAATTCACAAAGACCTAAGCTAAGAATCCCCAAGCAGAAACTTGAAGAAACAAAATGAATGGAAATTGTGTTATCTACAGTAATGATGACTACAGTAAGTATTTTCCTTATTAAAAATGTGATCAAATATCAGGTCTGTTGGCACAAGCTACTGGAAAAGCTGAGGCAAGTGTAAGGCCTGCCTGGGCCAGAGTAAGTTCAAGTCCATCCCCAGACACTTAGTAAGACCCTAGCTAAAAAGAGGGCTGGGTCTGTATTTCAGAGCTAGAGTGCTTACCTGATTGTCAGGCTTAATCTTGACTGTCATCTTGACAAGATTGAGAATCACCACTGAAACACGCCTCTCTGGGCATGAGGGTGTTTCCAGATAAGTTTAATTGAGACAGAAAGAGCCACCCCACCCCAACTCTCTGAATATGGGCAGCGCTATTCCATGGGCTAGAATCCCAAACTGAATAAAAGAGACAGTAAGGCTCACAACCACATCTTCTTGGCCTTCTCAGGTACTTACACTCCTGGCACACATTCCTATAGATACACACATACACATAAATACATCTTTGTTGGGCATGTGGCGCAACACTTGGAAGGTAGACACAGGCAGATCTCTGTGAAATAGAAGTCAGCCTGGTCTACAAAGCAAGTTCCAGGACAGCCAGGACACAGAGAAACTCTGTCTCAAAAACAAAACAAAACAAAACGGTGACTGTGGTAGTTTGAATAAGAATGGTCCATATAGGCTCATATATTTGAATGCTTAGTCACCAGGGAATGGGACTATTTGAAAAGATTAGAAGGACTAGGAAGTGTGGCCTTGTTGAGGAAGTGTGTCATTGGGGGTGGGCTTTGAAGTTTCAAAAGCCCAGTCAGTCTCTCTCTCTCTCTCTCTCTCTCTCTCTCTCTCTCTCTCTCTCTCTCTCTGTCTCTCTCTCTTTTCCTTCCTGCTCCCTGTGGATCAGAATTTAGAATCTCGGCTACTTCTCCAGCCCCATGTCTGCCTATGTGCTCCCCACCATGATGGTAGTGGATGAAGCCTCTGAAACTGGAAGCAAGTTCTCAAGGAAGTGCTTTCTTTGGTAAGAGTTGTCATGGTCATGGTGTCTCTTCACAGCAACAGAACAGTGCCTAGGACAGTGATCCAAACTGTGACACAGCGCCTGAAGAAGCAGACAGGGACTCCACGTGGGAGCAGACACCCTCTTCTCGGGTCCTCCAAACTCACAAGTAATTTACAACAACACGAACAGTGAGTAAGACTAGCAAGCCGGCGTATAGTGTGTGCCTTTGATACCAGCACTTGAGGGTCAACCAGAACTCAGAAGGAAAAGAAAGAATGAAGAACAGCAACGGACAGAACTAAAATAACTTCAGGGATGATGTTCAACATGAACAGCAAGCACAAGACCCAAAAGCCAGGGGACAGAATTGCCAAGTAATCAAATGCTGCCTGCCTCCACAGGACTCTACACACCTTCAAACTGAAGGACTAGATAGAGAACAGGATGATTTTTAAGTAAACTAGCAATAAATGCAATTTGTAAAAATGATTAAAAACTGAACTGGAGAATTACGTAGAGTCTAGAGGGGGGTTCTGGTGACAACAAGCCAGCAGAGAGAGAAAGGGGAGGGACGTGTACAACAAAGCCGAGGAAAAGGACAGCACAGAAGTAGACATAGAGGCATGCTTACTCCTAACAGAATTTCAAAAACAGGGCTGAGGACTTTGGTGGAGCAGAGTCTCCTGTATCTCACACTAATCCCAAACTCTATATAACCTGTAATCTAGGGATGATCCTGAACTCCTGATCCTCCTGGCTCCTTCCTGAATGCTGAGACTGTAGGCATGTGCACCACACCAGGTTCTACCATGCTCAGGATCAAACCCAGCACACTTCACGCTTCCTAAGCAAACACTACCACATGAGCTACATCTCCAGCCCAGACTGTTTTGTTTTTCAAATTGATGAAGGCACTAATTCATAGACTCAAGAAAGCCAGTAAATTCAAAGGTAAAATGGGCAGAAATACCCACCCACCCTGAGAAAACAGAGGAAATGTCCTGAAAGCAGTGGAGAGAAGTAGAGCCAGCCAGCATGGAGAGAACTGCCAAGCCAACTAGCCAGGCCCTTCATCTCTAGCTAACATTAACAGAAGGTCTAAGATAGTATCTACAAGTCTGTAGGAATTGTCAGTCTAAAACATCAGTCCATGCTAGGGAAAATATCCTTCAAGAATCAAAGCTGAACAAAGCTATTTCCTGAGTAATAAATTTGACATCAGCAAGCCCTTGTGAGAGAAAATTCTAAAACCTTCCCATTAAAATGATGAATCCTATCAAAAAGTCTAGAAAGCCAAAAAAGAGCAGAGTTAGGGGCAGGGTGGGGGAGGTGGGAGGGGGGGATGGAAGGGTAATAGCAAAAGACCAAAACAAACAAAGGAAATTAGCTCTGGCAACGTGTGCTGTCCTCAGTGCTCCTCTGTGCTGCCTAGACAGCTGTCACAAGAGAAAGCAGTGGGCTACTTCAGAAAGTAAAAGAGTAAGATTAGATACTTTCAATGCATTTTTCTTAAGTACAAATAAGATGTTAGATTTAGGACTAAAAAAAGATTAATTGCTCCAATTAAAAGATAAAAATTGCCTGATGGGGTGGTAGTGAAGCTCACCTTTAATCCCAGCACTTGAGAGGCAAAAGCAGGAGGCTCTCTTGAGTGTGAGGCCAGCCTGGTCTATAGAGGTCCAGGACTTTTAAAAAAAAAAAAAAAAAGATAAAAATCAGCTGGGTGTGGTGACACACACCTTTAATCCCTTTAAGCACTTGGGGAGCAGAGGCCAATGGATTTGAGTTTGAAGCCAACCTGATCTACATAGTAAATTTCAGGACAACCAATGCTAAGTAGAAAGACCCTCTCTCAAAAAACAAACACAAATCAAAAAGATAAAAATCATCAAGCTGTTTTTGAATCTAACTAATAGCTGTTTACAGAAGACACATGAAGCTCAAGGATACAGAAACCCTGACCTACATAAAGGGATGAAAAACACACAACCCAAACCCAGGCAACAGAGAACTAGAAAGAGCATTGTTAGGGGTAAAGAGAGCCATTTTCAAATGACCCAGACTTCAACTCTCCAAGAAGACCTGGTGGTTCTTAGTGTGGCACAGCCTCAAAATAAAACCATAGCACAAGCAGGAAACACTGACAAGAACAACCTTGTGGGAGGGTGCAAAATTTTAAAACTTAACCTTGTACAAGTCAATGCAACAAATTTCATTGTCAGTGGTCTGTAGAGCAAGCTATTGACCCACAACACTAGGGGGCGCCATCCACATGTGACAGTACTGTCCACAGCTGGCCCTAGCCATGAGTGCACCTGCCAAGGATGATTGCCCTGCTGTAATCAGATATCCTACAATAACAAGCAATTAAGAAGTCAAAATGCACTCTAGAAATTCTCACCTATGCTACAAATTACAAAGCAGGCTAAGTGTGCCTGTGCTTACTGATAATCCCAGTACACAGGAGGCAAAGGCAAAAGGATTCTGGGATTGAGGCCAGCACAGGCTACGTAAGGAAACTCCATCTCATAAACACAACAACAAAATATTTTCAAATAACAAATTAATTAATTCAAAGTGAAAAGCAAAATAATCTGAAATGAACAACCATATCACCACATGAAAACGTAGACCACAATGAAACAGTCACTTCCCAAAACTAAACACAACCTCAGGAAAACAAATGGCTGGAGACCGACACTTGGTCCACCTTGAGAATCAAGCCAGGTAGTGGCTGAGGCAGGCTTTCCTCACATTTGAGAGTTCCAGGCCAGCCTAGGCTACAGAGTAAGACCCTGTTCAAAGTTAAAAAAAAAAAAAAAATTCAGCCAAGCAGTAGTGGCCATTAGTCCCAGCACTCCAAAGGCAGAGGCAGGCAGAGTTCCAGGACAGCCAGGGCTACACAGGGAAATCCTGTCCTTAAAAATAAATAAATAAATAAATAAATAAATAAATAAATAAATAAATAAATAAATAAATGGATAGATTAATAAATAAAAAATAAAAGCCTAAATCAAAGGAGCCAGCAAGGCAGAGGTGGGTAAGGCACTTGTCGCTATGCTAAGCCTGACATCTGGGTTCAATCCCTAAAAGCCATGTGGTGAAATGAGGGAACCAACTCCTTCAAGGGGTCCTCTGACCTCTACACATGCACAAATAAACAAATACACTCTAAAAATTTTTATTATTATTTTATGTGTATAGGTACTTTGTGTACCATGTGGGTGCCTGGGGCACATGACTCAGAGGCATCTCTCCAGCACCATTTGGGGAAAAAAAAAAAAAAAAGCCTGAATCAAAATTTTTAAAAGCTTTTATAAGGCACACTTACATGGCTTCTCAGGCCAGTTCTAGCAGGCATTCATGGAGCTGATCAATGCTAACGCATTGCAGCTCAAGAAATAACAAAGAAGCTCAACCCAGGGGCTGGAACAATGAACAAATGAACAGCTCAGCAGTTAATTAACACTGGCTGCACAAGCAGCACCCCATCAGACAATTCAAAACCATTTGTAACTCCAGTTCCAAAGGACCTGACACCTCTTCTGGCCTCCATGAACTCTGTACACACATAGTACACAGACATACATGCAAGCATACACTCATGAACTTAAAGTAAAAATAAATAATTCTTAAAGCCAGGTAGTGGTGGTGCACACCTTTAAGCTCAGCACTCGGGAGGCAGAAGCAGGCAGATCTCTGTGAGCTCTGTGAGCTCAAGGCCAGCCTGAGATACAGAGCGAGATCCAGGACAGCCAAGGCTACACAAAGAAACCCTGTCTCAAAAAACAAAAAATAAATTAATAAATCTTAAAAAGGGAAAAAGGCCAGCCATGGGAAACAGACAGAGTATGCTCTGGAATGCCCCCAAGATGAATGCAGGAGCTGAATGTGGGAGCCAGTTGGTAACCTCATGTGCTCTTGGCTCTATAAGAGGATTGAAAACCTACAAGAAACCACTTGCATGTCTGCGCTCACAAACCACCAGCACCCCACCCTACCCCTTCCACCCCTGGCAACCCTACACACCCTGTACACCTGGGAGGGGCAAGAAGCTATGCACACAGGCTAACTACAGGTGGAGATGCCAATAATGCCATAGTAAACCACACACAAAGCCAAATGTATTCTCGTATGTCAGCAAAGTAAGAAAAACAGCTTTAAAACCTGTTGAGGGGGATGGAAAAAAAAGAGAGAGGAGGGTAGGGGTATGGGAGAATATACTCAACATACAATGTATACATATGTGGAAGCTTGAAAATATTTTAAAACTTTAAAGAGTTTAAATATGTTTTTAAATAGCTTAGGAAACTATCAAGATTATATTGAATGCCTAAATAAATTTCCATAAAAGACAGACAAGGAGCCTATAACTCTACTCAGGGAAATCAAAGACCTAGTAATTCAACTTGGATCCAAGAGATGAGCCACAATACCCACTCTCTCCCCTAAGACCCATAGGCCCAGTGCAATTTCAACCTAATGCAGCAGACTCTGCTTCTCTGACCATGGCATGCTTCTTCTGCAATATACATGAAGTTCAAGAACAAGAACAGCCCAAGGCTTCCAAAGAAGCCTGAGTAGGGGCTGCCTGCGAGTCCCACGATATACACAGGCATTACGACGGCATCCCCACACACCTGCATGAACACAGACACTGCAGAAAAAGGAAAGACACTTTCCAGCAAAATTTACTAAAACAACTAGGTATCAGAGAACACAAGGAAGATTAGACCCCTCTTATATAATGTGTGTGTTAATGACTTCAACAGGGAAGGTAAACTAAAAGCCAGATGATAATCCAGAAATTACCCTCCCGCTCTCAGAATGGGGAAGCAGCTCCCAAAAAGATACAGAAAGAAAACAGCTCTTCAACTGGGAAGGAAGAGCTATACCTGCCCATGTCCTCACTAAAACTGAGACCGTAAAAAGGGCCCACGAAGACCAAAGAGTCAAGCTCTGTGTGGAAAGTTGTTCACCAATACCTACATACAATGTAAATATTCTTAAAGTCACATGAAAAAAAGACAACAAACAGAAAAATGGGCAAAAGAGTGGAGCAGGTATTTTAAAATAAAGGAACAAACACAGCTAACTGGTATCTAATCACCCTGACCCCATTCTGCTTCACACACTACAATGTGCAAGAACGTTCATGTTCAGCACAAGGCAGGTGAACTGGAATGGATATACACATGTAATGGCACATACTCCTCAAAACAGTAAGATGCTCCTGACAGAGGAGATGATGGATATCAGGGCAGGAGGTATCAAGAACAACATCCAGGCTGCTGAGACAGCCCCTTTCCTGAAGACAGCATGGGTTCACAAATGTTCCTTTTATAAATATTGATTTATAGGGAAATAGAAATTAAAAAAGGAATCAAGTAAGGCTAGACCAGCCCTGATTTTAAAATAAAGTAGGTGTGGGGGCAGCAGGTGGTACACACCTTTAATCCCAGCACTCAGGAGGGAGAGGCAGGTGGATCTCTGTGAGTTTGAGGCCAGCCTGGTCTACAGAGTGAGATCCAGGACAGTCACCAAAACTACATGGAGAAACCTGTCTCCAAAAACAAAACAAAATAAAATAAAATAAAAAATATATAAAGCAGGTAAGTGAAATGAACTGTCGGACAAAACCTTGCAGAGGTTGGTAGCTGCAAGCACAAGATTTGTACAATTAACTAAGCCCTTAAGATGGTAAGCAAATCCGAAACTCTAAGACTGTGTGATGAAGGGTTCAGTCCAGAGCTACCACAGCACCAGAGAGGATCTGAGTCTTAAAGCATAAACCCTACTGAATGTTCAACAATCACTTCCGCTTTCCCTCTGATCTGCCAGCTTTACAAAGACACCCTCCCAGCACACCTACTGCCCCATACAGGTCCCTCTCTAGAGGAAGATGGGGCATGGACTCTGTCTGAACCAGCATCTCCTCACCTGGGAACCATGAACTGAATTCTCCAGAGTTTAGTCTGTGAGATTCATTTGGTACACGACGCCATCTTAAACTTTAAAGCTATAAGCTATAGGCTACAAAGTGAAACACCAGGCTGCAGAGATGGCTCAGCAGTTACAAGCACTGGCTGCTCTGGCAGAGGACCTGATTCCATTCCCAGCACTGACATGGTGGCTCACATGTAACCTGTAACTCCAGTTTCAGAGGATCCAACACTCTTTTGGCCTCCACAGACATCAAGTGCACATGTACATGGTATGTACATTGCATGTACATATATGCAAACACATAAAGTAAAAAATAAATCTAAAAAAAAAGTGAAACCCCACTGAGGGCAAGTGAGGTCCAAAGAAGCCCAGTACAACCACTCTAACCCACCTAATCATAAGAGATGTGACCTATGTCATTAACCCACCGAAAACTACTTACAAAGACAATAGAGCACCTGCAATCCCAGTTCTTAAGAAGCTAAATCAGGGGACTGCCATGAATTCAAAGACTGCCTAAGCTACCTAGCAAGACCCTATCTCAAAACACCAACTAAAACACGGAGATAGAAAGAGGGAGGGGAGGAAAGAGAGCAGAGGAGGTGGTAAGGGGGAGAGAAGAAAGCCAGGCAAAGACATCTTCAGCCAAACAGGAGCTGCGGAATGCCACAGCAGACCTGAAAGCTCACATTCTCCAGACTGAAGGAAGATGCTACATTCAAATTCAGCTACACAAAGAGAAGAAACCTGAACATAGAAATACACAGGAAATACAAAAGGCACTTTCTGTTTTTTTTTAATGTTTAAAAATAATCAACTGTTTAATAATAAAATATTGACATTGTTACAGGGCTTTAAAAAACACAACATCCACAGCAGAAAGATGGAGGGTGGAAGCCTGCCACTGCAGAGCTATGGTGTCACTAAAGTCATGTGACAATCTCAGCAGGTTCATGGTGGTGAGTGAGACAGTGAGGAAGTAACAAGGGCTGTTTTAGGGTAGCCTTTTCTTTTACAACTAACTAATAAATAATAAGCCAATCCCAGGGGCTGGATGTGAGGGACAGAGCACTCATCTAGTACCTGTTAGGCCCTTTGTCCAAACAACAACAACCTTACAGCACAGGAAAACATAAAAGCTTCACAAATATCATTCTCTCATCACTATCTTCCATCCTTAGGTACATCCACAAAATCTTCCAGAGGTAAGCAGATGTTTCGTGTATATACACACCTTATAAAGGACACGAGTGGAATCACAGTCCATCAGTCTCTTCTCGGTCTTGTTTTTAACTAAAAGCCTACTTTGGGAAGCTCCCAGACTGCACATGGAACATAAAGCCCTCACTGTCCTCACCATTGTACCAAGGTCTGCTGTACAATGCACCACAATTTAAATAATGCCTTCTCTAGGAAAGGTAGTAGCAGGTTATTGGAATTCAACAGATGCCAAGAGAAGGAATGGTGCAATAAACATTCCTATAAATAACTGGGATAAAAACCAGTTCCATATTTTCTTAGATTCTTTATTCCTAGACTTAGGCTCACAATTGTATAAAGACAACTGCATAGTCATTCCACTTATGAAAATATTCATATTACTTTCAAAACACATCTCTATGCATAAGCCACCAAATGAAGGAAAATCATCTACAGAATCAACTATAATCTACTTGGCATAAAATTCTTCCCCATCAGGGACAATCTGACCGAACTTTCTCAGATTTGTAACTAAGTAAAAATTATCTGTAACTCCCAGTAACAAACAGATTACCAACAGAGTCTGCTATCTGAAATCAGGAGAGTCAACAAGACACTAGCTCCACCCTACTGTATCTATCACATAGACACAGCAGAGCTCATGCCACACAGACAACAGAACTAACACTAACACAGAGCTAACTGAAACCCTGCTCATCAGGACCAAGAGTCCTAGAGATTTGGGCCCAGGGAATGAAGCGAGTTCCAAGCAAACTTGGGCTTCCCAATAGCAGCATGGTGCACACACAGCAGCACAGCAACACATCACCACTGTGATGGCAACTGTCACTGTCAACTTAACTGGGTCTGGAATCAACAGGGGACACAGTTCTAGGAGTACGTGTAAAGGGTTCCAAAGAGGTTTAATTGAGGAGAGAAGGCCGGTTTGGATTGTGTACAGCACCATCCTATAGCTCTAGACAGAAAACCAAGAGAAAGCCAGTGAAGCACCAACACTGGTCTGTCTCTCTGCTTCCTGACTATGGATACCATATAACCAGCGGCCTGATACTTGCAGCCATGCCTTCCCCACTGACTGTACCCTCAAACTATGTGCTTTCAACCTATGAGCCAAATGAAAACCTTCCTTACTTACTTAAGTTGCTTTTTCAGCTATTTTGGGACAGTAATGGGAAAAAGAATTCTTTCTTATAGCCACTGATCACATGGACATCATGATACCTTCAATCATAGTCCCTAGCAAAGCCAAGGAGAGGCTCAAAGAATGTAAATCAAACCAAAATTCTGGAACATGGTAACAAGGTCATAGGTTTTGTTATAGAAAAAGGAATTGTTGCAAGGGGTAATGGAGGAGCCCAGCAATCAGAGTGAGGAAACAAAACCCAAATCTAGGTTGTAGGCAATGTGATTCCAGACCCAATTCTAGGATTCAGAGGTCAGTGTCAAGCCCCAGCTTCCAGGCTGGCACCCAGGCCCCACTCAACATGAGAGCTGAAGGGCTTCCTACTTAAAGCTCATTTCACTCAGACCTGGGGCAAATGTCCTTGAAGCCACCTGGGGAGAGATAAGCACAAGAGTAAGAAAGAAGCCAAGATATATCAGCAGCTTCTAGAAAGCTATGTCAGAAGCTGGGGAGATGGGATCAGCTGGGAAACTGCTTCCTGGACAAAAATGAAGACCTGAGTTCAGATCCAGAAAAGGCCTGGCACAGCCAGCCTAGATGAATCGGTGAGCTCAGGTTCAGTGAGAGATCCTGTCTCTAAAAAGTAGCAAAGGTAACTAAGGAAGACACCCAACATCAACTTCTAGCTTCCACATGCATGCTCACACATACACATGGGCACACACATACATATGTAACACACACACACACACACACACACACCAAGCATGTCTAGAAATTTCTTATAGTAACATCTGTCAAACACAAGGCTAACTCATAGGCCAAAGTAAAAAACATTCACTTTCGTAGATAAAAGAACAATAACAATCTCACTATTCTGACTTAGCAGACACTCAGAATATAAGGGGAGGTTGTTTTGTTTTTGAGGTAAGGTCTGACTGGAACTCACTATACAGACAGACTAGCCTCAGACTTACAGAAATGCACCTGCCTTTTCCTGCATTCTGGTATTAAAGGCAAGAACCACCATACCCACCCCCAAGACTGTTTTAATGAACATGGGGACACATGTCTGTAATCCCAGCAAAAGCAGAGGGATCACAAGTGTGAGGCCAGCCTGGGCTACACAGCGAGACTCTGCCCCACCCCCCAAAGTGAAAGCTATTATTGGCTACCTAATACTTCTACGATGATTTGCAAGAATCAATTCACTGTGTGTAATGTTCACACACTGACTTATGGGGACTATGCCACAAAGTTTATAATGTTTATTGGCACCCATTCAACACACTCAGATAGGATTAAGTTGGACCTCAGAACTTCTGCCCTAGGCCAGAAAGGACAAAGACATTAAAAAAAAAAAAAAAAAAAAAAAAAAAAAGAGCAGAGGGGCACAAATTTAAGCTATCCAGCTTGGTATTCCTACTAGGAGGGGAGCCACCAGCTTCTGTCCCTCAGCCTGGCATAGTATGCCTCAACAGGGAGTAGTGCCTGCTCTGTTTATTCTACTTATTACTCAATCACATTATCTCAGCCACCACCCAAAAATAGAATGGGGCCATTACCTTTGCCACACTAAGCATGTAGACAAAAACACAAAAAGGCTCAAGATAGTAAAAGCCCTCAGAATAGTAAGATGACATCATCTTGGCCCTGCTGTCAAGCAGCCAAGTCCTCCACAACTGTCCCATTCAATCTCTCCAACTGCACACTATGTGCTAGGTGATCTGAGACCCACTCCACAGCCATGAGAACAAGGAAGGGACAGCTAGCCAACCAAAGAGCCACCAGCTTAGACCAAGATCAGTCAGACACCAAAGTCCATTCTTAAGATTGAAAACCTCTTCATTCTCAGAAAAACCCATCAAGATTGTCTTGATAAGGAAGAACCAGATTGATAAGAAAGCTATGTGCTGAAAATGGGTAAGAAGCAACACAGGGCTCCCAGAAGCCCCAAGACTTGTAAGCAGCATAGCTTGAAACTTGGTCTCCTGGCTCTGCCACTTAATGAGAAGAAACTGCTGAGGTGGCTGCCTCATCTATGTAGCCTCAGTTTATCCAACTAAAAAAAAATGTGCCTGCTGGGATGTTCTGTTATGAAGGGGTCTGGCTCAAGGCCACCCTTCCACCAAAGAGAACTGTAAGCCCCCTCTCCATCCTGCCCTCAGCAACTCTCAGCCCCTCCTTTCTAGGTCCTCTAACCCCCTTGCTGGCTCTTAGGGAAACATTTGTCACTGCCTCCAGCACAAGCCATGATTCTCCTCCCCAGGTCTGTTGTCAACACACACACACACACACACACACACACACACACACACACGCAGGCAGGCAGACAAACAGACAGACAGAGACAAAGAGACAGAGAGAGGCCAGTCAGGTGAAAGACACCCAAAACAAAAAGCACAAGAAACTCTAAATCCAGGACAATGGCATCCTGGGTTGGCAGTGGTAGAGAGAAGCACACAGGGAAATTAGGACACTGTCAAGTCCAAAGAGAACTCAAATTCCCCAAAAGGCAGCAATAGGCCCAAAATGGCAGTCTTGGCTCAACTCGGATTGATGATGGAGAGATAAAAGCCAACGGTCAGCATTCCTCGAGAACCTGTGAAATGGGTTTCCACTGGCCAGAAAGATCCACTTCCCTTGACATATACCTGTAATACATATCAAAGCCCAAGGCTAACCTCCAAGGCTCCTACAAACCCTAGTAACATACACCTGTTATGAACATGAAAGTTCCTACATTAGCCATCCCCACAATGCTAGCTCCCAGACTGTTCCAGATTACAACTGCTCTCTTATACAAGATCTCTCTCCCCACCGCTACTCCTGTTATTCTCTCCTGCTTTTCTCCTTGCTAGTTTCTCCACTTCTGAGAGAGAGCCCTGGCAATTGCCAGTCTGCTGTAACCACGGCTGCTCTGGACTCTTCCAGACACTTCTGGCTGTTCTCTCTCTCTCTCTCTCTCTCTCTCTCTCTCTCTCTCTCTCTCTCTCTCTCTCTCTCATATCTACAATAAAACCATCTCCCCAAAGATGTAGCAGTCATTTTGGTGTTTCTTCACTTCATCCTCACTTACACACACCAGCCATGTGTCCTACTTAGCCGAGGGACTGGTAGGAGTTTGCTTTGTGGCATTCACCCAGCACTTGTAATGTATGCAATATCTTTACCAAACACAGGTGCTTAAGGTCCTGTCAGAGAGACCCTCTTTCCAACCAAGAGAACCTAAGAAAAGCATCTAGGCTGGACGGTGGTGGCACACGCCTTTAATCCCAGCACTCGGGAGGCAGACGCAGGTGGATTGTGAGTTCGAGGCCAGCCTGGGCTACCAAGTGAGTTCCAGAAAAGGCGCAAAGCTACACAGAGAAACCCTGTCTCGAAAAACCAAAAAAAAAAAAAAAAAAAAAAAAAAGAAAGAAAAAAAGAAAAGAAAAAAGCATCTAATCTCAAGATCCAACTTGAAACCTGAGCATTTCCTTAAAATGTTTCTTTCCTTTTTTATTTGTTTTGGTTTGTTTGTTTTGATTTAGGCTTTTTGTTTTGTTTTGTTTTGTTTTGTTGGTTTTTCGAGACAGGGTTTTTCTGTGTAGCCCTGGCTGTCCTGGAACTCCCTGGGTAAACCAGGCACTTGCACTGTAAACCTCAAACTCACAGAGATGGGATTGCCTCTTCTTCCAGAATGCTGGAAATAAAGGCGTGAGCCACCACTGCCCAGCTTAAAATGTTTCCTTTTTTAATGCATCTATTCAAAAGCATCACCCACACCATACTTCCAAAGGCCTTCCTCCTAACTACCCAAATCTCTCCCATGTCCATACCTAACTCCTTTCTGCAATCCTTAAGACTCCTGGCTGTGCCCCACATTAGACTGAGTTAGCATATAGTCCTAAAGAACTATGCATGGCAAGTTCCTGTCTCATCCAGCAACCAAGCCAGTGTGCAAAAGTCCTTTCCACTTCTTCCCAGAGTCGTAGACTGGGTCTACACCTTCATTCCCACAGAGGAGCTGGTACAACTGAGGGCACTTATAAGAATCAATAAACCATGAAAGACAGAAAGCATGTCTGAGGAGTTCCTGTAGCTGAACAATCCCAACATCCCTCAATGTCTCTTTCTTTGCTTCCTCCTTCCTTCCTTTTTAAAGATTTATTTTTATGTGTGTGTGTGCCTGTGTACATATGCATGAACGGGATGCCCTTAGAAGAGGACCTCAAATCCTTTGGAATTAGAGTTATAAACGGTTGTGAGCTGTCATGTGAGTAATAAGAATTGAACCTGGGTTATCTGCAAGAGTAGCAACTGCTCTTAACCACTGAGCCATCTCTCCATCTTCTTTCTTTCCTTGAGACAGGGACTATGTGTCTTCCTAGGTGGCCTCAAACTCACTACGTAGCCAAGGATGACTTTTAATTTCTATCCTGCCTCCACTTCCCAAATGCTAAGATTACAAGTGTGGACCACCATGCCCAGTTTATGTGTACTAGTGAACCTAGGACTCCATGCATGCTAGCTAACCACTGTATTAAGTGAGCTATATTCCCAAACATTTTGAAGAATCTTTAAACTACTGTTACTCTGTACAATTCTTTTTTTAATTTAAGATTTATTTATTTGATGTATATGGTACTCTGTCTGCATGTACACCAGGTGTCAGAAGAGGGCATCAGATCTCACTATAGATGGCTGTGGACCACCATGTGGTGCTGGGAACTGAACTCGACCTCTGGAAGCGCAGCCAGTGCTCTTAACCACCGGGGTAAGTTTTTTGTTTTTTGTTTTGTTTTTTCCTCTTGGTTTTCCAAGACAGGTTTATTTGTGTAGTCCTGGCTGTCCTGGAACTCACTCTGTAAACCAGGCTGGCCTGGAATTCAGAGATTCACCTGCCTCTGCCTTCAGAGTGCTGGGATTAAAGGTGTGCACCACCACTGCCCAAACAAGGATAAGCTTTATAAGAAAGCACCTCTTGCATACAGTGCATTGAGCTATGAAGGCTCCCCTCTTACTCCCATAGCAGCAGGCAGGGGCAGCAAGGATAAATGAAGGACAGAGACCAAGGGACAGAAGTATGTTGCTGTTAGGCAATGCTTTCAACAAGTTCCAGGAAACACTCTTTTTTTTTTATTTTATCTATCTATCTATTTTTTTTCTTTTTTTTGTTTTGTTTTTCTGAGACAGGGTTTCTCCATGTAGTTTTTTGGTGCCTGTCCTGGAACTTGCTCTATAGACCAGGATGGCCTCGAACTCAGAGATGCGCCTGGTTCTGCCTCCCGAGTGCTGGGATTAAAGGCATGCGCCACCGCCGCCCCCAGGAAACACTCTTTAAGGAAACTTTCCCCATTTTTCACAACCAAATACATAATCTTTCCCATATCTTGTTCTATTATACATGGCTAGAAGCCTGTATGTTACATGCCACCTTCTGTACCCAGGTGTCAAGTGCCATGCCCTGGTTCAGGGGCTCTGGAGCCAACTATGTGTTTACTGGCTTCTCCCCAGCTCAAGCTGTCCCCAGCTCAAGCTGCCACCAGCTTTGTCCTAAGCCTCAGCTCCCTCATCCTCAAGATTCTCCCAAGCACAGGCACACACAGAAGCCATCACACATACATACACATACATACATACATACATACATACACCACATACACACACATACTCACACCACATGCACATACACAAATGAACACAAATAACAATTATACATATGCTATGCATATATGTACACAGTCTCATGCACAGAAATCACACAACCCATTCTGAACCCAGACATACCATGGGCACTGCTTTCCAATCAGGCATGCCAGTGTACTCCTATCACCCAGGAAACTGAGACAAGTAAACTAATAATCCCAAACCAGCTTCAGCTCTACAGCAAGACCCTTTCTCAAAAAGCTGGAGGGGGATCGGGGACCACACCTGACACAGGGCATACACAACTCCTACCCTGCTATAAAACCTTCCTTAATTATCCTGAAGATGAAATCCAGATTCTGCAGCCTCATGAAGCCTGCCTGCCAGCTCAGTCCTGCCTTCTCCAAACTTACAGGCCTCTCTCATCCCCTGTCCACTCGCTCCACAAATGGTTACTGATCACTTACGACCACCTGGACCTGGGGCTGCAGAGTGAACACCAAGTCCTATTCTCTGTGTTAACTCACTTGGTGGAGAGTACATGGTGGCTATGCAGTGACAGAAACAATGCACATGAGGTCCAGAGTGACAGAATGACAAAGGTGGACAAGAAAGAGTGCAGCTTCACACAGGACAGACAACAGCTCCCAAAAGGCTGCAGGGGAGCGGCACTATAGGTCAAGAAGGACCCTGTCTCACCCGCCACCTCTACACAGCCTGGTTCCTCAGCCTGCATCTCCCTCCTTCTAACTGGCCTGGTTATTGTCTCAGTGCAGACTCAGTCTCCCCTTTAAAGAGGCCTTTCTCCACCCCCATGCCCTGCCACCTGTTCTGTGTCAATTGTCTGCTGCAATAAACTATTGAATGTTGTTCAAATATGACTTATTGGCTGGGGCAGTTCAAAGGAAGAGAGCCTGGCTGGCAGGCAGGAAGAGTGCATTCATCCCCAGCACCACAAAACAAAGCCAGCATGATAGCACATGCTTATGATTCAAACACCCAAGAGGCAGAAGCAGGAGCACTATCCTGAGTTCAAGACCAGCCTGGGCTAGAATAAGTTCCAGGCCATCGAGGACTACAGAATGAACCTCTGCCCATAAATAAATAAATAAATAAAATAGATAGATAGATAGATAGATAAATAGCAGCATAAAGCCAAGTATGACGGTATATGCCTGTAATACCAGCACTTGGAAGACTGAAGCAGGACTTGGGCTACAGAGTGAGGCCTTGTCTCAAAAGCAAAACCAAACAAAAGCAGGAATTGGTCACCAATGTATCTCCAACAATTATTAGGACCTAGTCCCCAGAGGGCTCTTGATGAACATGAGCTGAATTACTCAATTCTAAATGTCAACTGTGGGATAATTAACTGTCTCTTTCCTGCACAGCACCCCAGCCACTCTGCCTAAGCACAGAGATTTTTCTCTCCATAGCCACCCTACTTTGTTAACATAGGACAAGGCACAGACTAATGAGTCCTGTACAACGAAACAACCCCACTCCAATGCCCAGTGTGCAGATGCTGCTTCCGTCACTACCAAGTCACTCAGCAGCAGGCAAAGAACAGCCACACTGTGCTTCTACCTGGCTTTTGACAAAGATGCCTTTCTAGGGATATCTCAAATAAGGTACAAGGTCCTCAAGGCCACAAAAATGCTAGGCTCAAGGCCAGATGAAATGTGGAAATGTACCAACATGTTTATTAACAATGAATTTTCATCAATTCTGACCAACTCTCACACTTATTTTTTAATAGCATAAGCTTACAGTTCCAGTTTATGTGTTTCATTGTATGTATTTGCTCATAAAACAAGGTCAAGAGCCTAAGAAAGCTAAGCAGGTAAAACAAGCACTTTCCTCCCAAGCATGAGGCACCTACATAAAAAAGCAGGGTGTGGCTACACACATCTGTAACCCCAGCACTAGGAAAGCAGACAGTTAAATCCTAGGGGATCACTACCTAGCCAGTCAAGTCAATCATGAATTCCAGGTTCAGTGAGAGACCCTGTCTAAAAACAAGGCAAAGAGCAATGGAGGGACCCAGTGTCACCCTCTAACCTGGACACACACATGAAAAGAAAACCAAAGGGCAAAGAACTCCTTAATGGGCTGCCTTCTTGAGTGGTAGGTACACACTGGCAACTTCCAGACTCTACATTCCAGGCCTAGGCAAATGATGATCAAGAGGCAGCCCTCGATAGAGGGAAGGACACACTATATCCTGAGGTACAGAGGGGCACAGGAGGTTGTAAAATAAACACCAGGAGACACACACCTCTATGTACACACCCAGCTCTTGCCTTCTAAATCCCATTCTAACAGAAACCAGGACCCTAGAAGGAAAGGAAGCCTCTGAGACTGAGCAGGGAGTGTGCAGGATGAGTCTGGAACCTGCTGCTGTACAGCAGGTTCAGTCTGGGGAGAGAAACTAACAGAACTAGAGGTGGGGACAGTACTGACAGCACAACACTAAGATTGGATCTTCAGGTCCTTCCATGGCTGGCCCACATGTTAAATTAAAATTTGGCACTTTGGGGAGATGATAGATTTTTAAATAAAGTACTTTTGTTTTATGTGCATTGGTGTTTTGCCTGTGTGTATGTCTGTCTGAGGGTGTTGGGTCCCCTGGAACTGGAGTTACAGACAGTTGTGAGCTGCCATGTGGCTGCTGAGAATTGAATCCAGGTCCTCTGAAAGAGCAGTTAGTGCTCTTAACCACTGAACCATCTCTCCAGTCTGGGGAGATGATAGATTTTAAGAGCAGGACCTAATGAGATGTCTTTTGGTCAGTGAGGGTATGGCCTTGCACATGCAGGGTAGCAGACCTCAGGCCCTATGCCCTCTCTTTTTGGCCCAGGAGGGAAGGAATTTGGCTCCAGCCACTACATGCTGCGGTGGATTACAGACTGAGAGGTCAGAAGCCATGAGCCAAAACAAACCCTTTCTCTTCCAAAGTTACTGTTTCTGATATTTACTACAGTAACTAAAGTTGATCACACACAACAGTGTGAATGGTGTGTGTGTCTGTCTGTCTGTCTGTCTGTCTGGTTTTTCAAGACAGGTTTTCTCTGTGCAACAGCCTTGGCTGTCCTGGAACTCACTTTGTAGACCAGGCCGGCCTTGAACACAGAGATCCACCTGCCTCTGCCTCTGCCTCTGGAGAGCTGGGATTAAAGGCTTGTATGACCATGCCAGGCTGTAAATGTTCTTAATGTCACTATGTCTAAACATAGTTAAAATCTTACCGCAGTAAAAAAGAAAAGAAAGAAAGAAAGAAACTCCAAGGTGGGGAAATGTGGTGATATGTTGTGTACCCTAATAAATTTGCCTGAAGATCAGAGAACAGAACAAGCCACTAGATTAAACACAGATGCCAGGCTATGGTGGCACACACCTTTAATCCGAGCACTCAGGATTCAAAGACACCCTGGACTAACTGAAATTGATTCAGACTAGGAGAGAAACACAGCCAGACAGACACACACCTTTAATTCCAGTACTTGGGAATCACGCGCCTTTAATCCCTGCACTAAGAAGGAAGTGATATGGTGGGCAGAGAAAGGTGTGAGGAAGCAAGAACTAAACCTTTTCAGCTGAGGAGGCTCATTCGGCTAGAGGCTTATCAGCTGAGACTTTCCAGGCCAAGGAGTCCTAGAGGTTAGAGGTGACTTGTTCCTTTGTCTCTCTGACCTTTCTGCTTCACCCCAATGGCCACGAGTTTTTTATTTAAAGACCATTTAACATTCGAGTTGCAGAGAAATTCTAATAGAAGCTCCTTTAGATGCAAGTATGCTACAAAGAGTAATGTAATCTTGAATTCCCTCACTCTGTGAGTAAGCCTGGACTAGAGGGACAGAAATTGATAATAAAGGAGAATTAATGGGACAAACCAGAGACTTTGCAGGCGAACTGTGAGTGAATGTTATGTACTGGTTACTTTTTCCTACTGCTGTGATAAGATACCATGACCAGGACAACTTAGCCCACTTTGGAGACACACCTCCTCCAGCAAGGCCACACTTTCAAATCCTTTCCTAACAGTTCCACCAGCTGGGGACCAAATAATGTAAACATATGAGCCTGCAGCAGGTGCCAGTCTCATTCACAGCACCACGTGCTAGTATTACTATCTGGGACAGATGTTCTGGGATTCACAGCTATGGTTACAAAAGAGAGCATCCTTGTTCTTAGGAGACATACTTAGAGGTAAAGAGAACTGGCCCTTCAGTGAGTCAGGGTACCACACCATGTGCCCCACACATAACAGAATCCCCAGGTACAAGGTAAAGCTAACAGCCCTGAGTCTGAGGTACGAGTATGTGCAAGTTCACTACACTGGTCTCCTAGTCTGTAAGTCTGTAATTACATAAAATTTAAAAATAAAAAGATGGCGTTAGCTGAGAACAAAACACACATCTGAAAAAGCACTGCTGTCTGGGTACATTAACACCAGTTAACAGTGGCTGTCTCCTGTGAGCCTCGGAGCTGCTTCCTGTTCTGCCTCTAAAGGGATTAAGTTCTCTGCAGTCAAACACCCAGAGCCTGACAGGTTCAACCCCTAAGAACACGTTACTGCATTAACATGCAACACCAACTAGTTACAGAAACGGCACTTCCATGTTTCATTAGACTCTACTGAAACAAGTATCACTGATGACCGAAACACCTTCCTAATGTCTGAAGGAGCATTCCATCCACACGGGAGCCACATGCTGTCTTGCTGAGACTCTAGTGCAGAGCTCTACCAGGTGATAATGAGGAGGAAATGCTTCCATCCATTTTGGGACTCTTTCACAGCACGCTGTTGAAAATAAACATGGCACGTTTTTTTAAAGCAGAATTTTTTTAACTCTAGTGGATGATGCTCTGACTCCTAAAACTCACATGAGACACTCAGGGACAACCTCATGGGCTTCCAGTGCCAAGAAAAGAGAGGAAGTGACCACCAGATAGTCAACACATGCCTGACAAGCCTCGAATTCTAACCCCCACATCCCAGTCAGATTCCCTGACTCTACCTCCCTCAGATCAGCCAAAGTCACAAGCATCCTCCAGTCTGCTGTAGTTACCTCATTTTCCACCTTCAAGGACTCGGGCCTCAGTCTCATCAAGATTACCACTGGCCCCCTCCACCTCTGTTGTTACCCCTTCCTAAGCCCTTTACTCCCTCCTCAGCCACAAATCTGGTCTGCCATTCCCCAGCTTTCATGCAAGAGCACTGACTTTAATGTTGGTCAATGTTAAAGGTTCCTGTTTCATACACAGGATTCAATACAGGTGACTTATCTGATATGAAATCAAGAAATTCCTGGTGACATTGTCACTGACACACATCAGTGCATCATAAGTAGGTGGTTTTCTATCATCCTAGGCAACAAGACCAGAGGACAGAGGACAGCTCAAGTAACACTGAACCTTTCTGAAATGACTCAAGATAACCAACAGGGCCGACTGTGGTCTCCTCAAAGAACAAGATCCTCCTAAGTAAGCTATACCATATCTCACACACACACACACACACACACACACACACACACACACACACACACAGAGGCACATACAGAAGTCTAGAGCTACTGGATTGAGACCTTGGCAGTCACTATGAGGCTTCACAGGCAAGGCACACCCCAGCTCTAATTCAGAGAGAGACCCCATTGTGCAAAGATATTAGAAGGATGGCTGGGGAGTGGTGGTGCACACCTTTGAAGCAGGCGAATCTCAGAGTTCCAGGCCAGCCAGTTCTACAGAGCGAGTTCCAGAACAGTCAGGACTACACAAAGAAACCCTGTCTCTGAGTGAATGAATGAATGAGTCAATCAATCAATCAGAGTGGCAGACAAGGTGAGTCTTTTGGTCTCCTCTAAAATCGGTTAAGTCATCACCTGCCCCCCTCCTGACCACACACCTCTCAAACTTTTGCCAGCAGCTCCCTTTATGTTCTTAAGGAATCTGCCTCCTTCAAAGAGTTTCTTTTTAATGAGTTACATTTATCAACACTTTCTGTATTAAAGGGTAAAACATTTTAAAATGCAATATATTATGAATTAATTTAAAAGTAATTAGAAACTCATTATTTATTCAAACAACTAACATTCTATGAAAAATAAGTCTACTTTCAAAACTGCTAGTGAGACAAGTGGCTATACTCTACATTCTTGTAAATCTCTACCACATAGCTTCAGAGAGGCCAGATGCATTCTGACGTGTGTCTACCTCTTTCCCAAGAGGAACACCAACAGCCAGAAAGGGAAGAAAAACCAAACATTCCAGTAACAGACAAGCAGCTGCGCACTAAGTGGAATTCTGTCAACAATGAAATCCATCTAAATACCACAGCCTCTGTGACACTATACCCTGACACTCAAGCCCTCACAGGCTTATTGGTTCACTGGATAACATACATGTTTCCAAATGTTAGCATATTCCATTCATATGTTCATATCATGTTCTCATTAGAGCACTCTTAAATTAGGATCTGTCAACTGCCCAGAGGTTTTCCAAACTCTAATTTTCATTTGAAAGCTCAAATCTTCTCACTGGCAACAAATGCTGTCAGATGCTCTCCTTAAAATGACAGCTCATACTGGGCAGTAGTAGCACTCACCTTTAATCCCAGCACTTGGGAGGCAAAGGCAGGTGGATTTCTGTGAGGTTGAGGCCAGCCTGGTCTACAAAGAAAGTTCCAGGACAGCCAGCCAGGACTGTTACACAGAACAACAACAACAACAACAACAACAACAAAAAAAAAAAAAACCACCAGAGCTCAGGTTCATTTTCAAGAATACACATATGTCTTCCAACTACACAGGCCTAATACCCAAAGAAGGGGAATCACAGTGTTCTCAGACTCAGTAGCTGGCCCTACCCTACTTGTCTGCAGTGGGGCCTCTCTTCCACAAAGGTAGAACAGGAAGACAGGAAAAATCTTGGGGACATGAGAAAGGGAGAGAAAACCCTCACTCACGAATCCAGCAGAAGTCTCCTGCTAGGAAGAATTTCAGTATAATTAACTGCTTATGGCCCTTCTCCCTTCCCAGTGATAAACCTACAATTTTCTAGAAATCTCATCAGAAACCCCACTAACAGGGAAAGGATATGAACAAAACCCTTTGTGCAGCCCTAATGGCTCACGGTTTTACCTTATTAGACTTTAATTCTATACAAAACATCTCCAGAGCCACCTTGCTTATCTCACTTATCAAAGGAGAGAAAGGGAGAGCCACCAAGATGATGCTGATGCTAAGAATTAATTGTGACTCTGCCATGAGGAGCCTATTTCAGGGCATGACTTACTTTCTCTGACTCTCCTTTTGTTTGCTTAGTTAGTTGGTTTTTGGTTTTTCGAGACAGAGTTTCTCTGTGTAGCCCTGGCTGTCCTGGAACTTACTTTGTAGACCAGGCCGGCCTTGAACTCAAAGATCCGCCTGCCTCTGCCTCCAGAGTGCTGGGATTATAGGTGTGCACCACCGCCCGGCTCCCACTCTTCTTTGAAAGGTGGACACTCTGTTCTGGGCGTGTCTCACAATCTCCTGAGCACCTCTTTCTCTGAACCCTCCTGCCTAAACCTGTATTAAAATGTCTTCAAATGAGATCTTCAGTTCTACTTCATCTTACTGACTAATCCTGAAATTCTTTTCAGTGAATTTTTTTCAGCATGGAAGCCACAAATCCCAGTTTGACCTGAGTAAGTAGAAGAACTTCTCAGACTACCTGGAGTAACAGGGGTCGAGCTATGTCTGTCCCCTCACCATTGACAACTGACAGCCCACCCTACACACACACACACACACACACACACACACACACACACACACACACACGGCCACTAGGCCCCTTCTTTTTGGCCATAAGGCCCATTTCCACCTGGTCATCACCCCGCTCCACACAGCCATTTCCACAAGGCTACCAGCCACCCCCAACTATTGCCCCTGGGCCTATCCTCCCAAGCAGCCATTGGCCTGATATGAAGCATAAGAGTTAACAGCTGAGAAGTGATAGCTTATGCTATTAATCCCAGCATTCGGGAAGCAGAGGCAGGAAGATCTCAGTGAGTTCGAGGCCAGCCTGGTCTACAGAGCAAGTTCCAGGGCAGCCAAGGCTATAGAGAAACCCTGTCTAAAAACAAAATCATTAACACACAAAGCCACAAGCTCAAGAATTAAAATTTAACCCAAATAATCATGTCCCCTGCTTTATCAAGGGCCTTCTCAAGTAAAACCAGAATTCTTTTAACATGCTTGGCAAAGAATACTAACAACAGACAACAACCACTGGTTCAGGTGGCCTCCATCTGCATGCATCCATGCTAAGATGCCACAGTTTCCTCCTCTCCAGCACCACCAGTGCCAGCATCAGCAGAAAAGAAAGATCAATGACATCTTCCATCATGGTGAAAAAGCACTGACCTCGGGGACCCTGCCAGCCTACTTCCTATGACATCAGCATCAAGCTGCCCTCAGTGTCTTGTTGCGACCTGTCATGAAACCCACATGGGAATGTTTTAAGACAGTATGATATAGTTCAGTTTTGCTTCTGTTAGAAGTGGGCTTTGTTTTTCAAGGACCTCTCCCCTTCACTGCTGCCATGTCACTTGTGTGACTTTAGGGGAGCCATCTACTTAGGGCTCCAGGGTCCCCCTCACCAAGAGCACGAAGACAACAGTCCCTAGGTAACTTTCAGCACAGGTGAGCCTTAGGAGAGAGATCTATGTTGGAAGTCCTTGGTAAACTACTTACTCTCTTTCATTGGGACATTTAGTCCGGCCCTTTCTATGTGCTGGGGACTAGCACAAACTCCTTGCTTTATGTGGAGTGTGGCTGAAGGAGTGTGGAGACAAATATCAAAGAAATGGTGACCCAAATAGCCATGAGTTCCTAGGTTGCTGCTTCAGACTGAGCAATCCAGAAGGCCTCTCTGAGAAAATGACCAAGACCAGAGCAAGAACAAGGAAAGGTCAAAGATCAGAGGGAAGGCTATCCCAGGCATCACTACTGAAGACCAAGCAGGCAGTTCACAAGGCTTCAAGACACTGGACTGTACTCTGCTCTACCATTTCAGAAACCAACACAGAGCACCAAGAAGGAAGAGGCAGAGCAGGAGCTGGAGAGATGGCTCAGCGGTTAGGAGCACTGGCTGCTCTTCCAGAGGATCTGGGTTCAATCCTCAGTACCCATATGGCAGTTCACAACTGTCTGTGGCTCCAGTTCCAGGGGTATCTGGCAGCCTCACCCGGACATACATGCAGGCAAAAACCCAATGTACATTAAAAATAAATAAATAAATCTTTAAAAAAAAAAAAAAAAAAGTCAGGTTGTGGAGATACTGGAAAACCAGTCAGTGTGTAACTGTCATGACCCAGACAATTACACAGCTGCCTGGATAGGACTGCAGCAGGGCAGACCAAGCAGGGCAAGACATGCTGTGAGCTGATCACAGGTCCTACTGATGCAACTAAGCAGAATTAAAAAGAGAGAGAGAGAAAGAATTAAACTATGTATTTGCAGCTTCTACAACTGACTGAATGGTGGTGAATACTGTGACCAAGACAAAGAAGGCATCTGAATGGTAGTAGTTCAGGGAGTTCAGAAGTACAGACAAGCTGTGAGTGTCACTGGCATGTGACAGAACTGAAACCATGAATCAGACAAGATTAGTTCACAACAGGCCACATCCCTGAGCACTCCCCACTTAGGTACCAAGCAGCAAAGGAGTCTGAGGAGCAGCCAATAGCAATCGAAGGGGAAAGTCTGACTTTCATGAAGACCCAAATGCAAGTGATGAACAGAGGGGTCAACTGTGTCCAATGCGAAGAGGTCAAATAAGGCTGGGGAGAGAGAAGGACCTTTAGATTTAGTAGGGAAGGATGAGCACAGACAGCAGTCCCCATGTAGTAGAACAGGGCCTACCTGGAATGTTCTAGGAATGGTACAAGGCAGCAAGGCAGAGGGGGCCACAAAGGACTAGTAAATACTGAAACCACTCAGGCTCCAAAGATAGCAGAGCAAATGAGCCTCCTCCTGCTAGTTACAGCTACACTCCTGTTTGCTTATCAATAGCCCTACATACATTAGACAGTGTGCCTATCAATAGTCCTAATCACATTAGATGGTATGTCTATCAACAGTCCTACACAGACACACCATACATGTCAATATTATTTCTTTTCTTTTTCTTTTTTTCTTTTTAAAGGCAGGAGCTCACTCTAAATCCAAGCTGACTTGAAATTCAATCATTCATTTGTATAGCCCAGGCTAGCCAGGAATACACATTCCTGCATTCACATGCCCAGGTAAGAGCCACATGCCTCTTTCAGGACAACAGTTCTCAGACTTCCCAGGTTCCACCCCAAATATATGCCAGGCAAAAGATCCATCTGAGACCAAGTATCCCCACCCACCCACTGTCCATCGGGAAAATGAATACTGTAAGAACTATTACTTTATTATTTTTATTTTATGTGCATTGTTGTTTTGCCTGCACTCATATCTGTGTAAGGGTGTTGGATTTCCTGGAAGTGGAATTACAGACAGTTGTGAGCTGCCATATGGGTGCTGGGAATTGAACCCAGGTCCTCTGGAAGAGCAGTCAGTGCTCATAACCGCTGAGCCATCTCTTCAGCCCCCCTGAAAGAACTATTAAGTACAACAGTAAAACAAACAGGTGAGATGGATACACATCTCTTCTGCCACCAGACCATGAATGACTCATTGAACTCTAATTTATGTGTCTAGTTACTTGACAATTATATTCCCCAAACACTATTGATACATATATGTAGCATTCCCTATACATAGAATTAACCAACCAAACAACAATATAACTAAAAGTAACTTAGTAATTAAAATGTTAACAGGAGGGGTGGTGAGGTGGCTCTGCTGTCAAGAGCACTGGCTGCTCTTCCAGAGGTACTGAATTCAATTCCCAACAACCTCATGGTGACTCACAACTGTCTATAATGGGATCTGATGCCCTTTTCCAGCATGCAGGTATACATGAAGACAGAGCACTCACACAAAAAATAAATAAATTTCTTTTAAAATGTTAACTTGGGTTAAAAACCAAGACTCATTCAAAACATGGAATGTAGAACTTGGACTGAAGGTGGACATTATGGCTGGATGGCAAAAACCTCTTAAGAGTTGTCAGTCACCAGGTGGAGATGGCTCACACCTTTAATCCCAGCACTCAGGAGACAGAGCCAGGTGGATCTCTGTGAGTTCGAGGCCAGCCTGGTCTACAGAGCAAGATCCAGGACAGGCACCAAAACTACACAGAGAAACCCTGTCTTGAAAAACAAAAAACAAAAAAACAAACAAACAAAAAAAAAAGTTGTCAGTCAACTTTTAGGAATCAGTGATGCCAATTTTGGAAATCAGTAACAAGGATACTAGATAGGACACTAATAAATAATCATTAATAAAATACATTTAGAAATGAATTTAGGGGCTGGAGAGATGGTTCAGTGGTTAAGAGCACTAGCTGTTTTTCCAGAGGCCCTAAGTTCAATTCCCAGAACCCACATGGCAGCTCACACCCATCTGTAACTAGTCCCATAGTGATATGATGCCCTCTTCTGATGTGCAGACATACATGCAGACAAAACATCCATATACATAAATACATAAATCTTTTAAAACATTAATTAATTAATAAAAGCACACAGAGCTGCACCTCATTCTTAGGGCTCTCAAAAGGTCACCCCCACACAGTGAGACGACTGACTAGGACTGCCAAGAGCAGTTGCCATCACTTGCCAGGTCTCACGGGGATAATTCACTAGCCAAACCTCCCCCAAAAGGGTCTGTTTCGCCTTCAGTGTCGGAACACTTTGCTTTAAAATTCTCTGAATTAAGACTAACATTTTAAACTGAAAGGCTCACATATAAAAATTTAGTGGGTTAGGGATTTAGCTCAGTGGTAGAGTGCTTGCCTGGCAAGCACAAGGCCCTGGGTTCGATCCTTGGCTCAATAAAAAGAAAGAAAGAAAGAAAGAAAGAGAAAGAAAGAAAGAAATAGAATTAGTTAATTAATTAAAAAGACAGACATAGCGAGCTCACACCTTTAATCCCAGTGAAAAGCAGAGGCAGGTAGATCTGTGGGAGTTCAAGGCCAGCCAGGTCTACATAGTTATGATCAGGTCAGCCAAGGCAACATAGTGAGAGCCTATCTTTAAAATTTTTTTTACTGTGAGTTTGAGGCCATCCTGGTCTACAGAGTGAGTGAGATCCAGGAAAGGCACCAAAACTACACTGAGAAACCCTGTCTCAAAAAAAACAAAATAATAATAATAATAATAATAATAATAATAATAATAATGGTGAAATTATTAAGGCCACTCCACGTAGTTAAAAGGGAGGTTTATTTTGTGGGGTAACTTACAAATGAAGGGATAGGTTGTAGGGTCTGGCAAAGGTATGGCGCAGTCCACCGGTGTTCTCTGGAGAACTCTGCTTAGTCTACCTCCTGCATCCAGGGTCCCAGCACCAAGAGAGACCTCTCCTCTCCATCCTGGGTCTTCTACTTCCTCCCTCAGCCCCGCCTTGTGGGCGTGACCATTATCGAAGCCTCAATGGGGGTTGGAACTTCCAGGCCAAGGCTGGAATGGCTACCCACTACATAATAATAATAAATAAAATTTTAAAGGGGCTGGAGAAATGGCTCAGTGGTTAAAAGCATTGACTGTCCTTCCAGAGTACCTAGGTTCAATTCCCAGCCATCACATGGCAGCTCACAACCACCTATACTGGGATTTGATGCCCTCTTCTGGCATTCGGGCATACACGCAGATAGAGCACTCATTACATAAAATACATAATCCTAGCATTCAGAAGGCTAAAGCAAGAAGATTGCTGCCAGTCCAGTGCCAGCCTGGGTTATGCAGAAAGTACCAACAACAACAGCCACAACTATAAACAAGGGCTGTCAACAACAACAAAACAAAAGAAAAGAACTTTCTGGCTTCTCAAAGAGAACACACACAAGAGCTCACTGAGCTCATTAACTGTGGCCTACACATCCTTCCAGAAAAGCTACCAGACACTAAGTCACACAACCTGCTGCATCTGTCTTTGGGCCTGAAGCACTCTCTTCTGAAACCTGGCCAGTGTCGTCGTCATCCATTCTTGCCACCTTCCAACCCTTGAGATCATCTGAGTTTGAGTCTCTGCTCAGGAGGCCCTATGCCACCAAAGTCTCACACAGAGGCAGCACACTTTCTTCCCTCATCTTCTAAACAGCAACTCAGAAGTTACTAAGAACCTACACTCCACCCTCTCCCTCCCCAACAAGGTTTCTCTGTAGACCAGGTTGGCCTTGAACTCAGAGATGGGCCTGCCTCTGCCTCCTGAGTGCTGAGGTTAAGGCCACCACCCAGCAAAATAAAATACGTACACATGCTTTAATGACAGGGCTGGAGATGCAGCTCAGTTTGCAGAGTGTTGCTTAGCATGCACAAAACTCTAGTACCACATAAAACTGGACATGATGGTACACACCTATAATCCTAGGATCAGAAATTCAAGGTCATTCCTGACTACATAGCAAGCCAGCCTGGCCTGCAAGAAACCCTGTCTCAAAATAAAATAAAAAATAAATCAATGCCTACATTAAATGAAAAGTGCAGCCCAGTGGCAGTGGTGGTGGCCCACACCCAGCACTCGGGAGGCAGAGGCAAATGTATCTCTGTGAGCTCAAGGCCAGACTGGTCTAAAGAGCGAGTTGCAGGCCAGCCAAGACTACACAGAGAAACCCTGTCTTGGGTGAAGGTGATGGGGGGGGGGGGGGGGGGACATTTCAAAAGAACAGGAAAAAAATTTTTTTAGATGAAAACTCCAACTAGAATAGGGGGAAAAATTAGAGTTGCTTTAAAACAATTTTATTTTTACATATACAATGCAAAAAGAAATTCTGATTTCGTTAGTACTAAAGATACCCATAAAACAGACTTTATGCAGTCTCTCTCAGCCATCAGTTTTGTTACTTATATTGCTCTTACCCTTCTTGTTTGAGACGAGTTTACACTCTGTAGTGCAGGCTGGCCTGGAACTGACTGTGAGCCTCCTGCTTCAACCTGCAGAATGCTGAGAATATAGATATGTCTCACCACACTCAACCTAAACTGCTTTAGACTGAATTTTCAGAACCTTCTAAAATCAACAACTGAAACACTGGTTGCTGCTAGAACTATGTTAGGTGTTCTACATCATACACTTTATAAAAAAGAAGCACCTCTTGTAAACATAAAACTATAAACAAATGACACATTATAACACCAATTTCCTCTTCCATACTGAAAAGTTCACACGAATGAAAGAAGCCTGGAAGGAGTAAAAAAAAAAAAAAAAAAAAAGAGAAATTGTGAGTGCACACAGACAAGGAAGGGGTAATAGTACCCTTTTGTTAGACCAGGAAATAGGTGGAAACCAACTGCTCATGACACTCCAACAACATGAGAAGTTCCTAAAACCTGAACCCAAGTTCCAACCTCTCATACTCCACACTCCCTAATTTCCACTGAAGACATTCTGTCTCCAAGTTATAGCAACAAGAAGCCACATACATGGGGGGGAGGGGGGTCATCCTTCCAGATAAATTGTTTATAAGACTAAGATGAAGCCTGCTGCAACTTTAAAATAACTTTGTCTGAATTTGTTAGTGGCTAAACATTTGCAGTAATCTTGTTTCCCAGCATACTGAACCAGACAGCTGTACTTCAATCAGTCTGGTTATTTTAGAAATCAAACTACAAAAGTAGACTAAGCATGCGTTCAAGTCTTATACTAAAAGGCGTATACGCATCGGTGGTACAATGGCTCCTAATTTACTTATTTTTTTCCTGAATTAAAACTTCGTTTGAATTAATGCTACCCGGTGAGTAACGTCTCGCCACACCAGCCATATCTATTTTCAACCAAAACATGAGTCTGGAATAGCTTTTGGTTTTTAGTTCACGTGCAACATGTGGCTTTGAGATACCAGCATTTTTCCAAAGAAGCTGCTCTTTCTTGTTCACAACTTCCTTAGTCGGAAAAACTACCAAGTTCCAAAGATGCCACGGGAATCCACTCACCCGATCCTTCATTCTCCAGCTCTGCGCTAAAGATTTGGAGCCTTCAATTTTCTCACAATGTCTTTTCTTCATAAAAGCCAAAGGCAGGTTCCAATCTGTAAGGTCGGCCTCATCTTCCTCCCCGAGTCCCGTAAGAGGCGACTGCAGCATCTCCGACTCCATCAGGGGGGGAGGGGGAGGGGGAGTCCTTGGCAGCAAGCGCTCAAGAACCTCCAGCCTTAAAAACTAGTGTGTACCACAACTGGAGAAATAATACGGGAAAACGGGGAGCTGGGAAAAGAGACGGTGAAGAGTGTTCGAAGATCTTATTCAGGAGAACAAAAACAACAACTCGGAGATCTTTATCTCGAACTCTGAGCGGGGAGTCGGAGGGGCGGGGTGGGGGTGTCGAGCCGGTGGGTAACCAACCCCGCAGCCCCAAGAGCTGCGCGGGCACACACGCGCCGCGGCCCTCACCCGCGGCTCCGGAGCCCGTCGGTCAAGGCGGGAGAGACGCCAGGCCTGGGGGGTGACCCTGCTCCCGGCCTCCAACGCCTCAGGGGATCCCGGGCAGGCAGGCCGCCCCGCTCACCGTGCGGGTTCTCCGACTGCGCTGGCCGGGCCGAGGCCTCAGGGGGTCGGGTTCAAGGGGCTTCGGGGCTCGTCCACCGGCTCTCAGCCCTGCGGGTCCCGCACTCGCCTGCGGGGCTGCAACCTGAGCCAGGACCGGCCCATCGTGCCCGTCCGCAGCCGGCTCCTCAGCCCCGGGTCCGCGCGGCCTGACCCGCCCTGGCCTTCGGCTTCGTGGCTCTCTCCTATCCGGGAACGAGTCCCGAGACACGCGCGACACGGGCCTGCGGACCACACAGGAAAACTGGGCTTATTGGGTCCGGGGAGTTTTGCCCTCTGCTCTGGAGCAACAGTGGAACTCCCCTCATCAGCACACCAAGGAGGACGCCATATTGCCAAGATCCAGCATGCACTGCTGTCTACGGCGTGTCCAATAATCCAAACCTCTTCAATCGTTCTCGCCGCTCTGCTCAAGAGAACGCTGAGAGCTCTGAGTTCCGTCTTCCCCTCCCCCCATTTCGTTACTGGGGTTACCACGTCCTTCCTCCTTAGTTGATCTCCACTAGTTCAGTAGACTGGTGTTACAAAAATCAATCCTGAGATTGAAACTATGTCCGTTTAGTTATCTTTAAAAGCTTTTTGCTACTACAAAGATATGGTCCTTTATATTAAAGAAAAAGACCAATTTGTGTTTCGTCCAGATTTTAAAAGGTGGTTTAAAAATAAATAAAAGCCTCAGCAGGACGGCGGGAGCGCAGGCCTTTAATCCCAGCACTCGGGAGGCAGAGCCAGGCAGATCTCTGTGAGTTTGAGGCCACAGAGCGAGCTCCAGGACAGGCACCAAAACTACACAGAGAAACCCTGTCCTGAAAAACTGAAAAAATAAAATAAAATAAAAATCTCATAAAGAAGCATTGATAGTAAACACATAAGACTGTTGGGGCTTTCTTTTTAATATTTAATATTAAGAGGAAGATTTCATCAATTACAATTTTTTTGTCTGATCTTTTTTCTGAGCAGTTTATTCTTTTGCTACAGCTTCATGTGCAAAGGACTAAAACTGCTGCTGTCTGCTCCCTGAAGCAAGCCTCCTGCATTACTTCTGTTTCAAGTCAGTAAATCTCAGTTGACATATCATGAGAACTGTATTGTTGCAATGGGAATATAAACTAAGTGTGACATGTGATGTCAGCCTTGCAGAACCAGGGTACTATTGAGACACTCTTAACCTTTAGCTACAGTTTAGGCAGGCAAAGGGGACCATCTCACCTCTGCCTTCAGCCTTGGTGTTGGGGGAGCCTCTGTTAGCATCAGTATTACCAATTTCAAGCTATTTGACCTCAGTCTTAGGTTCCTGAACTGTAAAGTTTGGGTGGTAATATTAAAGGATATTACTGAAAGGATAAAATTTGTGAAGATGCTTAAGTCAGCCTAGGCTGCAGAGTAAGACCCTGGCTCTTAAAAAGAAGCAGGGCGTTGGTGGTGCACGCCTTTAATCCCAGCACTGGGAGGCAGAGGCAGGCAGATCTCTGTGAGTTCAAGGCCAGCCTGGTCTACAAATCAAATTCCAGGGCAGTCAGGATCATTACACAAAGAAACCCCATCTTGGAAAAAAGGGGGGAGGGTTTGCCAAGCAATGCCCAGCACTTGGGAGGCAGAGCCAGGAAGATCTACAGAGATAGTTCCAGGACTACCAGGGTTACACAAAGAAACCCTGTCATGAAAAACAAAGATGACTAGGACATAAGTCCATTGAGCACTAATGCTGACTGGTCCACCACTCCAATACAGCCTACCAACTGTATGCCTTAGGTTAGACTCCTGCAGATACCATTCCTCAGAGTAGATCCATGGTTGGACACAACGTGGCAGTCCCTACCACAATCCAGGTAGCATCTGAGTTCCTTTTAGCCTGAGAGTCCATGTTGCAATCCTAGATCTTTCTCACCAGCACTTAAGTGTTTCAGGCCGGGCAGTGGTGGCGCATGCCTCTAATCCCAGCACTTGGGAGGCAGAAGCAGGTGGGTCTCTGTGAGTTCGAGGCCAGCCTGGTCTATAGAGTGAGATCCAGGAAAGGCACAAAGCTACACAAGAAAACACTGTCTTGGGGAGAAAAAAAAAAAAGTGTTTCATGTAGTTCTCTGTTCAGTTATCATCCCAGGAATTCTTGTGGTTACTGTATCACACAGATCCCATTCTTCCCAGGGCAATACACCAAAACAGAGTGTCCCATCAGCAGCAGCAGAGGCTTTAGGACTTCCAATATCTCCAGAAGAAATCACAATACCTCCTGTCTTCACCTTGTCCCTCTACCCTATTTTGTAGTCCTGGTGCCCAAGGTGCCATAACCTGCAGAGATTTCTATTGCAGCCATTTTGCAGGAAGCCACAGAAGGAAGTGGCATTTGACCCTCTTATCCCTTAATTGCTCTGTGACCTAGAAAACTCCTTCCATCTGTTTCTTCACCTGTAAAGAGGTGGATCATGAGAATCCACAGACTTTCAGGAATTCCAAAAGCAAACAGCAATAGACTAGTGAAATCACGGTAGGTGACATACTGACTGCGCAAGTGTAAGGAGCCGAGTTCAGTATCCTGAATCAGGTGTAGAGCTGGGAGATGGCTCAGTGAGTAAAGCATTCACTGCACAAAGGTGAGGACCTGAGTCAGATCCCAAGCATGCATGTAAAGTCAGATGTAACAGTGAACATCTGTAATCCCAATACTCACACTGCAAGGTAGAGGTGGAGACAAAAGAATTCCTGGAAACTGGAAGGCCAATGAACCTAATATATGCAGTGGTGGATAAGACAGTATATGCAGTGGTGGATAGAATATGCAGCCGAGGATAAGAAGATAGTACATGCTGTGGTGGACAATAAGAGACCCTGGTATCAAGCTGAAAGTCAAGGACCAAAGCCCAAGGTTGTCCTTTGACCTCCACATGTGCAATGGCATGCATGCATGTGCACTCACACATGTATGTATACATACATACATACACACATACACACACACAAAGGCATGCCTTGCCAAATTAACAAGTTTCAAGCCAGTGAGAGACTCTATATATAAGCAAACTAGGTGTGACTGGAGCCATAGCTCACGGGTTAAAATCACTTGATACTGTCGCAGAGAACCAGAGTTCGGTTCCCAGCATCCACATCAGGCTGCTCACAACCACAGGTAACTCCATCTCCGGGCTATCTGACACCCTCTTCTGGCAACTGTGGGTACCCACACACATGTGATATACATATACATAAAGTAAATCTTTAAAAAAGAAAATCTAGGTGGTCACATCTTTAGAAACAACACCGAAGACTAACCTCTGGCCTATGCACACATGTACTCACACATACACAAGCATATATGAACTTATATAAAAAAATAAAAAAGAGATCAGGTAGCAAGGGAACCTACTGCCTTAGATCCCTGAATCATGGGGTGTAAGAAGACAGAGACTTGAGGTTTGTATTTTTTACTCAGGCAACCCAGTCAGAGCTATGGACAGGAGACAACACTCTCTCCCCAAAGTCTCCTTCAGTGACTGAGTTTCATCCCACACACCCCATATACACACACACACACAGAGAGAGCGCGCGTGCGTGTACACACACACACACACACACACACACACACACACACACACCAGATGCATCACCCACACACACAATACACACATCACACACACAACACCCAATACACATACACAACACAGACACATACCACACATACACAAAACAGAAATCAGTATGGTAGCTTATTGTGCAATTCCAGCATTTGGAGGTGGAGGCAGAAGGCTCAGAAGTTCAAAGCCATCCTCGGATACAGGACAAATTCAAGACCAACCTGGGATACATGAGATTCTGTCTCAAAAAACAAAACAAACAAAAATAATCAAGTCAGTCAGTTCCCCAGTGCACCACCACTTCCCACAGGTACCAACAAGGCCCTGCCCCTCAGACTCCCCGCCTGTCACATGTAATCTGTGATTCATGGGGAAGCCAGGAAGAAATTAACAGCCCAGCTCCCAACCTGAAAATTGAAGAATGTGCCAGATTATTTCATTTAGAAGAAACCATCTTGCACATGTCCTGGATGCTTCCATTCAGGTCTCAGACAAGCCCTTGGAAGAGCACTGTGAGATTTCAGCAGGCAGGGTGCCCCCATAGCAAATGACAGGCTGGAGAATGCTAAAGGGCTGACATTTCTGCCAGGGCAGTCCAGTCTCCATGTCATGTGATCAGTTGGCCACTTGGGCCTGCAGTCCCATTTCAGTGTCCCCTCCGTTGTTCATCAGCAAGGCCGCCAGTTTCCATAGAGTTGCTCACTGAAACCATCTAATAATGAAAATGCATGTTATATATTTCCAGAATTGTGTAAAATCTAGTCTGAGACAAGATATGACAATGGAGGTGGGAGTTGAGGATGACCTCCCACCCCCGCAGTCTATTACAGTCTCTGCCTACATGAGAAAGGTGTTTATAAACCAAGTGCCTCTGAGACCAAGAGCTGACAGACAGTGTCAGGATGCAGACTCAAGCAGTAAGAAAGGAAGGGCTTCCAGGCCCAGCTCTGACCTCAGACTAGCAGAAATACTGCTGACCTGTCAGACAGCAGGACTGGGACCCACAACCTGGTTGGTGGTAGACCACATCGTCCCTCATCAGCACTCAGACTTTGACTGCCAGGCTAAGGACATAGCTCAGTCAGCAAAGAGCTTCTCCTGCAAGCATAAGAGCCCAAGTCTCAGCCCCAGAAACTCATGTGTTTTGTTTTAAATGTGCTGGGCACAGAAGCACATGCCTCAGCACTCTCTGTGAGCTCAAGGCCTGCCTGGTCTACATAGTGAGTTCCAGGCCAGGCAGAGCTACACAATGAGACCCTGTCTCAAATTTTAAAAGAATTGTTTTTAAAGTGCAAGAGAGGCAATACATCATTATAATCCCAGTGGTAGAGACAGGCAAATCCCTGGGGCTTGATGGCCAGCCAGCCTAGCCTATTTGTCAAGCTAGTGGCCAGTTAGAGACTCCATCTCAAACACAGGGTGAAGGAACCTAAGGAGCACCATCCACCATTGTCTTCTGGCCTCTAGCATCTGTACCTTACACACACACACACACACACACACACACACAAATATGTACACACACACATGAACACATAGAGACAAACACATATCCTTGGAACCCTTAACAACCTGATTCCATACACACAGTGAAGTGAACAAGAGGCAAACACAGGACCTGAGATGTTGGTCATGGATAACAGCAGCCAACAGGAAGGAGGAGAGAGCACACAGGACAGGAGCTCTGGGTAAGAGGCTAGACAAAGACACAGACAGACAGACAGACAGACACACACACACACACACACACACACCCAAAAAAAAAAAAAAAAAAAACAAACTGATGTCACTGTCTTTTCAGCACCTTTTAGCTTGGCTGGAGCCTGCTGCAACCCAGACACTCTTTTCTCAAGGCAGAAGGCCATCCCAGCATAGACACCCTGCGTGCGCAGGCCTGCAGGCAGGCCAGGCCAAGTCATTCTCCAATATTGCAGATGCTCTGCCAAATCAATCAAGGGCAGAGAATGTGTTTTGTCATCAAGAATCAGGAGCAAGACTGGAGGTCAGGAAAGTCGAGGAGACGTGGTGCTTCGCTGAGCTCTTGTTTTCCGGATGGAGACCAGCCAGCTCCAGGGCTTTCCAGAGAAATCTGTGCTTAGTTTAAAAGAAACCAAAATAGATACAAGGTACTTTGCTTTTGTCTGAGCATCATTACTGTTTTTAGCAGAATCTAAGCTGCCTCCCTCTGCAGGTCAGATGTTTTGTTGACAGCAAAGTGAGAAGAGGAAGTAAGTGGGTGACAGGCTCAGCATCACCTTCAGTGGAAAACACAGGCTGCTGAGCCTGGCGTGTCTGCCTCCTCTCTCCTGCCGCCCTCTAAAGATGTAAGGCTCTTCATGACTGCGTCCTCTGGAAGAGCAGTCAGTAATCTTAATCCCTCAGCCATCTCTCCAGCCCCTCAACTTTTTTTTAAAGAAAGAGGAAGAGAGGGAGGGAGAAGGGGGGAGACTGGAGAGATAGCCCACTGGTTAATGGCATGTGCTGTGTAACCCCAGCATTCATGAAACAAGCTGGGTACCCTGCAAACTCCTGTAACTCCAGCTCTGAGGGGTCTGATGCCTCCTTCCAGACTCTGTGCGTTCCTAAGCATGTGTACTTGTGTACATACACCCACATAGACATAGCTATCCATGGTTCAGCAGGTAAAGGTGCTGCGGCTGGTCCTGACAGGGCTCCTTCCTCTCCCAGGTCCCTGGAGGTGGAATCACAGACATAGGACCTCTGGCCATTACACACACAGCATTAGGAGAAAAGAAAAAAAAAAAATGACAGTCTAAGGTTATAACTCAGGGCTACAGGGCTTGTCTAGTATATGTGAGGCCCTAGCTCGATTTCCACCACAATGAACAACAAGGGTGAGGAGTGGGTACTAGGAATGTTGCTCAGTTGACAGAGTGCTTGCCTTCTATACATGAAGCCTTGGGTTTGAATCCCAGCAGACATTGGACATAACAGTATATGCCTATAATCCTAACACTTGGGAAATGGAAGCAGGGGATCAGAAGCTCGGTGCCATCCTTGGTTTTCTGTCATAGTGACATGTAGCCTAGCTTGCTTTCTGTCGCTATATAAACACCATGACCAAAAGCAACTTGAGGAGAAAAGGGCTATTTTACCTGACAGGTTATAGTCCATCATTGAGGACTCAAGGCGGGAGGCTGAAGCCAAAGTGAAGAAATACTGTTTCCGGGCTCATGTTCAGCTGACTGGTTTGTTTGTTTGTTTGTTTTTTGACAGAGCTGAGGACCAAACCCAGGGCCTTGTGCTTGCTAGGCAAGCGCTCTACTTCTGAGCTAAATCCCTAACACCCTGTTTTTGTTTTTGATTTTTTTTAAGATTTATTTATTATGTACACAGAAGAAGGCACCAGATCTTATTGCAGATGGTTTTGAGCCACCATGTGGGTGCTGGGAATTGAACTCAGGACCTCTGGAAGAGCAGTCAGTGCTCTTAACCTCTGAGCCATCTCTCCAGCCCCTTCAGCTGGCTATTCTTCTTAGACAGCTCAGACCTACTTGCCTAGGAAAGGCACAGCCCACAGTGGGCTGGGCCCTTCTACATTAATTAGAAATCAAGAAAATGCCCCACAGGCATGTCCACAGGCCAATCAGATGGAGGCAATTCCTCAGTTGAGTGTCTCTCTTTCCATGTGTCAACAACCAAGATGAGCCATCATAATGTGAATACTGAAAGAATAACTTTGTCTCACAACTGAAAGAATAACTTTATCTTATCACAGTTGGATGACATGGGGTATGGGAGCATCCTTGCCTTCATCTATCTCTGATAATTTCCTTGTGTAAGTGAGGACATGACCACTCCATGGTATAGTTGAGGGGAAGGTTTATGTTGTGGAGATGAGGGAGAGTACAGTCAGAGTCATCTGGAAGAGTCCAGAGCAGGGAGAGAAAGTAGCAGACTAAACTGGACCATGAGGAGGGCAGGGAGCAAAACAGGAAGACCAAGAAAGATAGAAGAGGGTGCATGGCGAAATGGCAGGGTGATGTGTGTGTATGTGTGTGTGTGTGTGTGTGTGTGTGTGTGTGTGTGTATGATGTATATATATATATAATATGAACAAGAAGCTGAGGGAAGGGAAGCCCATGAGCTGGAGTTTAGTGTACAGACAGGGTGAAAAGAGCCAGGATGCCAGCGTGGACTCCATCACAGGTATTTGTGATGCTGAGAGAGCATGCACTTTGGTATGCTAATAGGCACCACAGTTAGTCATTTGTCCAGAGTTTCTTTTGAGCCTGACACCTTGTATTAGTTAAGATATGCCAAGTGCTAGGACAGTCACCTTCCATTCTCAAGGAAAGTCATTTAACATCTACAAAATAGTTCAATATAGCAGAGAGCTGCTGCCAGCCAGAGGATGTCCCTCCATGGCCAGGCCTGCGATCACTGTGACATTGCTTCCAGCTGTCTCCTTCAGTGGACTGTGGCCCAGGATCTGTACACCAAATCAACCCTTTCCTTCCCCAAGTTGCTTTTGATCTGGGTTTTATCACAGCAATAGAAACCTAAAATAAGGCAAACTCAATCCCACAAGCAACAACCAAAACATGTGGCCTCTTGTGTCCAGTGCTAGAGGCAGTCAGTCTACCCTTGAGCTACAAAAAGTAAAACTTCTAAAAGTTACTAGACACTTCCATATTGCTTCCAAAGAGGTCATTTCAACTTGCAAACAATGTAGCAGGAGGATTTGATGTCATCCTAACTACTCAGATTGAGGGTCAGGAATTCTTTTTTTTTTTTTTTTTTTTTTTTGGTATGTGGAGCTGAGGATCAAACCCAGGGCCTTGTGCTTGCTAGGCAAGTGCTCTACCACTGAGCTAAATCTCCAACCCCAGGAATTCGTATTTTACAGAGTTTTAAAAACCTGGATTTTTTTAAAAGAAATTTTTTAAAAGAAAACTTTTAATTTGAAGTGAAAAGTGGCACTCACTTCTGTTTTGAGATGCACTTCTTGGGAAAGTCTGGAAAAGTACAGGAAGTCTCAGGAGTCACATCCTCTACGCAAAGAGTGCAAAGGCCTATGGGCTAGTGTTTGAGGGTGTGTGTGATATACACATGTGTGCAGGTAGACTTACGTGTCTGTGTGCATTTAGAGGCCAGAGGAAACCTCAGGTATGTCATTGAGGATGCTGTCCAGCTCCTTAGAGATAGAATCCCTCATTTGCTAGGAGCTCACCAGCAAAAGACCCACCTGTCTCCACCTTCCCAGTACTGAATTTACAAGCATGCATCACCATGCCTGGTATTTTTATGTGAGTTCTAGGGCTTGAACTCACAACTTCATGCTTGTGTGGCAAGCACTTTACCACTGAACCATCTCAGTGATGCAACCGCCCCCCTCCAGAAATTAGAAGGTACTTGTTACACAATGTATAGACACCACAGGACATAACCAAGAGGGACTTTGAGAACACGTGCGTGCCACTAGTCAGTCACCTAGATCACAATCCTCCTCCTCCTACAGAAGGCAAATTATCAAAAAGAAAAAGAATAAAGAGAACAAAAATTTCCATTTCTGTCTGGAATTACCATTTACAGCGAGGCTGCTTGGTGGCTGGCTACAGACAGCCCAGCTGCTAAGGCTGAGTCTAGTCTGGTCTGCCTGTCTCACCACAGACTCTGTCTGACTGCTGCAGGGAACGAACAGGACGTAGAGAAAACCCATCTTCACAGCAGCTCCTTCAGGCCCTTGCCACTGGAACACTCTGTGCCCAGCCAGGCCAGATTCCCGCCTTCATGAATTATTCACACCAGCCCCCTTCCCGAGGCCATTCCTTCTAGGCTGGGTGTCTTGTCAGCTGGGGAGAAATCTGTAAATGTAATTTGTGTTCTCAATTTTTGCCATAGTTGCAGTCATTATTTCTCCCCATAACTCTCCATCTTCCTCCCATATTTTCTCTTCTCCACTTTTTAATCAGAGGGATGTGTCAAGACTGAAGCTGAACGCTCTGCTCTCTCCTGGCGCACGCCTCTTGAGGTGGCTGGTAGCATGAGCAGCACAGCTGCATTCTGAGTGAAAGTGATTGCCAAGGGTATCTACTTCTTACACACACACACACACACACACACACACACACACACACACACACACACGCGCGCGCGCGTTTGTGCCTGCGTGCATACATGCACGCACAAATATATCCTTTCGTTTGAGTACGCTTTGGATTTTGGATTTTATACTGCATATCAGATATTTACATTGTGATTCATAACAGAAAAATTATAAAGTAGCAACAAAATAATTTTATGATGGGGGGGTCACCACAACATGAGTTGTGGGTTTTTTTGGTTTTTTTGTTTTTCGAGATCTGTGCCTTTCCTGGATCTCACTCTGTAGACCAGGCTGGCCTGGAACTCACAGATCCGCCTGGCTCTGCCTCCCGAGTGCTGGGATTAAAGGTGTGCTCCACCACTGCTTGGAGAGTTGTGGTGTTTTGAAGGGTTGCAGCATTAGGGGGGTTGAGAACCACTGCTCTACCTCCTCCTGAGACCCTAAAACCATTTGTGCAAATTAGGGAAGAGCTGTTTACAATTGGGTGGGAGAGGCAGTTCAAAGGGTCCTGTCCTTTCCCATCCCCTTTTAGGGGTGAATGTCAACAGTCAACAAGCCCAACTGTGACAATCTTCTGGGAGCTGGAGCATCTGAATTCATGAAATCTGACTCAGGGTTTAGTACTGTACAAAGTAAATGTGGTGGCCAAGCATGACCAGAAGGGACAGGAAGTGGCCTTGAACAGTGCTGGAAAAAAACAAACAAACAAAAAAACGACTGGATAGCCTGGAGTGGGCACCTGGGAGATTATGTACATACAGAGCTATCTATGTCTCTGGCTCAGCCAATGTGGGTACCTTGTTACAGCAGCACACACACACTAAGACAGTCAACCCTATCCTGTACAGCTTGCCTGTCCTCAGCTTCAGCATTGCTGACAATCTGAGCAAACTAGTCTATGATGTTTGGTGTCGGCTGTTGGCTTGTTAGGACCTGGAATCTTCTGTGATGGGTCTCAACAAGGGGTTGTCTAGGAGAGGTTGGCCTGTAGTCCTCCTGTAAATGGGTCTCTTCCCAAGCTCACTGAGGTGGGCAGCCCCACCCTGAATGTCATTAGCCCCATGTCACAACTAGGCTCTGGACTGAATGAAGTGGCTGAGCTCAGCCACCTCAATCATTGCTCTTTTCTGGAGATGTGAGGTGATGGCTGCCTCAAGCTCTTGCTGTCCCGACTTCCTGCCATGATAGACTGTGAGCCTGAAAGCTGAAATGAACACCCCCCCTATAAGTTGTCAGTCTGTCATGACCACAGGAAAGGACACTAAGACATTTTTCCGCCTTTCAAACCACAGCTCAGTGGTCTCAGCACATCTCTACTACCCACTCTGCTTCTTCCTCCCAAACTGCAGCCATTCCCAGTCAACACCAATGGCCACCCACTACACCTCACTCCGCTTCCTGTCTCTGGAAATGACTATTGTGGGGATCGGTCACAGGGCTTTTGTCCTTTGGTTCTGGCTTATTTCATCTCCCCCGTCCCCCAGATAGGGTTTCTCTGTGAAACAGTCCTGGCTGTCCTGGAACTCACTCTGTAGACCAGGCTGACCTTGAACTCACAGAGATCCACCTGCCTCTGCTCCTGAGTGCTGGGATTAAAGGTGTGCGCCACCACCATCCCGTTATTTCATCTCTTTTTCAGTATGTATCCATGCTACAGCTGTCATCTGTTTTATGTAGTTATAACCAATACCACAGACTGGTAACTTCTAGAACAGAAGTGCATTTTTCACAGCTGTGGATTGAGTCTTAGGCAGGTTCAATGTCTGGTGAGAGTCTGGTCTCTCTGTTTCCAAGGTTTTCAGGATGATGCCTCACTCATGGTGTCCTTCTAAGGGGTGGAAGATTGTGTTCTCACAGGGCAGAAAGGCACAAGGGATGATCTCCATGCTCACTAGATGCCAATGTCACCTTTGCAGTGGTCAGTGTCAATTGTCAACTTGACAGGCTCTATAATCTCCTAGGAGACACCCCTCTATGAAAGCCTGTGTGGGATCTAGATTAGTTCAGCCCCTGGGCATGCCAATGAGGGATTATGTTTAAGTTAATTGAGATGGGAAGACCCGCCTTAATAGTGGACCCCATTGTTCCCCTTTTGTGGAATGCATAAAAGAAGGGACCTGCTGAAACCCAGTATTATTCTCCCTCAGCCTCCTGCCCAAGTACAGGTGTGAGGTGAGCAGCTGCCTGCCTCAAGTTCCAAGTCCCAGATGCTATGACTTCCCTGCCATAATGGACTGTACGCTCAAACTGTGAACAAAATAAATCCTTTCTCCTGTAAGTTGCTCTTGTCACAGTAAGAAAACTCCCTTCTTGCTGGGCAGTGGTGACACATGCCTTTAATCCCAGCATTCAGGAAGCAGAGGCAGGTAGATCTCAGAGTTTGAGGCCAGCCAGGTCTGCAGAGTAAGCTCCAGGACAGCCATGACTACAGAGAGAAATCATGTCTTAAGAAAGAAAGAAAAAAGAAAACTCCCTTCTTGTCACTGACATCTAAAAATGTCTAGAGACTTTTCCAGATGACCCTGTTGAGATCCACTGCATGGCACACTGCTCTCTGACTGTCCCCTGAATGGACCTGTATGCCCCCAACAGCAGTCATGCCTGGCAAAGGACAAGTTCTCCCAGCATCCCAACCTGTCACAGTGACAGTTACACACCCCTCATGTCAGGACTGCTTAACAATACCGGAGCAGTGTCCTAGTTAAGGTCACTATTGCTATGATGAAATGCCATGACCAAAAGCAAGTTGCAAGAGGAAACAGTCTATTTGGCTTATGCTTCTACATCATAGCCCATCACTGAAGGAAGTCAGGACAGGAACTCACACAGGGCAAGAACTGGAGGCAGGAGCTGATGCAGAGGCCATGAAGGGGTGCTGCTTACTGGCTTGCTCCCCCTCAGCCTACTTTCTTATGGAACCCAGGACCACCAGCCCAGGGATGGCACCACCCACAGTGGGCTGCCCCCTCCTTAATCACTAATTAAGAAAACACTCACAGTTTTGCCTACAGCCCAATCTTATGGAGGCATTTTCTTAATTGAGACCCCTCCTCTCAGATGACTTTAGCTTGTGTCAAGTTGGCATAAAACTATGCAGCACAGCAGATTTTCATGTAGCCAAACACTGGGGGAGGGGAGGGGGGAGGGGAGGAGGGAGGGGAGGGGGGGAGGGAGGGGGAGGGAGGGGGGTTCACACACATGTGTGGCCAGAGGACAACCTCACCTTCCATCTTGTTTGACAGTCTGACCCACCCTGTCATTACGATGTCCATCTAGAGTCCAGTGGAGTCTGGGGACCTGCACTGCTGTCCTCAAGTTTACATGACAAGTGCTCTCGCCCACTGAACCATCTCCCAAGCTCCTCCGGCTTAAAGGTTTAAACTGAAACAACCCTTTGTCTCCTGCATCTGTATTAAGTGTGTGAGCCCTGTGAGGCTGCACCACCCCATCTGGGGCACATAAATCCTACTTAGAGTCAAGACGGGAGGTCACACCGTGTCTGAAAATTAGATAAACAGACTTGTGGTATCAATATACAAGTGACAGGATTTTCTTCAGTAATCCAAAACCAGGAGCAAGGAGACCATGCTGCACCTTCCATCATAAATCACATGAATTTGCTAGCACATGCACATGACACACTCATGCATGCACACAGCCATGCACCTGCACACACATCCTAAAAGAGCAAGTCTAGAAGTGGAGGTGGCTGACAGCCACAACCTGGGCAGTGTTTCAGCAGCTCAAAGTCTCCTCCAGGCACTGTCAGCATAGCTTGGTTCTCTCCACAAACACTTGAGTTTCCACTCAAGCCTGTGGAGCTCTGTTAATACCCATCAGCCCCAGACAGAAGCTCTTACTCCCTCTGGAGACTGGGGCGGGAGGCACTGGAGATGCAGTCTACTCTGCCTGAGGTTACCTGAGGGTGGATTTATTTGCTCCTTTGTGTTTATCAGTGTTGATCACAGGATGTGGGAGATGGAGTCAGGGAACTTCGGAGTATGAAAAGCAGTGCTCCTTTCAGGGAGGGGCAGCCACGAGCACTCAGCTTCTTTTGGAACATTCCAGAAGGCAGCACGGTTATCCCTTCTTTTTCACTGTGTCCCTGCCCTCTGTCCTGGGACTGAGGACTGTAACAGAGCAGCCAGTGCAGCCTACAGATGTGCTTGCAAGATGCCTCTGCCATCACCTTCTGGAGAAAGATGGGGACTTCACTTACAGTAAAGCAGAGTTGGTCGCCCAGCTCAGGTATCCTGGTGTGTGGACACTACCTTACTTCTGTGCGTGGAGCTGACCTGGTGATGAATAAATACTATGCCAATAGCTAACAATAGCTGATCATGTTTGTGGGGGCAGCCTCTCAGATGGGGTTATTTGTCATACAGCATTAGCTAGCAGTTGGAGAATATTCTACTTTACAAGGCACATACATATGGGATACATATGCCAAGCTCCTCCGGCTTAAAGGTTTTAAACTGAAACAACCCTTTGTCTCCTGCATCCGTATTAAGTGTGTGAGCCCTGTGAGGCTGCACCACCCCGTGAGTGAAGGCGCCTTCATATATCCCATATGTATGTTTGTATTATGACTCTTGCTTTGTGCAGTCCAAACCGTTCTCAAATCTGCAATCCTCCTGCCTTAGCTTCCTGGGTGGTAGGATCACTGCCACCAACATGCCACCACACCCAACACATCATTCATCATGGGTCAGTGGGTTTGTCTCTTTCCTCCAGAAAGGGTCTGGATTCAGGTTCCTGTCAGCTCACTCTTTGTAGCTCTTAGAGTCTCTTTAAATCTGTGTCCTTGGGAAAGGTTAAGGAGAAATCATGGTCCTGGGCCTCAGGGAAGCGGTTGGTTAGGGAGAGAGCGAGTGTGTGGCAACCGAGGGGGTTTATGAACAGTGACAGATGTCACAGACCTCATGACAACCCTATTTTTCATCCTTACCCCCCACTCCAACTTTGCTCTTTCAACAACTCTCCTCTTCCCCTAGCCTCCTCCCTTTCTCTTCCTTCCTCCCCCTCCGTCTTCTCTCCTCTTTCCCCAACATCCCTTCCCTTTTCCACCTTCCTCCCTCATCCCTGTCTTCTCTATTCTTCCCACTCCCCACCCTCCCTCCTCTAACTCTACCATCCCTCCTCCCTCTCCATATCCTCCCCGCTTACCTGCTGTCTCCAGCAGTGTCCTTCCAGGCTTCTCCCCAGAGGCAGCCTTCCTGGACACACATCTGCATGACCATCTTCATAGCAGTAGCTGAGACAGAGGGGACCAGGCAGTCATTCACAGGCGAGTGGAGAAGCAGTGTAGCCTGCCTACACAGCAGAATGCTGTTGTCCAGTCTTGAATGTGAAGTGAGTCCTGCCAGCTGCGACAGACTGAATCTGAGGACACTGTGCTGAGTGAAACCAACCGGACATGCAAGGAAGAACAGCTGGAGGATTCCCCTCTTGCCTGTCCCCACAGTCAGAAACAGAGGCAGGATGGCAGTGGGCTGAATAAACATGGTACCTTGTTAGGGCCCGGGTCTCAATGTGGAAAAATGAGCTGGATGGTGAGGAGCATGCTTAACCCCTGGACTGGATACTCAGAAGTGATTAAAAGGCCAGCTGAGGGCTGGAGAGATGACTCAGTGGTTAAGAGCACTTTCTGCTCTTCCAAAGGACCTGAGTCCAGTTCCCAGCACCCATGTCTGGGAGCATACCACCACTTATGACCCCAGCTCCAGGGGATCCAATGCTTTCTTTTGAACTTTAATGAAACACACATTTACATGTGCGTGCGTGCATACACACACACACATACACACATGTATACGTATGTATATATGTATGTGTAAATTTGAGGGATTGTTCAAGATAGGGTTTCTCTGTATAGCCTTGGCTGTCCTGGAACTTACTCTGTAGACCAGGCTGGTCTCAAACTCAGATCTACCTGCCTCAGCCTCCCAAGTGCTGAAATTAAAGGCATGTGCCGCCACCACCACCCAGCTTAAATTTCTAAAATCTTTTTAAGGCAAACATCATGTTTAATACAGAAAGTGGCAATTCAGCTTCCTGATGCCTATCTCTCTGCCTGACTACAGCTACAGCTGACAGAAAGATCTGGAATCCAGAGTCTTCCTGGCAAAGTCATGGGTATACCTATGTGCTCCCCAGAAGGTCCTCCCTCCTCACTGGCTTAACTCAGAAAGTCATTGTCAAGATGACTCAACTAACACTATGTCCCTGCAGTCAAAGTCTCCCTGACACCCTTTCCCCACAGCCCACCTCACATGGCAGACAGAGAGAAGGCTGCCAAGTATACACCCTGGGGGAACGTGTTATCCTGACAGACAGAAAGTTGGAATGGAGTGGGTGGGATGTGTTTGGGTGCTGATGGTGTGGAAACAGCTGGGGAACCAGATGAGCAAAGAGTGGGAAAGAGTGGGGGTGGGGAGCAGCAGCTGGGGCTGGCTTACCCCCCTTGATGCCTCTGTACTTCTAAGGGAGGGCCAGAGCCAGCCTGGCAGGGGGCAGGACACAAGCCCCAGGCCTTGGGTGCTCGACAGAATGACCGGTGATGCAGAACTCAGGGAGGCCTTGACTCAACATCCCTATGATGCTGTATCCTGCCAGCAATGCCTGCTTGGCCATCCGCTCTGCTGGCTCAGCACGGGCCAGTGTGTCCTTGAGCAGGCTTCTCTCTTCTCTTCTCTTCTCTTCTCTCCTCTCCTCTCCTCTCCTCTCCTCTCCTCTCCTCTCCTCTCCTCTCTCTGTCTCAGCCATGACCCAATCTAGAATAATAGGATCTACATCTGGAAGAGAATACAAGTGTTTTAATGTCTAATACATGTTCTATTATGCTTGGCCTGGCTCCCAGCATAGAGTGAGTGCCCAATAAGCATTAGTCACTGTGGGACAGCTGCACAGGCCTGTGGGTCCTTATTTCTGCTGCCTGTGTCTTTGTGTGACCCATGCCCCTGAATGACTCACTTCTAACTGGTAGCAGCCAAGCTGACAGGACACCATTGGCAGTGACCAGCTGCCAGACACCACCTTTTCCTTAATGCCCTCTTACTCTGGCCCTTGAGCTCACTGGCTCTGAGGACACCAGTGAATTGGTCCTGGAATGATCGCCGGTGTGTTGAACCCATGGCACACAGGCTGCTTGCACCCCAGGATAGCTAGAAATAAGGCCTAATACAAAATCATAAAATGGAGTTAAAACATTTTACAATTATTTTCTTTCCTCCTTCCCTCACTCCCTCCCCCTTCCCCCTCTCCCTCTCCCCCATAATTCAGTTGCAGGGCTCTGGAGTGACAATGTATCTCTGAAAAGCCAGAAGGTTGGACATCCCTGCACATGTGATTGGAACCGCCACTGATCTTGAAGAACTAGCCATGTGCATAAAAGCTCGGAGGAGGAACTAACTCTCCATAGCACCTTGAGATGACCTAGTCTCACCAGGACCAGAAAGTTAGTGAAATGTTGTCACCCCCAGATTCTCACCCACCAATAGTTGTACAACACAAACATGTTGCTGTGTCACTGACTTTGGGTGATAACAAGCTGGCTGGAGGTCTAACCAGGACTGCAACTCCATCCTTTATCTCCTGTCCACCTCTCTGCTGGGCTGTGCTGGCCAATGTTCCTCTAGCCCTCCATTCCATCTCTGTCATTTCCTGCACAGCACTAGATGGCATTATCATCTGGTATTAGCCTAGATCTGCTCTGCCATCTTGGCAGGAACACTCCCCAGGCCCGCGGTTGGGACCCTCAACTACTGCAGCTATCTTTGGAGAACAGCTCCAACCCCCACCACTGAAATTCCCAGAGCCTTGGCTCCTCCCCACTTTCCTTGAGTACTGAAATGTGGAGGTGAATCCATCTGAAGATAACTCTCAGCCCTAGCCTGGAATCTGATCTCCAGTGTAAAGTCTGGATTCAGGCCCTTCCATGGTCTTATGGCTAGGCCTGGAGCTTTGAGTGCTAAGACTGGCCAGTTGGAGGGGAAGAAGGCTGGGAAGGAGTCCTAATGTGAGTCCAGGTTCAGCTCTAACCCCAACAAGCTGGGCCACTTTGGAAGAGTTCCTGCCTGTCCTGAGCTTCAGGCACCGTTTCTTCAGAGGTCTGTTGTGAGATGCTTAAGTAAGGTGATGTGTGTGAGGGTCTCTTTTTTCTGGTCTGTCTGGCTCCTACAGACCAGATACCATGCCAAGCTGTACATCTCTCAGCCTGTGAGGAATAGCATTACCATTCAGACTCATCATCCAGTCTTTGTATGGCTTGGGTTTTATGAGCCAGCTCCCCAGTCCCTGAGTTCTAAAGGGCAGAGAGTGGTCACTGTACACTGCAGAGCACTGCCAAGCCTGAGCCCTTCACATCATTCTTGTTTTGTCACGGTGTTCTCATGTTTTAAAATAACGGCTTTCATTTCACCCTGCTGCCCTCTGAGTGGCAGGCCTGATGCAGAGTACAGGGAATACAGGCTGTAGATCAGGAGCCTCAGTGACATTTAGATCCACTCATCCATCAAGGGAAGCTGTGCCACCTCACAGAGGGAGACTTGACTCCCTCCCTGGTGCTGGAGGCTCAGGCATCACTTGCAACGTATCTTGGCAGTTCTTGGACCCAAAAACTTTGGCACAGCATCCCAAAAACAGCCCAGGGAATTTGGTGTCAGGTGTTCTGGCCTTTGCCTGTCCCCAGATTGTTTTTAGGAGGAAGAAGGTGACTGAATTTTGCAAGAGAAATCGATGATAATACACAGTACATCCTAGAGTGGGAACCCCCTGAAAAGCCAAGGCCACCTCCAGTCTCCAACATTTAGCTGTGGGCCTGTGAAGAGAATTCAGCATGGACATGGAAAATGAATGTGTCTGTGTCTGTGTGTGTCTGTGTATAATAGATGGGGATCAGTCGGTGAGTTGATAGGTGAGTGGGTGGGTGAGTAGATAGGTAGATGAATGAGTGTGTGGATGGATGGGTGGTTGAGTAGATGAATGGATAGATGGGTAGCTTTATAGATGGACTGATGGATGGATGGTTGAATGGGTAAGTGTCTAGATGTTCAGTTGATATATAGATGGGTGGATAGGTAAATGGATGTTAATAGGAATGGGTGGTTGAATGAGGAGTGGGTTGGTGAACTTATCCATAGATGAATGAATAAAAACAAAAAGCAGAAATTCTTTTCTAGAGCTAATAAGGTTTTGTGAGAAAATTAAGATGACTGTTGAGATCAGGCTACCCCCACTCTCAGTTATTCTGTGTCCTATGAAGCAGTGATTTGGTTCTTTAGAGTATTCCTTGCTCTAAGAGGCTCTTTGGGGTTTTTTTTTGGGGGGGGGTAATTGACACAGCTTCCTCTGTATAACCCTGACTGTCCTGGAACTCTGTAGACCAGGCTGGCCTTTACCTCTGCCTCCCCAGTGCTGGGATTAAAAGTATGAGCAACCACCACCTGGCTTGAGGCTCCATTTTATCAGCAGCTTTTTCATCCATTTTGAGGATGGAACATTACTGTGCCTGGGGTGGGGGATGTGGATCTGCAGGCAACACCATCTATCTGGTACCACTGAGGCAGCACAGACTGCTCATGGCTTATTCCTGAGAGTAGAAAAGGAGCCACCCTATAGGTTTATAGGGTGACTTGAGACTGTAGAGTACATGGGAATATTAAAATCACATGAGAAAAGCCAGACCCAAGAATGTATCAGGCTAGTCTACTGAGTGAGATCCAGGACAGGCACCAAAACTACACAGAGAAACCCCATCTCAAAAAACCAAGAAAAAAGAAAGAAAGAAAGAAAGAAAGAAAGAAAGAAAGAAAGAAAGGAAGGAAGGAAGGAAGGAAGGAAGGAAGGAAGGAAGAATGAAAGAATGAATGAATGAATGAATCAGGCATGCCAAACTGTAGGAAAGTATGGATCCCATAAAAAGGACCTACTGTTCTTACTACCAGCCAGTTCTGGCCTCTCACCTTCCAGCTGGGCTCACAACCCTGGTTCTCCTGCAGCATCAGAAACAGCTTCTTTTCTGGACTGATGGTTGAATATGTGGGTATGTAGATGATGGTTGATATGTAGGGGAGTAGGTAAAATGGATGTTGGTGGACGGTTTTGAGTTTATCATCTTATCAATACTGATTCTGTGTACATTCTTTCAGCCCACTTCTGAAGCCTCTTGAACTCTTCTGTGGTGTCTTTAACTTACATTCATACTCAAATACACCCCCACACACACACACACACACTTGCTATGTGCTGTATGATATGAGAGTTATATATGTAGTATATATAGTATAGTGTAATTAGTAATTATGAATGTAGTAAGAGAACCTGCATTCACCTTGGCCAGGCTACCAACATAAGCAGGATTGCCTATTATTGAATCCACTGGATCTTGTGGATTTATTATTATTCAATACATTCTGACATCATGGGAAGACACACACGTCTGTTCAGGGTGCTTGCACAGCCCACTCACAATATTGACACAAATCCATTGGCCATCTATATAGAAAGACGCCAATAGAAGGAGGCTATGTAGAAAGGAACATGCTTCTTTTGCAACTGTGAAATGCCTCTAGTATAACTCATTGATTCCTGGGCCACTAAACAGGTCTTTTCATGGACGGCACCTCTGAGCTCTAAAACCAAGATTTGAAACCTCAGAGCCCCCTGCTAAAGGTTATCTTTTCCCTTGAATGAGAGCTGAATGTTATGGACCCTCTCTCACAGTATATGCTGTACAAACCACAAGACTGTGAGCTTGTGTGCTGGGATCAGGACAGCAATGGACACCAGAGCCTCCTCCTGGGTAAAAATGAGATAGAGACACACAGAGCTCACAGCCACCAAGCCACAACATTGGAAAGCCAGTCAGTGTTGTAGTAGCCAGCACTCAGGAAGCAGGGCAGGAAAACAGGCATTTGAGGCCAGTCTGCACTAGTGTCTGTTAGGACACAAGCCTGCATCTTTAGAGCGAATCCCACAGCCTGAATCAGGCCATGTCTCCTTACAACTCTCTGTGATGGAGTTATAAAGGAGTTTGTGTTGTGTGTGTTGTGTGTTCTCAATTTATGGTACCCAACTCCTCCATGTTCCCTGTCACATATACTATGCTGAGCTAAATCTGAGGTATAAAACTTTCCCACCACCCCTAAAAGGCTATAAAAATAAAAAAACCAGATCTTCTGGGCATGGTGGCTCACGCCTTTAATCCTAGCACCTGGGAGGCAGGAGCAGGTAGATCTCTGAGATGGAGGCCAGACTGGTCTACATAACAAGTTCCAAGATAGTCAGGGCTGTCCTCAAGATCTACCTGCTTTTACAGGGAAGCCTGTCTTTCCTTTATTGTATAGTTTCCATCTAATGTTCTTCCCTTCTGGGGAAATAACACTCCCTGTTGTAATAATCAGCCTCCTTCCTGATGGGAAGTTATGTATCAGCTTCCCTTGGCAGACTGAATACTGCAGCCTTTTTAAATCATCTTTTCTTAAAGTCTCAAATAAACAAAAAAGTAACCAGCAACAGATAAACTTACAAAAAGATAATGAAGCCTAGAGAGAAGCACAGAGGGTGAGCTGCATCTTCAAAGCTTCTGAATAGAGAGATTGACATTTGAGGCACTGGTTTCTCCTTTGAGGACAAATCAGAGGTGAACAATGGGTCTTCAGGACCAGGAGAGATGGAGACAGGAAGGGTAAGAAGGGCCACCCAGGGTGCCTGATAGCTCCTTTGTAAAAGAGCCACACTCAGTGGCCAACTAAGGTGGGAGAGATCTGGGGTTAAGACCTGGTCACTTACAACACCGGGAAAGACTCAAGTTCTTTGTCTGTTCTTTGTTTTCTCGCCGTGCTGCCTCTCCTTGCTAGATGAGGACAGAGCTGAGGGAGGAGCTTAAGTCAGGCTCCTGGGTCTACGGCCCTCTCTCCTCCCTGTCCTGGTCATTGTCTTGCAATGATGCCTGAAAATGGGGGTGGTGGAATGCCTGTTCTCCTGGGTGTGCCAGGGCATAGAACCAGCTCTGGACCTAGTGGATTTCTGGCCTGGTATCGTATGGCCCTTTTACCTCTGGGCATAGTAAGACGCCACCTTGAACTTTGCCTCACAGCCATGACAACTAAAGCAGAATAATGCCACAGTAGCCAAGTCTATGATGATGGTAATGATGTCCCTCACCTGGGACTCCAGTCTCTTCTTTCACAAGCTGAGGACACCTCCCCACCCCCCCCCCCTTATCCAGAGAACAGTCACAGTCTGAGCTATCATTCCTCAATACTGGGCAAGTGGAAGGTTTGTTGAAAAGGGGACTCCATGATGGGAGGGACTTTGTGGTGATGCAGCTGTTTTGGGGTCACTCATGCTCCCATAAGTAATCCCTCACCTGTGCTCTGTAAACAAATCCAATATGTTCACTAATCTCACCAAGTAGGACTTTAGTGAAATCATGCTTTGGCTTGTCATCGGTACCCATCTGGGGTGGGGACATTCCCCTGTCTCCCCAGGAAAAGTTAATGCAGCACCTGGGAAAGGAAGGGGCAACATTGTCACCCATTCCGGAGCTCATCCTCAGAGCACAGCCGCCCTGCATGCCGGCAGGACCCCTGCAGGGCTCACTAGGGGCAGGATCGGTGGACACAGTGGCAGTCTGTTATACATGACAGCTCTCTGAAAAGGGCACAGCATTTACTTTAGCAAATCTGAGATAGGACTAGTGAGCTGACCGCAGTGGGTAAATACCAAGGGTTAAAAAGCAAGTCCTGCGTCATCACCCTTTAGAAAGGACAGGAGCGGGGCCAGCAGGGACTCATGGCATTCAGAATTAAGATCTGAGTATCTCAGCCACACACCTCAGGGATGAAATAGACCAGCTCTATTTTAGCATCACAAAGTACCTGGGAGCTGGACCCAAATGATCTTTAATCATTACAGAATTTCAGATTTCTGGGCCTGTTTCCAAGCCTGCTATTAAGGCTGTTCATCAGAAGTAGCCACAGCAGGTGCCAGGGACTGACCCTCAGAGGAGGCAGACTTGTAGAATAAATCCTGAGAAGCCCCTGAGGTTCAGGACCCTCTGTGTTCTCTGGAGGCCGCACCCCTCAACTCCTCATGCTTAACCTCAGCTGGGCAGAGAAGCCATCCTCAGCATAGGAATCACAGACCAGCTTCTGGCTTTCTGACCTCTTCCTATTGGTGGAATCCCCCCAAGGGTCATTCAGGAGTAGGGTGGGGTCTTGTCTTTGGTTGTGACATGCCTGTGGACATGACTGAGGAGGAATGCTGAATGCTCGCTCCCCTGTGGTGGCTAATTTGGGTGCCAACTTATCCCGGCCATGAGACCCAATTATTTGGCCAAGCATTTGTCTGTTTCCTTGAAGGTTTTTAAATGAGGTTTATGTTTATTTCAGTGGCTGTTGAGAAGAGCAGCTCATGTGGATGGGCCCTATCCCAGCAGGTGAAGGCCCTAAGGGTAGGGAACGATGGTGGCATACACCTTTGAACCTAGCACTCATAACTAGGCAAATGGAGGTAAAGGCAGGCAGATCTTTGTAAACTCAAGCTGGCCTGGTCTACATAGAGAGCGTTTCAGGCCAGCCCAGGGCTACATAGTGAGACCCTGCCTTAAAAAAGAAAAGAAAAGAAAAAAGAAGGAAGGAAGGAAGGAAGGAAGGAAGGAAGGAAGGAAGGAAGGAAGGAAGGAAGGAAGAGTGAGTCCTGAATGAAGACTTAGCATTATGAGACAAAGAACCTCCAGAGAAGCCATTGCGTTCGTCTCCTGTGGCCATCGACTGCTGGGCTTGGGGCCTGCCCCTAAGAATGGCTTGTTTCCCCAGTAAGACCCCCTTGGAGTAAACTAAATTTTCATTTGCAAGTGGCTGTCACTTGAAGATAGTGTCTGTTTTAGGAGTGGCGGCATGTGTCCATATCTCCTTTCAGCTCTAGGACCCTATGTGGTACAGGCCTGTGCAGACCCTGTGCACGCTGCCTCTGTCTCTGAGTCCATATGTACAATGGCTCTGGTGTGTCCTCCATCCCCTCTGGCTTACACTCTTTCCGCCTCTTCCACAGCTCCCTGAGCCCTGTGGGGAGGAAGTTGATGGAGACCTCCCTTCTAGGGCTGAGTGTTCCAAGGTCTCTCACTCTGCATATTGTCTGGCTGTGGGTCTCTGTGTTTGTTCCCAGCTGCTGCAGGAGGAACTTCTCTGATAATGGCTGAGCGAGGCACTGACCTATGAGTACAACACAATGTCAGGAGTCATTTTATTGCTGAGCTCCTTTAGCAGAACAGTAGTAGTCGGTTCTCCCCTAGGTCCCTGGCCTATCTAGTCTTAAGTTCTTGGCCGCCAGAGCAGCTCTGGGTATGGATTCCATCTCGTGGAGTGGGCCCTGACACAAATCAAATATTGGTTGATTACTCCCACAACCTTTGGGTACCGCTACTGCACCAGTGTATCTTGCAGGAAGGTAACTCTTATAGGTAAAAGGGTTTATAGCTGGGCAGGTATTTACCTTTGTCCTTTGGTAACATGCAGAATACCTTCCAGCACCGTGAACACTAGTTCACAGGGGTGAAGGCTCTAGGTGGGCACTAGCTCAACTCCTCTGTGTTCAATGAGTTGTGTAAGTGTTATTTTCAGCAAGAGGGCCTAGCTGTCAGTCTCTGGAAAGCCACCAATAGCCTTGGCAATAGCCAAGACAAGGTCTCTTTCTGTAGCCCTAGCTGTCCTGGAGCTTTCTATATAGACCAAGTTGACCTTGACCTTATAGAGATCTGTCTGCTCCTGTCCCCAAAGGGGTAGATTAAAGGCCTGCATCCCTATGCATGGCTAATAATTAAAAAAAAAAAAAAAATAGAGTGAAGACCAAGGTTCCTACAAGAGGGAGGAATCACATACCTTTGGTTTCAAGGCCTCAGCATTTGCTCCTGGAAATTCCAGACTTGCTGGGCCCACAACCAGGTGAACCAGCTCCCAAAATCAACACCTACACCACTTTCTTCCCCTTTCTCTCGTCTGGAACCCTGATCGATCATCCCACCAGGACCCCAAAAAGCCACCAAACAGCCCAAACAACAAACCCTCTTTGTTTCTGCTTTGGTCAGCTGGGCATAGGGGCAAATACCTTTAATTCCAGCGCTTGGGAGGCAGAATCAGGAAGACTAAGAATATAAAGTCATTCTCAGCTACATAGAAAGCTTGAGGCAGCCTGGGATACCTATTGGGCCAGTGAGATGATTAGGTGGGTGAAGCGTTGCTGTATAACCCCGACAACCTGAGCTCATTCTGCAGAACCCACCTGTACCCAGCTTTTTCTTTTGGGCCACCAACCAGCTCCCAGATCATGACATGGAGACTTATTATTAGTTTTGAATGCTTGGCCTAGCTTAGGCTCATTTCTGGCTATCTCTTTTAAATTAACTTGTTTCTCTTTATCTACCTTTTGCCTCAGGGCTTTTTACCTTTTCTTACAATCTTCTTGCTGTCTCTGGCTGGCTGGCGGCTGGCTTCTTATCCTAGGTGCCTCCCTCATTCTCTCCTTTTTCTTTCCTCTTAAGCCTAGAATTCTATTTATTCTCTCTGCCAGTCAGCCCCACCTAGCCTTTCTCCTGCCTAGCTATTGGCCGTTCAGCTCTTATTAGACCATTTGGTTGCCTTAGGCAGGCAAGATGAAACAGATGCAAAACATCTTTTTATAATTAAACACACATTCTTACATCATTAAACAAATGCAGCATAAACAAAAGTAACACACCTTTACACAGTTAAACTAATAGTCCTCAGCAAAAAAAAAAAAAAAAAGTAACACATCTTTGCCTAGTTAGATAATATTCCACAACACCCACCTAAAGGTGGAAAGAGAACCAACTCCTCAAAGTTGTCCTCTGACCTCCACATGTGTGGCATGGCATGCATGCACCCACCTACACATCATAGACACTTAATAACGACAAGAGAACGTAAACAGCAAAAACAAAAACAAGGAAGGAAGGAAGGAAATGCAGAGCTTAAAGGATAACTCAATCAGAAAACGGCCTGAGTTCAGAAGTCATATTTTAAAAAAAGGCCAGGAGTGGCACAGGCTTGCAGTCCCAGCACTAGGAAGACAGACAGACAGGGAGTTCCTTGGGGCTCACTGACCAGCCACATAGAGAATTCCAGATGAGAGACTGTCTCAAAATTAAGAAGAAAGTGGACAGTGCCTGGGAAATAGCCAGTGCTCTGGCATGTGTGGAGGAAGGCAGAGACAGAGCAGGACAGAGAACGAAGAGTCAGGATGACAGACTCCTCCACTCCAACGTTTCCGTTTAACACATTGAGGCAGCATCTGAGAGGAGACCTGCCATGCAGAATGTTGACTGTTTGCACTCTGCCAGGCAACTTGCCCCTGTCAGGGCTAACTCATGCATCTGGCCTCCTGCCCAGGCCTCCCAGATGCCAACAGTCCCCTTGCAAATAGCTCCCTTGCTACCCTTCTTCCTGGGACTCCCAGACAGAGGAGGCTTGGGCTCTCTGCTCATCCGGATGCCAGTTGTTCCCAGCAACTACCAAACCTATGGGCTGTGTGTGAGGTCCCTGGGTGGACTGCTGGTCTGTGTTTCTAGTCAAATTGTCCCAGAGACTGTGTTTGTTCTGGAACTTCAGTGCACGACCTTGCTTAGCAGGATGTGATGAGCTGAAGAACCCAGAGGGGAAGAAGCATTTATGATTCTTCCTCCAGAATGTGAGGCTGGCTGAGAAGCTGCCTGAGTTGGACCCAGGTCAGGAGCCCTAAGGAGACTGCTATAGCTGGCCTTGTGTTTACAGGGCCCACTCTCCTGGGTGCCTCCAGCCTTGACTGCCAGAGAAAGTTAATGTTTTTAATTAAATAACATGTTGTGGTTTGAAAGGGAATGGCACACAACGGCCTTGTTGAAGGAAGTATGTTGCTGTGGGGGATGGGCTTTGAGCTCTCATATATGCTCAAGCCACACCCAGTGTTTCAGTTTATGTCCTGTTGCCTGTGGATCAGCTCTTTCTCCTGCACCACGTCTGTCTGCATGCCGGCATGTCCCACCATGATGATAAAGGACTAAACCTCTGAAACTGTAAGCCAACCCATTAGATGTTCTCCTTTATAAGAGTTGTCATTGTTGTGGTGTCTCTTCACAGCAATAGAAACCCTAAAACAACATGTATAAGGATTTTTCCATTGCAACTACCCCCCCCAATTTATTCCTATTATACAGAGGACCCCAAGATGGCACCTGGGCTGTTTGAAGTCATTTAAAAGACAGAAAGAGAAAGACAAGTGTGGTAGTGTATGCCTGTAATCCAGCACTCAGGAAGTGGTATATGCCTGTAATCCAGCTCAGGCAGTGGTGTATGCCTGTAATCCAGCACTCAGGCAGTGGTGTATGCCTGTAATCCAGCACTTGGATAGTAGTGTATGCCTGTAATCTAGCACTTGGATAGTAGTGTATGCCTGTAATCCAGCACTTAGACAGTAGTGTATGCCTGTAATCCAGCATTTAGATAGTAGTGTATGCCTGTAATCCAGCATTTAGATAGTAGTGTATGCCTGTAATCCAGCATTTAGATAGTAGTGTATGCCTGTAATCCAGCATTTAGATAGTAGTGTATGCCTGTAATCCAGCATTTAGATAGTAATGTATGCCTGTAATCCAGCACTTGGACAGTAGTATATGCCTGTAATCCAGCACTTGGGCAGTTGAAGCAGTACAATCAGGAGTTCAGGGTCATGGATGCTGCCTCAAATATGGGTTGGGCAGGGTCCTGGACAGAGGGTCAGTAGTTAAGAGCATGTACTGCTCTCCCAGAGGTCCTGATGGCAAGCACATTGGAGACCAGAAGAGGGCATCAGATTGTTTGGGAATGGAATTACAGACGGTTGTAAGCTACCACAAGGGTACTTGGAATTGAACCCAGGTCCTCTGCAAGAGCAACAAGTACTCTTAACCACTAAGCCAACTCTTCAGGCCAAAGTTAAAAAAAATTTTAAAAAGCAAAAGTGTATTGGGCTGGGAGTGGCATATGTAAACTATAGTCACTGTAACCCCAGCATAAAGGTGACAGAAACAGGAGGGTCCCAAGGGGTCAATGGCCAGCTAGTTTAGCTGAATGAGAGACCCTGTCTTCAAAAGATGAAGACATCCACACACGTCCACAGCGGTGGTGGGGGTGAGGGTGGGGGCCCAGGCTTTGTGGTACACACCTGTAATCTCAGGCCTCAGAGGCTGAGGCAGGAAGATAGTGAGTTCAAGGACAACCAAGGCCACAGGGTGAGAAGGATCACAGTCTGGATGGCAAGGGATTCAGAATATTTGGAAGAAGACCAGAGATGCTGCTCACAGGTGATGCCCCGGGTCGGGAAATAAAATCAGAATCATGACTGAACCAGGAGGCAGACATGGAGGGATGAGCAATGTCACTGGGTTGTCCTCAACTCATCCACCACAGTGGGGACTCCATGGACATACCCTAAAGTCAAGAAGGCTATTGCATATACATTATGCAGGCCTGACGGGTGATGACTGCCGGAGTTGTAAACTAAAACCATCCAAGAAGAGTAGGAGCTGGCTTAAAGCTGTCTGCGCTGCTTGTGTGTGTGTGTGTGTGCATGTGCGTGTGCATGTGCGTGTGCGTGTGTGTGTGTGTGTGTGTGTGTGTGTGTGTGTGTAAGAGAGAGAGAGAGAGAGAGAGAATTGGGAGTCAGGCTCAGTTTCTCACCATGGCGAGGAATTTACTAAGCCATGTTCCCAGCCTGCTTTCTCTTCCTTTTCTCCCATCCAACTAGTTTTTACAAAATTTTACAAAAATTCTTTACTTTGGGCTGGAGAGATGGTAAAGAGCACTTGCTGCTCTTCCAGAGGACTCAAGTTCGGTTCCCAGCACCCACACTGGACAGCTCACAACTGCCTGTAACTTCTGCTTTAACAAATCTGACACCCTCTTCTTTTCTGGCCTCTGAGGGCCCCTGAACACATGTGACATTCACATAGACACAAACAAATGAAAATGATTTTTAAAAAACCTTTAAAAACACACACCATGTAGCTTCAAGGAAGGGGTTCAACCCTGCAGCATCTTGAGCTCCTCTTAGCTGGGCTGAATCCACACAATGACTCTCCGTGTGAGGGCACCAACTCCTACCCCTTCCCATGCCTCATTTGGTTTCCCCAGTCCCTGTCTCCCAAGGTCCTTAGAAAAGGCCGACCCTGGCTGTGCCATTTTAAATGGAGGGGGAGGGGTGAGGGGCAGGTCAGGGAGGTTTGTGAAAATGAAGGCTCTGACCCAGGTCAAATGCTTGGTGAGCCACAAAGGCCCATAGGAGGAAGCTCAGCTCTGTGACGCCATCATATCATCCATCAGAACATTGCCATCATGTGCTTTTGAGGGCTCTGTCTTTTTTCTTTGTTTTTGTTTTTCGAGACAGGGTTTCTCTGTGTAGCTTTTGCACCTTTCCTGGAACTCGCTTTGGAGACCAGGCTGGCCTCGAACTCACAGAGATCCGCCTGCCTCTGCCTCCCAACTGCTGGGATTAAAGGTGTGTGCCACCACCACCCGGCTGAGGGCTCTGTCTTTTAATTATCACTTTTAACCATGGTAAAACATTCACAACATAAACCCTGCCTCCTTACCCAGTTCAGGCACTAAATGTATTTACACTCTGTGTGGCCACCCCGGGAAGTCTCTGACAGTCCTACATTTTACGTTCTTTCTCTCTCTCCCTTGCCATCCTGCTCTCCCTCTCTCTGTATGCTGTGTGTGCAGACGTGTTCATGTATGTCTATGTGGGCACATGTGTCGATCAGAGGACAGTCTCCAGTGCTTACCTTGAGACAGGGTCTCAATTCTTTTTTTTTTTAAATTGTGTATGAGTATATATGGAGGCATGCATGCTATGGTACATGTGTGGAAGCCAGAGAATAGATAACTTATCTCCTTCCACTCTTACATGAGTTCCAAGGATCGAACTCAGGTCTCCAGGCCTGCACACTAAGCACCTTTACCCACGAAGCAGTCTCCCCCACAGGAGACAGGGTCTCTTGTTTGCTGCTGTTCGCACATGAGCTCCTGGAAACTCTCCTGACTCTGCTCTTCAACTTATCAGAGGAGTTTGGGTTGCTTGAGCTGCCATGCCCAGCTCAGCTCTGTTGGTTCTCACAATCTGAACTCAGGTCTTCGTGTTTGCATGGCAACCCCAGCCACCTCTCCAACCCATCGGTCTCAAATTTTGAGGATTCTGGGGATCTCTCATCATGCAATCAATCATAGGGTATCTGTGCTTTTAAGTCTGGCCTGGGCCACTTATCATTCCCCAGGTCTTGGGATAAAGCAACATCCATATTGTAGCATACACCAGAATGTCATTCCTTTTTCAGACTGAATAAATAGCTTTCCATTATATGGCTAGACCACACTTTGTTTATCCATTCATTAAATATTTGAGTTATTTCTACCTTTTAAACCATGGCTGTGGGCAGATGGACGTGTAAGTGTCTCTTAGAGACTGCTTCATTCAGGAAGCTGTGGCTATCCACATAACCACCGTCTTGTAGACTTCTGTGTAGCTTTCCCCCATGGTATTTTGGGACCCAGGGCCTCCCAAGGCTGAGTGAGTGCAATGCTGCACATACCCCCAGGCTCTATATAATGCTTCTCATTTCAGAGTCTCTCTGAGCTGTTTGTGAGCACAAGGGGTGTGGATTTAGAGCCTTCACCTCAGACCCTGCTGAGAATGTCAATGTACGCATAGTCTTACCCCATTTTATAAACAAGGAAATTGAGGCATAGAGAGGATAGGAATCTTATCACTCACCAGGGAAGTTTTAAACCAAGCTCATCTGACGTTCTAATCCAGTCACACCATAGTTTCACCAGACCATAATAACTGCCATCTCACAGCCAAGCCTGACATAAATGGAGCTGAGATTCACAAAGCCATTCTCCCCGACTCCTACAGTGAGTCTTAGATATTGAGACCAGCTGTCGGGGACCTCCCTCCCCTTCCTTCACCATCCCTTCAGACATGTGGGCGTGCCAGGGCTTTCCTTTTTTTGAATCCAGCTCCAGGCAGCGATCCCACAGCTCAATAGCGACACTGTGACATCATAAGCTCAAAAGAGTGAAGTGTTTGCTCAGCCCTGAGTGAATCAGACAAGAGGAAGGTTAGGAGCAGGGGGAGACTAAAAGCCCCTAAAAGTTTAAAGCAATCCTGCCAAATGGCTGATTGGTCCCATTGAGGTTAGTCTAATCAATTATTAAGCAATACTTTAATATTTTAAGAGTTTGCTCAATCACAGAGAAATGAAAGCGTTTCATGATTTTTTTTCTCTTACATACTTCAAAAAAAAAAAAAACCCAAAAAACCTAAAACAAATGTAGATATAGTAGGATCTTTTTTCAATATCCTCTGTGTCATTTTTGTATAGGGATTTCTTGTCCCTGCCCCCTTCCCAAACCAGATCAGTCGAGCCTAAGTGGGTGTGAGAAGACACTGTGAACAGACTGAATTCTGCTGGCTGTCAAAAGTCCACCTTGGTTCTATGGGCGACCTGAGCTGCTCTGAGCTTACAAATGGCAGTGTTTTCATTCAGAGAGTGGCCCTGTAGGCTCAGATATTTGAACACTTGGTCCACAATTGGTGGAACTGTTTGGGAAGGATTACTAATGGGTGTGGCCTTGTTGAAGGAGGTGTGTCAGTGGGAGTGGACTTTGAGGTTTTAAAAGCCCATGCCATTCTCAGTTCTCTCTGTCTCTGTCTCTGTCTCTGTCTCTCTCTCTCTCTCTCTCTCTCTCTCTTCCCCCTCTCTGCCTGCCTATTGCCATGCTACCTTCCATGATGCTCATGTGCTCACTCTCTGAAACTGTAAACCCCAATAAACTCTTTTCTAAGTTGCCTTGGTCATGACACTTCTTCATAGCAAGAGAAGAGTAAGACACTGGTGCCACCACAGACTGTCCTCAGAGCCCCGGGAGCCAGGCCATGTGGGCAATGCCAGGCGTCTCCTCCTTGACTTGCCGCTGTCCGTTCTCCCTCTCCTCTCCTGCTCTACAAGTCCAATCTTCCCAGGATCAATAGCTTAGAGTCTGAGTAGAGGATGAGGAGAGCTAAAGTGTAGTAGTGTACATGCTACATTATAGGCACAACCCTGAAGTAAGAGGGGATTGACTGCCCATCTTATTCTTTGATCAAGTCTCCATTTGGAGTCTGATGCCTCTTAACACTCATTCATACATGCATACATACACACACATACATACATACATTCATCTATACACCCACCCAACCATCTATACATCTATATATCCACCCACCCATCTATACATCCACCCACTCATCTACCTACCCAATCACCCTTCTATCCATCTACCCATCCCTCCACCATTGACCCATCTATTCACCATCTATATCAATCTATTCACCCACCCACCCATTTATCCACATATCCATAAATCCATTGACCTGTCTACATTCTTACTCATCTTTCTACCCACCCATCCATCTACCTACCCATTCATCCACTCACCTACCCACCTACCCATCTATCCATTTACCCATCCACCACCTTAACACATCTACCCATGCATACATCTACCCATCTGTCTATCCCATCCATCCATTCATCATCCACCTATCTATCCATTGGCCTGTCTACCTACCCACTTGCTTATCACCTATCTACCCATCATCTGTCTATTGACTATCTACCTACCCACCCACCAGACATCTACCATGCACACACTGACCTATCCACCTACCCTTCCATCTACCTACCATCCATTTACTCATTGATCCAGATAGCTACCATTCATCTATCCATCCACCAATTCATCTACCTACCAGGCATCCATCTACCTAGCACCCACCTACCTATCATCCATCCATGCACTCATCCCCTATCTGTCTCCAGAAGGGTTTCTTTGGCCAAAGAACTAGAATCTTTAGTCTTTCAGAGACCACAGCTGAAATAATAATATAATCATAGTAAGTTAGGAACTTCTTACAGAGTTTGTCATACATAGTTTTGGGATCTGGTTGATGACCTTGTCCTGAACTTTGCCTTTGCTCCACCCCCCCACCCCCGTCTTTTTTTGGCATTGGCCCTAGACTTGTTTATTGGATCTTTGTCTTTCTCGGCCAACTTTCTGGCATCTTTCTTCTCCCTGTCGTCTTTGGGTGGCTTGGTGAAACTCAGCGAGCAGTGGTGACCACTGAAGTCATCAAAAGGAAACCTCTGGTTTTTAGTCTGTCAAATAAGGACACTCCAGCCTTCTGGGGCTGCAAATGAGGATCACGGTGAAGTGGTCTGCATGCTTGCAGCCTCCAGCACTTCCTGCCTGTCCATCTTCCAAGAGAAACTTATTGGAGGGAAGGTGTCTTTGTTAGGGTTTCTGTCACTGTGATGAAATATCACGACCATAAACAACTTGGAGAGAAAGGGTTGATTTCAGCTTAAAACTCTCAGGTCACACCCCACAGCTGAGGGAAGTCAAGGAAGGCACTCAGACAGTGGGAATCTGGGGAAAGGAGCTGTCTTCAGGACCTGGAGGAGTCCTGCTGACTGGCTTGTTCAGTTTGCTTTCTTCTACACCCCAGGACTACCTACCCAGAGGCAGTACCACCCACAATGAGCTGGGCCCTCCCATGTCAATTACTAATTTAAAAAATACACCACAGGCCAATCTGGTGGGGGCATTTTCTCACTTGAGTTTCCCCTCTTCTCAGAGGACTCTAGCCTGCTGGATGGTGGTGGGGCACGCCTTTAATCCTGGCACGAGAAGCAGAGACAGGCAGATCTCTGTGAATTTAAGGCCAGCCTGGTCTACAGAGCAAGATTCAGGCACCAAAACTACACAGAGAAACCCTGTCTCGAAAAACAAAACAAACAAACAAACAAAAGACTCTAGCTTGTGTCAAGGGGGTCAAAGCTTTGTGACATTTCCATGAATTATTCAAAATCATTTATCTTGTTTAGATCATATATCCTAATTAATGCAGATCTTCAAGACTGTTTTGTTTGCAAAGTTTTCTGAAACAGGCCAACACTTTAAACTCCAATGCCCTTTGCCTCCCAACCCAGATTCTGCCTTTGTCCACTGGGGTTCCCAAGGCCCCTGGCTTCTGCTCATGGTAGAAGTCTTACCACATAGCAGAAAACACAGGAACCAACTTTTGACTTTTCTGAACTCCAAGCCTCACCAGCCAAGGGCATTTTGTAATTGATTTGCCTCCATACAATTCACAGGTGACTAACATGCCTCAAAACTCCTAAGTTGCTCCTGGCAACGCACTCCACTGATGCTGATGCTGTGTGCGCTATCTGCTGCATAGGTACGTCACTGCCAAGTGGGTGGATGTGAGGCAATGGCTGAGCTGGCCCTAAACCTTTCCTACATTCCTTGGGTTCGATAACAGGGTTTGCTTTGGCTTCTCACTCAGGGGCTCTGAATATCCTAAAGATGGTCCCTGAAATATTTATCAAGAAGATCTATTTTTAACTGGGGCTGATTTTAGTTCTATTATTCACACAGCCTTGCAGGGCAGGCCTCGTGCTTCTGTGCTTGTGAGAGTGAGACAGAGCAGAGGCACATCCACAGCTGAGCCTGGGCCCAGGGAGGGCCAGGGATTTTCAGGGGGCGGGACAGGCGAGGAACGGCAGCTTCATCTCCCAAACCTCCTTTCTTGGTCAGGTCACTCTGCCCTCATTTTAAAAACAGTCACCTCCATCCCCCTGCCAGCCCGTGAGGCTCCCTCTTCCAGAGAGATGGGCCTGGGTCACCAGAAACCATCCAGTATAATTCAGGGCAAGCCATCCCTATTAAAGAAAGCACCTGCTTCCCTGGCGGGCTCCTGCTGACAAGGTCTTGAAAAACAAGCTGGAACCTGTCAGAACCAGAACAAGCACACATGCTGTTACCCACTGAGCCAGGGCAGACAGCTGGTGACAGTGCCAGAGGGATGAATGGACTGCTGAGGGACACGGTTGGGAACCCTATACTCCCCCTCCCCTGAAATCTCTGGGTACAAATCTAATGAGCATCTGCTCACCTGGAGCTAGTAGGAGGTCTCCTGCACAGACTGAGCAGGAAGAGGTCAGAGGAAGGAACATGGGGTCAGGACGATGAGAGAGGATCCTGTGCCCTGGGACAGATCTGGGACCCAGAGCAGGCCTCTTGGCCACTCTTGGCTTCAGAGTTTTAGCTGAAAATGGGAACCCCAATAGCCTGTGTCTCCTGGATATTGTTAAATTCAAGGATATTCTGTCCCTACTTCTTGTCTTTCTGTCCTATTGGCCAGGGGGAGAGGATGGGCAGACACAGTCTCATCTGGCACCAGGTCAGTGCCTGAGGTACCCTCTGAGTTCATCCCCTCCCCAGAGCCTCTGCATCTTGCATTGTTTGTGGTTGCCAGTCTACAAGTGAAGGGTCTATTCCTGGAGATGCCTGGTTCCTCCTCACTCACACCAGGGACACACAGTGTCCAGCCAATGCTCATACAGGCTCTGGCTTCCTAGGGATGGCTCAGATGTCCAGGGTACCATACGGGGTCCCATGGTCTTGGGATGATGTCCTTTCTATTTCTGGAGGTTGGCAGAATGTGAAGGGACTCCTGGCTTACCTCCTCCATGCCAGCCTGACCTGAGTAAAACCTGGGTGGCTGACAAGGTTAGGAGACCTGGAGGTCACAGACCATCAGGCTCACACTCAGGCAAGGAAGATGGGCACTGGGACATGTAGGTCAGCCCAAAGGCCCATGTAAAACCTAATTATGCAGCACTGTGAAGGGAGCTGAGAGTCTTCTGGCCTCAGGGAAGGTGGCTGGGTCAGAGCGGCTTGGGCTGGCTGGCTCTGTTCATCCTGACCTACCTTCTGGCTCTTGGAGCTTTGATCCTTAGTAGACTCCAGCTGGACAGCAGAAGATAGGAGAATGGTTCAGAACCTTCCTGCTTAGCACAGATAGAGATAAGGACACACCCACCCTGCATGGGGACCTCCTCTGATGCCCCAATTCCTGCTTCTCCCTGCTCTGTCTTTATGGAACACACAGCTGGAGCAAACCCTTAGACACAGAGGATGTTGCCCGCTCAGTCCTAAATATGATGCTCTCCCTAAAGACCCCTCCTCCATGGTTCCAGCATTACCCTTCACAGTTCCTCACTCCTTCCTGCAGTATCCTAACTGAGCTGGCCTCCTTCCTCCACTGCAGGTCCCCATGGATGCTTCCACATCACTGTCCTTCCCTGTAGCCTCCTGGGAAATGCCCAAAGCATGTCACCCTACTTAGAGCTACAGGGTCTCAGCTGAGGATCTTTGGTGAATGCCTGTACAGTTTCAGTCGTTCCTCATGACAGGTCTCCCCAGCTGTCCCTGCTACTGCAAAGTTTCCTCCTGGGTCAAGGTTACACTTCCCCACTCTCCCAACAGTAGCAGGGGCACTCGAGCTCGGGTTGGAGCAGCCCTGGGCACCTGGGGGCCTCATCGCTGATGAGAGTAGTTCCCAGGAACCAAGGCCATTAGCATCTCCACCTTGTTCACTGGGTGGCGAACCTGCAGCTCACCCTGAAGGTTGCTGCCTTTCCTTGACCCAGACACACCTTGGATGTCCTTATCTGCATGCCTGTGATCCACGGGAGTTGAAGGAAATAGAGTGTGGGGTCCAGCACTTGGTAGTAACCTCCCATCTTCCTCCTAGGTCTCTGTTGTATCCCCGAGGCCAGGCTGCCCCATCTGCATCTGGCCCCCAGATGTAGAGCATAGAGGTACCTGACCCAGACACCAAGCTGGAGATGCCCTTCCCTCCCCATCTTGACTGAGGGCTGACTTGCAGTGTGCCAAGGTGCTGGGGTGAAAATGCTGTGCAAAGCCTCCGGATGGCCAAGTTATTGCCTTTATTTATGTCTCTCTGTGGAGTGGCTTGAGGCTTCCCAGTAGCAAAACACTTGAGAAACAATCGAAAGCAGCTGGGGTCTTGACCACAGGAATCCTGGAAGCTGGAGACTCAAGAGCCTACACTTAGCTCTGTGGAGACATCTCTGAGAGTGCAGGAAGGCAGCTGGGGCTGAACAAGTGTTGTGAGCTGCAGACCAGACTGCGTGTTGTGGCCACAGTACTATGTGGGCATTGTGAGTGGCCCAACCAATGCAGGCTAAGAATCCATCTTGTGCAATAGTGGACTGGGCTTCCTTGGGTAGCTTTCTATCTGTCCTGTGCTCACTGACTTCAGAAAAGGTACATGGGCTCACAGCAGAGACTCTGTCAGGATTCAAACCAAAGTTTGGTAGAGGGGCAGTATCCACTCTTAAACTTCTGCTTAATTTTTGTAAAGACAGAATTCACTGTGTAACTGTTGCTGGCCTGGAACTTGCTATGTAGGCCAGGTTACCTCAAACTCACACATAGAGATCCATCCACTTGCCTGTTTCCCAAGTGCTGAGATTAAAGGCATGCACTACTACATACAGCCTTGCCCTTTTAAACTTCAGGGTGTCCACGGAGGAGTCCTTGTGCCTTCTACACACCAAACAACCATGTCACTTCTCTTTTGCCTGTACTCTAGGCAGGGCACCATCCCACTGATAGTCTTCAATAGCTTGAATGGCTTCTGCCACCTGGCCATTGAAGCTGGCAGAACAGAAACCACCTGGGGCTGACTCACATCGATGAAGACCTTGTTGGAAAGGCATCTGGGAACCAGCAGAAGCTGAGTGTCAGGGACCCCTTCCTTATCTGTTATGGTCCTGGTTGCAACAGCCAAGTACAGAAACTTGAGACCAGATGCCCCTAATGGCAAGCTTGCCTTTATTTTTAAATATTCTTTTTTTTTTCTTTCAAGATTTATTTATTTATTATGTATACAGAAGAGGGCGCCAGATCTCATTACAGATGGTTGTGAGCCACCATGTGGTTGCTGGGAATTGAACTCAGGACATCCGGAAGATCAGTCAGTGCTTTTAACCTCTGAGCCATCTCTGTAGCCTGCAAGCTTGCCTTCTTATTCTCTCTTAGGTCATGTAGTCAGTGGGCAACCCTGTAGTCAGAGTTTTTCTGCCTGGCCCATAGTCAGGACAAATCTCTCTCACCCGCCAGGCTCATAGACTGTCAGACCCAACCAAGTAAACACACAGAAACTTGTATTGTTTACAAACTGTGTGGCTGTGGCAGGCTTCTTGTTATCTACTTCTACCTTAAATTAACCCATTTCTGTTAGTCTATAAGTTGCCACGTGGCTCGTGGCTTTCTTGCCATGGCAGTGGCTGGCAGTGTCTCTCTGCCCCAGCCTTTACTTTCCAGAATTCTCCTCCTCCTTGTCCCGCCTACCCTATTCTTCCTGCCTGGCTACTGGCCAATCAGCACTTTATTTATTTTAAGCAATCAGATCAACACATTTGACATACAGAACATCCCACAGCACAACCCCTCAGTGATCCAGTGGCCACCTAAAAGATATGAAATGTCCCAGCTGGAAGTGATCACTTGTAACTCAGTGACGTCCAAAGGGATTGAAGGACTAGAGAATGAATAAATCACAGAGATGATTTGACCAGCTGCGTAATGGCACTTCCAAAAGACATGAAATAATGGGTTCTGGGGCCTCTGGATGAGTAGCCACATCAGGGCACAGGAAAGCCTAGAGCTGGGTGCCTCTCACCTGAGCAACAACCTTTGTAACGAACCAGCCCAGCATTTTCTGGAGCTCTGGAGCCATTCAGACTTATCAAAGCTGAGTGGGGATTCCAGAACCCTATGATTGACAGTCTGGTTAGACACACAGACAATAATTGCAGATTTCAACTTGTGTCTGATGTGGGAGTTTGTCTTATTGAGGGATGGGAGCCTGGAGCTTTAGGGTCAATGGTGACTCCAAGGGAGTTAGTTTCATAACTGAGATAGACTACTGGCTGCTCAGCTGGTGCCTTTTTTCAATAATTTATTTTTATTTTATTTGCATTGATGTTTTGCCTGTATGTATGTCTGTGTGAGGGTGTCAGATCTTGGAGTTAATGACAGTTGTAAGCTGCATGTGGGTGCTGGGAATTAAACTCAGGTCCTCTGGAAGAGTAGTCAGTGCTCTTAACCACTGAGCCATCTCTCCAGCCCTCAGCTGGTGTCTTAAGAGATGGAGAACTGGCCACATAGGGTACCCACATGCCTTAAAGGGGGTTTACATCTCTAAATGGCAATGGCACTGCTTAGTGTGCCCATCACAACTCTTCCCTTCCTGATAGCTTTCAGGAATGCTTGACAGTGAACAGGCTCGGACAAGCTGGACAGGCCGAGCACAGCTCCAGAAGCCAGCAGACTCAGGTTGGAGGAGGCTGGGATCCAGGAGAAGCTCCCAAGCCCAGTGCAGCTTTGGCTTGTGCATCTGGGCAAAGCAGGTAGACTGCATGGACCTGTGTCTGCTTTAGAATTACACACGAGGGCTGGAGAGATGTCTCAGCCATTAAAGGCTAGGCTCACAACCAAAACTATTAGAATGTACCCATGAAAGAAGCAAATGGAGGCCACTGACCACTGCAGTCACAGCCAGGGCTGGCCCACCTGCCTGAGAGAGGATTCACACTTGGTAAAAGTGAGGTGAGTTACTGTGTGGCTGACCTGACCTGCACGGAGTCCCTGAGCAGTGACCATTATAGAGTTGGGAAGTAGAATAGGGTGGCTGGGGAATAGCCGAGGAGCTGGCGTTCCATGGGGACCAGGCTTCGGTTTGGGAAGATGGGAAGTTCTGGAGATGATGGAGATGGTGGAAGCTGCACAGCAATGGGACTGGACTCGCTCTCTTTGACAGGGAACTTTTAAAAATGGCTAAGGCAGCTAATGTAGAGTTTAAATTGTCAATTAAGAAGAAAGATTAAAAAAAAAAAAAATTAGCCACAGGCCAGCCAAGGCTACACAGTGAAATCCTGTCTCAAAAACACAGGGGTGCTGGTGTGCAATGACCCAGCAGTGGGGTGACTCTGAGAATCTTCCTGTCCCCTTATCAGCTACAAGGGAGCCTGCAGAGCCTGGGACAACAGTTGCTTACCTGCCTGCTGGAGACCCCTATGTTGTGGCCAACTTGATGGAATGAATATATAAATATTCTAGAACTGTTCCATTTGGCTCTTGGGCTATTGAAACAATGGTCTCCAAGAAGTTGGAATTTCCCTAGGAATCTTTGGCTGGGGAAGGGGAAAGGCTGGGGCTAGCCAGGAGTTCTTGTCACTTGGAAAGTGACTCTCCACAGTTCTGACTTGTCAGACATTTGCAACAGAGACTAGAGCAGACACAATGATGGGTCAGTAATGGGCAGGGCCACACCTGCCCCCCAGGCTGCTTAGCATACTTCTGACCTTATATTTAAACCCAAGCCTCCTATCAGAACCCCAAAGATGGACTTGGGCAGGGAGCACTTGGAGCGCTGCTGGACCTGTTTGTTCCTCTCCCAATGTGGCTACAGTAAATAAATCTCGCTGCTTTCACATGGTTTGACTCTTTCATTGGCCTGTGGAGGTGGGAGGCGAAGCTGAACTTGTTAGGGCTGCCAGAGCCCAGGCAGTGTCTGAGTTCCTCCAAGGCAGGAAGAAGCAGCACAGACAGCATTTGCTTCTGCCCACCAACAGCATTCTAAGAACGCCGTGGGTTTGTCTGGGGACACAGAGCAGGTGGGCAGGGTGGGCCCCAGCCTGAGAGAGATGCAGGGGGCTCAAAGCTGGAACAGGAGGAGAAGCAGGCACCTAGGCCTGCTGCAGTCATGGCCCCAGTCCTGTCTTTCCTCAGGAAAGAACACCCATGACTAAGTGTATTCTCTCATTGGGATTCACCCATAAGGCCACATTTTTCATTATCCTGGGCAGTTCTTGCATCTAGAAGGATCCACTGGCCTGGCACATGCTTACTCCCTAGGTGGCCCAGCCTTAGCTATGAGTTCAAGAGCTCGAACCCCAGTCATCCCACCTCACACAGTTTTCTAAAAACAACACTGGCAAAGGCAGTGTGTCTTGTCCTGTTGACTGGGAAGAAGCAGAGGACTTGTAGATAGGAAGGAGCCTGGAGCCCCAGGCCAGAGCTAGATTGGCACCTCCCCTGCAGGTTTCCTCCTGTGCCTTTCCTAATCCCAGTACCCTGTCACCCCTCGCACAGCCTGAGACTGTGGGCAGGAAGCATGTAACAAGGCCAGTGTTGCCTGTGTCCTTGTCTTGGGCCCTGTGATATGTGGCAGGAAACTTGAGTACAAGTGCCAGATAAGAGCCTTTGTGAGGGACAGGGAGGGAGGGAGGGGAGGACACCCACATAGTGGCCTCTTGAGGTGGGCACAGCTGAGGTTGGGTGAGCTGCTAAATGCTTCAGCAGCAGATCAATTCCGCAAAGCAATTTGTCCTCTCTCCAGCTGGCCCCAGGAGGCTTAACTTAATCACTTTGGAACAATATCAGAAGATGGCCAGGATGCACAAATCCCTGATTCCCGAAAGGAAACAATTGACTGGACCAGAGAGTCCCCAGGGCAGAGTCCAGATAGCTTCATTAAGTTCCCAAGTGTCCCCCTATGCTCTCTCCCCTCCCCCACCTTTACCTCCATTCCCCACCGCCAGAACCTGAGCTCTCCTAGGGGTCCTCCTCCCTCACTGGAAAGAACAGAACCAAGCAGAGTGGGGGCTCTGGGCTGCCATCAAGGGAAGATGTGAGGCTGCATGGAGACAAGCCCGCCTTATATCCTCTGAACAGGCAGGTAGATCGTCATGGCCCTCCAGACACCAACATTTTCCTGTGGGTGTCCTCTGGTCTGGCTCTGCCACCCCATGCCTACCCACGGCCACACCAGGGTGATGGTGATCGTGGGCTGAGCTGCCAGAGTTTCATCCACACTGTCCTTGGTGTCGCTTTGTTCAGTTTTCAGGGTGGTGGAGTACCCTGAACTCAACAGAACCTTTCAGGGGACACACAGCCAGAAGCATAGGGACAGGGCTACAGCTCTATCTTCAGATCTTGAGGGTCACAGAGGTCTCATTCTCCAGAGAAAAATGCCATCCCTGAGACCTGGCCCTCCTCCAGAGCCTGGGTTCCCAGGAGCAGCCCTCTAGTGAAAAAAAAAAGGAAAGGAAAGAAAGAAAAAAAAAACTAGAAAGAACCGTGAAGAAATATTTTCTATGAATGGTCCAATCACCCTGTCTGCAGCAGCAGCAGCAGCAGCAGCACACAGACTTGCCAATGAGGCAGGGCGGTGGGGAGGTGGGGGAGTGGGGTGTGATAACCCCTCCTGCCAGACAGGAAGGCCCCCTCCCCTGGGGCATGGGATTCCTCTCTCCTACACCTACTCACCCCCAATCCGAAAGCTGTGCCTCCCCCCTCCCTTCGATCCTTTTAAGGAGAACACTGTAGATTTAAACCACAAATTAAATTTTTAATGAAACCACACAAGAGTAGTGCCCGGCGTGGTGCAATATTGATGAGATTGCAGTGTCCGGCCCACAGGAGCTCACCCCAGAAAGCTTTTTAGGATGTTATGCAATATGGAGCCAAATTAATTATTGGCATCAAAGCTCTGCGCCTCTGTAGAGCTGCTGGGCCAGTGGGTGTAAAACAGGCACTTTTCATTGTTGTCAGTTCCAATGGCAGTCACAGGAAGAAGGCAATGACTTCACAGAACTAAACACGAGCAGTGTGATAATACCCAGGGTATAGGGGAAAGAGGGCAGGGAGGCATGAAGATCGGGGGAGAGAAAGAGAGAATATGTATACAGAGAGGGAAAATGATAAAGGGACAGATGTGTGTACTTAGAGAGAGAGAGAGAGAGAGAGAGAGAGAGAGAGAGAGAGAGAGAGAGAGAGAGAGAGAACGCAAGAGTGAACACAGAGGAGTATTTAAGACTCAGAGCAGATACTGCAGCAAAATGCGGTGATTTCCCCCAGCCATGGGCTTGGCTCCTGCTGTTTCTGCCTCTCCACCTGCACTCCCAAGCATCCCTTACTCAAAGGGGCCATGGGTGGGATCTAATAATGCATCCAGCTGGGCATCACTCCCATGACTCTTCCCCACAGGGACTCTTGGCCCCCAAGAGAGCAGGGGGTCACACCAGGGTCTGACCAGGAGAAAGTGAACTCCATGGTGGCCAGGTCTCTGTCCTGCTTGCTGTCATCCCAGCAGGGGCCACTCTCCAGCTCTTCCTCAACCACCCAGGACAACATGGCCTGGCAGGAGACACACCCTGGCCTCTGCAGGCATTGGGCCTGCAAAAGCCTCCCGGGAGGTCAGGTAGGCTTGGGCCAGGAGGCCACCCAAAACAGTGGGAGGACAGGCCCCTCCTTGGCCCTGTCCCTGAGCCAGTATTCTACACTCTGGCCTTTCCAACTAAGTCATTATCTACGCTTTATCTGATTCCTCTGCCTGGAAGGTGAAGAACAGACCTCTCAGAGCTAAAAAGCCAAGACTTGTCCAGAGTTTTGGGACTAGAGCAATGGGGCTTCAGCCTCCTGGTGCAGCTTATATGCTCAGCCAGCCTCTATGGGCACCAGAAGCTAATGTTTATTTGCAGACCCAGACAGGACCTAAGATGCTAAGGGAGCTGGGAAGGGGCCACAGGCCGCTGTGTCAGGTTGTCAGATGCCTACCGAGAGAACAAGGACACAAGGTGATTGTGGTGGGCACACCTAGTCCCAACACTTGGGAGGCAGAAGAGGCAGATTTCCATGAATCTAAGGACAGCTGATCTACATACCCAGTTCTGTTCTGGGCTACTCAGGGATATATAGTGAGACCTTGTCTCAAAGATAAATACAAATTTAAAGGACAAGTAGATAGATTCAGGGGCCGGGGCTTGGCCAGAGGTTTATGAAGAGAAAGTGGGGCTTCTGAACCAATCGGCAGAGCCAAAGGCTAAATGTTGACCAGCCTTGTAATTCACACAGAACGAGGCCCCGATTCCCCAGATGGCATAATTTGGGGCACTCTCACTAATCCATCTTGATTCTTGACCACTGTCCCACCTAATTGGGCTCCCTGCCTAATACCCACACAAGCTATTCCAAGTCTTCCTGGGGTTCCCTGGGGTCCTAGTATAGTCATGATCTACAGAGAAGCTCTGTTGACCACTGAGTCTGACTTCTCAGCACCTGCTCTCCCAAATATAGGCTATTCCCAAATATAGGGCCAAAGGGCTTTTGCAGGTGCCTGAACAATTCTCCCCCTACTTCAGAAGGGGCTTAAGTGTTGTTTCTGCAGGGACCTAGCCTGGATCAGGAGCTGCTGTGTCTTCACCAAATGCCCCCTCTGTAGCTGGGTCCCCCAGGGCGGAGTCTGATGTGGTGGGGGTTTGACTGAGGAGCAGTGCAGGCAGTGGGTGAGGGAGAGAGAGTAGGAATGGAGTCAGAGTAAGTGGACCCATGGACACCTGGGGCAATTGGAGCTCACCCCTGTGGACCTTTCCATGACCACTCACTCCCCAGAGGATGCGCTGAGGGAGGAGAGAAATGGTCCTCCAAGCCTTGGCCACAGGCATGGACTTCTAGGAGGGTGTGTGGCCTGTAGAGTACACACCTGCAGCTGAGGTCGGGGAAGCAGATGTGGGGGGCTCCAAGCTGCCTTTTCGGGATGAGGCCACAGCCTGGGGAAATGATGGGGGCTTCAGGAAGCCCTCACCGCTCTTCATACTCTGCAGTCCCTCTGGTTTAGTTTGCTTCCTCCTTGAGGTAAGGGGGCAGGCGGCGGTGGCGGCGGCAGGTTCTCCCTGCACCCCCAGTATGAACAGCACCATTCTGCGTTGGACAGCACTTGAGGACTATAGGTGGCAGGAATGGGCACAAAGGGCTGGGGATTTGCATCTCACTGTGTTGCAGAGTGACAAGAGTCCTAAGGGACCTGGAGGAAGTGGGTAAGGTGGCTGAGGCTGGCTCATCGACAGGTTCCCGGTGGAGTCTTTCCAGTCACAGCAGAGAATAAAAAGCACCCCGTGCAAGGACTTGGGGACCTAAAGACACCACCGGGAGGACCGCTCCCTTTCCTCTCCTGTTCTCTTCAGCTACTTAGGCAGCTCAAGGTCGCCCCTTGGTCTTTCTTCCTTCCACACAAAGATTTGGAGGAGGATCCTGCTCCCGGGAAAGAGTGATGAGACCCTGGGGCCTGAGAAATCTAGACACCAAGTCAGCAGGGGGCACAGAGAAGTGGGACACCCTGCTCAAATGGTGTGCTGGCCTCTTCACTCCTGCACAGCTGGCCAGCTTCCTACCTGCCTTTGAGATGCTCCCTGGCCTAGCCCACATGAGCCAACAACAGACGACCATGTGATAACTATACTAACCCCGTTGACTGGCGCTCACCGTGTGCCTGGCATTCCACTGAGTGCCTTCCACCTCCATCTAATTCAGTTCATATCCTACCCAGAGTCAAGCTGAAACTGAAGAGCTACAACAGACCCCAGGGCTGATACACAGCACCATCTTCCTCCCTGCTCCCACTGCCTCAACTCATCCCTGGCTTCACTTTGAACAGATTACGCATCATATCGTTTTCGACATTTTTACTCATGGTAGAGGCTGGCACAGAGCCAAGGGACTTTCCCTAGAACACTTCAAAATCCTGATCTAGGGGACTCTGGGACACTGGAGTCTGGCTTTGGACCGATCACCATGCCATCTTACAGACATCTCCTGGTAATTACGGGCAGTAGATGCCAATGTCTTAAGAGAAGTACTCCAAAGAGAAACTTAAAACCAAGAAAATTCTATCCATCAATTAAAACAAAAAATAGCCAGAAGCCTCACTGTGTCTCCAGGGTTCAGGAGAGTTCCTGGCACGAAGCAGGCCCCCCGACGACTACTCATCCGGTAAGTGGATGAATGAGCAGACTCTGGTGGCCAGGTCCTGCTTTCCTGGAATTATGTTCCTTTGCACATTTACTCGACGGCCTCATTAAAAAAAAACAGGCAAAATACATCCAGAGTCCCACCAGCTGTGCTACTGCATAGGTCCTGAAGCAACAAAAAAGAGAGGCTCACACACGCACATGCGCACAGGGCCCAGGAGTTTCTTTGACCCTTTATTCAGATAGGTGTCGTATCCCTAGTACAGCGGATGGCCCCAGGGAGGCCTCTGACTTCACTCCAATTACTATTCTGTCCTGTGTCAACCAATGCCACCCTGTCCCCAAATGACGAGGCATGAGAGCTGCTGCTCCCTGCTAGAAGGAGCCCACGCTTTTCCTTTCCCAGGTATGAGTGATGGTGTCCAAACACAGACCTTGTAGCAGCTGTAATCCCTTGCTGGGAACATACCATTTTTATTCTGAAACACTTTTATGCCTCAACTCATTTTATATTTCATATGCTCTCTCCTGGTGTTTGGCAGATGGTGAAGTTGATGTGCAAGGACACAGCGAGCTGGCAGGCCCCCCACCCTTCACACCAGCCAGATGCCATTAGCAGGAAGGAGCATTTCCTCTCTAGGACAGAGTAATGTGGGTGGGGCCTCACATGGCTCACTCCAGGACACTCTCATTTGCATTTATGAGCTTAGCCTCAGAAGGGCAGCGAGATGAACGATGCCAGGCGTTCGAAGTCCAGACAGCGTCATACAAATGCCTGGCCGTGTACGCAGTGCTGCAATCCTTTCGTTTTCTAATGCAGAGACTAGGAAATGTTGAATGCTGGATTCCCGCCCCATTCTTCCAGGGTGGCCTCCCTCATGACTTGGCTGTACCTCCATTCCCAGGCTGCAGGGGCCGCCTCACGTCTCCAACTCCCACAGACCACTTTGGCTTAGCATAGCTTGTGATGCTTTGTCATACAACACTGAGACTCCACCACGGAAGGGTGGGGCCCTGGGGTAAGAACTCACGGACTCTCTTCCTCCAAACCCACGCAGCCAATGCCTTCTCTCCCCTGGGGGCAGCACCAATGGTTCACTCCCCTAAGAAGAGAGCCAGAGCTCTCTCAAGTTAATAATGTCTATCCTTCTTGCTCTAAACTCAAGCCAAAGCCAAATGTCCTGAACTACCTTAATTCCCTAAGATGTCCTCAAGTCTGCCTCTTTCTTCCCTGGCCTTTGCTACAGCCTTCATTCCTTACTAGTCTGGTGGAACTTCATGGTTCTTCTGGGATCTCAGAGAACACCAGACACAGGACCGCTGCTGCTGCTGCTGTTCTCAGCCAGACTCCCTATTCAGCTAAAGTGTCTGACTATTTCTACCACATCCCCGTATCACACCCATTTTGCATTCCATGGTTGACAAGGTAAACACCCTGCCACACTTGCTTGTATTGTTCATGATGCTGAATGTTGTCTGTGAGTGTGTGATATTGGGAATTGAACCCAGGGCCTTGTACATAGCAGGCAAGCATTCTGCCACTGGCCTGCCCATGCAGCTCCTGTGTTGACCATGAAAACCACCTCTGTGCCTCCCACACTCTTCCAGACCTTGCTGCGACGTTACCTGGTCAGCGAACACTACTTTCCCACTACACCCGGACCTGTTGCTGGCTTGGGCAGTTTCTGCCTGGGGGCTCATCGAGAAAAGTGTGTTTGTATCTATCTACTGTACTGGATAGAGCACTCTCAGAGATGGGGGTCGGTGTTTTGTTTATCACTGGCCCTGGCACCTTGCCTGCCCTCGGCAGATGCTCTGGAAATGTTTGCCAAACTGAGAGCAAACATTAGGAATGTTTACACTGTGCTAAATGCCCAAGATCTTGCCTGGCATCTGAAGCCCTGCTTGGAAGAGTCAGGCGGCATTGCATTCCCACCTGCAAAAGCCTGCTTATTGGAACAACAGACAAGTCATCAGTGCAAGCCCTCCTAACACTGGGCTCAACCCCATAGAAAGATGGGAAGGGCCTGCCCAGAGACCATGTAAGTCTCTGTCCCCAGCCAGACTGGGCCAGCAGCTGCCTGGCTGGCTTGAAAGGAAGAAGGGCTCTGGAGAAGGTAGCCTTTCCCGGGAGAACCCCTGGCAGGCACAGAGAACCTGGAAGGGGGTCAGTTTGTTGCCCAGAGCAGCAGGGTCAGCTCCCTTGTATTTCCACAGTGAGTGCAAAGAGTAAACAAGGCCAGCTTCGGATGGGGGAGACAAAGGAGACGCTCTGGAGCCCAGAGTCCCAGACAGCCTCACCCGGCTGCACACTGGCTGGGGATGTGCTGGGCCCCTGGCCCCACTGAGTTCCTTCCTTTGCCTGGCAAAAACTCCTGACTAGAATGGAAGGGCTTAATGGCCATCACATTTTCATCAGACCTCCTATGGTGGGCCTCTGTTCATTTCTTCACTGTGAGACCAATAGCCAAAGCATGCCTTAACCAGAGACATGAGCAAACACAGACGGGGGATTTGACTTTTTTTTTTTCAGAGCTGAGGACTGAACCCAGGGCCTTGCACTTGCTAGGCAAGTGCTCTACCACTGAGCTAAATCCCCAACCCCAAAAGGGGGATTTGAAAACGGATAACCAGGGTCTGGCAAGGTGCTCAGAAGGTAGGAATGCTTACCACCAGATTTAAGTGTGTGTGTGTTCATATACACACACACGGCTGCAGGTGCCCATGGCGGTTGGAGTTGGTAGATCTTCTGGGACTAGAGTTGCAGACAGTTGTGAGCCACTTGTCATCTGTGCTGGGAACCAAACTCAAGTCCTCTAGAAGAGAAAAACACGCTCTTACCTGCTAGGCCAACTCTCTAGTCCAATATTAAATATTCTGTTCTCTTTTTTTTCAATATTTTTTAAATTAAATAATTAAATTAAAACACAACCAACCTCTTCCCCCACCCCCACCCCCACCTCTCTCTCTTGGTTTTTCAAGATAAGGTTTCTCTGTGTAGCCCTGGCTGTCCTGGAACTCGATCTGTAGACCAGTCTGGCCTTGAACTCACAGAGATCCACCTCCCTCTGCCTCCCCAGTGCTGGGATTAAAGGCGTGGGCCACCATCACCTAGTAAAAGTACAACTTCTTGTTTCTAAGATAGGGTGATGGTCACAGAGGTGTCCATGAAGAGGACAGACAGAGACCATTCCCAGCACAGCTAGGGAGGAGGTGGGCAGGGCCTGTCAGGAGAGTGACTCTGAGGCTCAGGTGGGCTGAGGTTGTGACTCAGAGGCCTGTGAGGCTTGCTGCTGTCAGAGCAACCCTATCCCCACCCCCTCAGTCCCCAGGGTGCTTTATGGGGAAGGAGGAGTTTCACATGTCCTTGCGGTGTCCTCAGGGATGAGCTGGTCCCTGTGGAATCTCTCCTGGTGGTAGCAAGAAGCTGACAGGTTGCTGTCTGTGGATACTGTCCCCCCAACCTTGTGTGGGGAATGCAGCCACATAGAAATTGTCAGTGGCACCTGCAGCACTCAGGAGGACGAACAGAACGCAGCCAGCCTCATCAGAGTGCTAAAAGAAGAGTCAGCCCCCACACCACACAGGAATGGGGGCAAGGAAAAAAATGGCCACTTACTCCTCGGCAAGGCACTCCCCACCCAAGATGGGATGTAACACATCTATGGATGATATGGCATGTCCCCCAGGGGGGTTTGCACATGGCTCTGTGCCAAGTTCCCCTGAGTTCCAATGGTCAGTGAGACTCAGTGGTTCTCTTCTTGGAAAGGGGGGAGTTGTAGCTGAAGTTTTCCTATGTCCAGGCTGGTCTGCAGCCATTTAGACCCAAGTAAACATGTAGAGGCTTATATTAATTAAAACTGCTCGGCCATTAGCTCAGGCTTACTACTGACTAGCTCTTACACTTAAACTCAGCCCATTTCTGTTAATCTATACGTCGCCACGTTTTCTGTGGCTTTACCTGTGTGCCATTACATGCTGCTCCCTGGACGGTGGGCTGGTGTCTCCTGACTTAACCTTTTTCTTCCCAGAATTCTCCTTGTCTGCTTATCTTGCCTATACTTCCTGCCTGGCTACTGGCCAATCATCATTTTATTAAACCAGAGTACAAAAGCATTATCCCACAGCAGGGAATGGGCCTCTCTCCACCCACTCTACCTTTCCCTGGTTCTCTCCAGCTGGGATAGCCTTCCCAAAGCACAAAGTGGACCTTCATGCTAGAAGGGCTCTGGGGCAGAGGTTGGCGGAGGCTGGTGCTCCTTGTGTGGCACTGTCCTGGATCCACCTGGCATCCACACATGTGCTCCTCTAGGAAGCTCTGTCCTGATTGGAGTGGTAGTGCCTGATCTGCTCATCTGGCCATGCTGCAGGGTGGGGCTTGGGTGCACCCCTGGGAGTTCCCACTCTCATCTGGGTAAAGGCCTGATGGTCATGGATGTCCTCCTAATATTGTGTGATTCCCTCTGTAGTCCTCCTGAGTAATCCACCTTTTCCACCCAGCACCAGCCATCAGCTTGCAAACAAAGTTTACCTGCCCATCAGCCGACACCATGTGGCTGCTCCCTCCTTGCTGGTGTGCTGAGTCCAGGCCAGTTCAATCTTCAGGACGTTTACAAGATGGTTAACATAGCCATCACTAAGGCTTAAATCATATAAAATTATAATTAAATAATTATAATGAAAACTAAGTATTCTAAATGCAGCACTTCCTAATTATTTTATACATCTCAATCTGTTCTCCTGCAGTTATCTCTGGGCTTTGCATGGGCATGGTGGGAACACTGTATAACGCTGTGCCAGGCCCCAGGGCTTCCCAGCCCCAGGTGTGGTATTTATCCTATTTCTTCTCACCTCAGCTCCAGGCTCTGGGATATGGTACCCAGGCCAGGCATAGAGAAAATAACTGTCTTTATGTACGAAGCCAGTGTAGCCCCTTCCCATCAGCTCCGTGGGTTCCCCCTCTGATGGTTTTGGGTAAGGCAGACTTCCATTCCTTTCCCCAGGCCTCTGGGCCACTAGACAGTCAGAACAATGGGAGGCAGAGCCAACTTTGTAATGACCATGGTGGATGCTCTCTACCCAGGATCCTGAGAACGGCTGGAAAGGATTTAAAGAGGATAAGAAGAGTCTCTTCCAGGGTGGTTGCCCACCTGAGCTGGGCAGCGCCCATAGGGGTCTGCATAGCGGCTCCAGGTGGACAGAGCACTTCGCAATGGTGGCCAAAAGGACTGTACCCTTCCTTGTCTGTCTTCCCTGCTCTGGGCTCCACAGATCCCAAAGGTATTGTCGTCCCTGACCACAGGCCCGGGGGCCCTTTCTACCCTCTGAGCCACCCGCTCCCATCATCCTCTGTCAAAAGGTTATGCGCCAACCCTTTGAAAGTGTGATAGTACCAAGCCGCCGAGGTCTCCTGGATGGTAAAAACCGGAGTCCCGGTCTGCTCCTGGGCCTTGAGGCCACAAAATCGAACTAAGCACTCCAGCTCCCTCTACACACCTGCAGGGGAAGGACCAGGCTAGTCTCCCGCGCCCACGCACTCTGAACGGGGATAGCCTCGCCGCAGGGCCGGACCAGGCAGGGACTGCTTCGCGTTAGACAAATTGGGGGAGGCGCCGCCGGGGCCGAAGCACTAGGCCTACGCGGGGTCCCCTCGTCCCTCCGCCTTAGACTGGGAACTGGGGGCTGATGTCTCCAAGCAGCGCTGCGCCTCTGGAGTAGGTAATTCCTCCGGAGTTCCGCCTCAGCCAGTGCGGCTCCGGATGCACGTCCGGTGGTGAGAGACACGAGGCTAGTCCTGGGTCCCAAGGGAGGATTTAGGGGGCTCCCGGGCGCGAGCCGCTGCGGATTCCTGTGCTGGGTGCAAGGCAGTAAATACGCTGGAGCGGGAGACCTGCACTCTCTCCCTGCACCGAGCCCAGGACAGCCGCGTGCGGGCCGCGGGGTCCCTCTGGCGCCCGGAAGCGGAGGTCTAGCGATGCGTCGGGCGTGCAGGGGCCACCGCAGCTCGCAGCCTGGTCTCCGGATGGTTAAATGCCGAGATGTGGAACATAGGTATTGGGGCGCCCCTGAGACTTGGGGCTGGGAGGAGACGTCGGAGAAGACTTGGATAGTGGCTTTTGTCAATCCGGCTTCTACATCACTACCAACGATGCCCACTGCCCACATCTGGAATCTCCTGTCCTGTGGATCCTGGACTCACGGTCGGGACCCAGTCTGGCCCAGCTCCCTGTAAAAGGCTGTGGGGCAACCGATCGCTTGATGTGTGTGTGTGGGGGGGGGTCTGCGGGGCCAACAGGGCCAGCCTGTAGCTGGGGCTCTTCCAGGCATTTAAAGCCTGATTTGGGTTCTCCTTGCTTAGTTTCCCTTTCTACATAATTGGAGCTTGGGCGAGTTCCCAGGCCCAATTCTGGTTCCGACGTGGGGCGCAAGCTGCAGTCCAGACCCTTGTCCAGAGTCTTCAGAGGCATTGGAACCTGGACTGGAATTCCAGCCAAGCAGCGCCGCTATCGAGGAAAAAAAAAGAAAAAGAAAAAGAAAAAAAGAGGCGTGGGTGTGTGGGTGACTGGGTGGGGTGTCTGTAAGAAAACGGTCAGAGGTGCGAAGAAGTCGCTGCCCACCTCTGTGACCCCTTCCCCGAAGTCCAGGAGCGTGAGGAATAGGCTAGGCAGGGATCGTGTGAAACGGTAAGCCCAACACACATACATAGACATACAAAGGGACACACGGACACGCCCAGAGCGCGTCTGTACACTGAGGGAAGGAGCTCCGTCTGGGGCCCCTTTCGGGTGGCCAGCCAGCTTCTGGGGCGGCACCTGCCCGGAAATAGGCTGGCTTTGATGGCAGGAAGGGTTCGATCTGCAGATCCGAGAAGGCCCCAGCCTTGAGCACAAAGTGGGGGTTCTTGCTTCTAGGGAGGAGGGAATGGTATTGTTAGGTCCACAACCCGCATGAGGGCGGGGAACCAGGTCGTGAGAGTTCCCGGCCCCAGGGTGTTCCCTGGCTTTCAGCCCCTATGAACCTAGAGTCACCTCGCTACACCTTTAATGGACCTCAGCGGGCGAGCTGCATGCTGGGCACACCGACGTTGACGATTTAGGGAGAAGAGCGCTGCGCGCGTGCAGAGCCGGGACCCCGCGAGCGTTCAGTGAGATCAAGCGAATTGAGCTTGTCTAGTGGCCTTTCTTCTCTTCCGAGGCCCGTCGGAGATTAGGGGCACCGCGTAGGTGCCCCACCATCTAATCCAGGCCCACGGCTGATGTCCCCATTGGCCCTGTGTTCTGGGAGCCTTCGGGGAAGCGGCGCGGGCGGGCGGGGGCGGGAGTGCGGAGGCGGTGAGAGGGGGCGGCGGTGGATCTGGGAGGGACGAGAGCGTGAGGGCCGAAGTAGCTCCAGCCGCGCTCCCGTACGACCCCCGCGGCGCCGCGGGGCCGGTCCGCACACAATTAAAGCGGGATTCCTCCCCCGCTGACGTCGGCGGCGCCGAGGCCCCTCCCGCGGCTGCATAAAAGGCGCGGGCTCCGCAGCGCAGGCGGCAGTGGGGGCCGAGGAGCGCGGCTGAGAAGACCGTGTAGCTGAGAAGCGCGGTGCCCAGAGCGCGGGCCGCCTGCGGAGCGACTGCCCTAGCCAGCCCGAACCCGGTCCCAGCCCGAGCCCCACCGGAGCCTAGCGGGCCCAGTGATCCAGGTGTCCGCAGCCATGCTGGCCGGCCGCGCCGCGCGCACCTGTGCGCTGCTCGCCCTCTGCCTCCTGGGCAGTCGGGCCCAGGATTTCGGGCCGACCCGCTTCATCTGCACTTCGGTGCCGGTGGACGCCGACATGTGTGCCGCGTCCGTAGCCACCGGCGGCGCGGAGGAGCTTCGGAGCAATGTGCTGCAGCTCCGCGAGACCGTGCTGCAGCAGAAGGAGACCATCCTCAGCCAGAAGGAGACCATCAGGGAGCTGACCACCAAGCTTGGCCGCTGCGAGAGCCAGAGCACCCTGGACGCAGGTCCCGGCGAGGGCAGGTCGGGCGGCGGCCGCAAGCAGCCTGGCTCGGGCAAGAACACGATGGGCGACCTGTCCCGGACGCCGGCCGCGGAGACACTCAGCCAACTCGGGCAAACTTTGCAGTCTCTCAAAACCCGACTGGAGAACCTCGAGGTCCGCGTGAGCTGCGATTCCCCCCAACGCGTTGTGCGCCCTTCTGCCCTCGCCCACCCCATCCCGACCCAGTCCTCCCCCCCCCCCTTTTTCCTTACTGATGCCGGACTGTCGCTTCTCGGACCCTGCGGGGCGCCGAGGGCGGCCTCTCGCCGGAGCTCCCCGCCTTGCCACCCCCGCAATCGCCCCGGGGACCGCGCCGCGGGCATTCGCTCACAGTCCCGGCTGCACGCCTAACGGTGTGGTTTTCCCCTGCCCTTGTGCCCCCGCAGCAGTACAGCCGCCTCAATTCTTCCAGCCAGACCAACAGCCTCAAGGATCTGCTGCAGAGTAAGATCGATGACCTGGAGCGGCAGGTGCTGTCTCGGGTGAACACTCTGGAGGAGGGCAAAGGGGGCCCCAAGAACGACACAGAGGAGAGGGTCAAGATCGAGAGCGCCTTGACATCCCTGCATCAGCGGATCAGCGAGCTGGAGAAAGGTAAGGTCTCAAGGGGAACATGCTGCATGCTCTAGGCTTCCTCTAGAGACATTGCCAGGGTCCCGCTTCCTGCCATGGCCTCTGGTTCAAGACCTACTCTGTAACACCTCCCCAGTTAGAGCTTCCTGACCAGTGCCCAGATACCTCCCCTGGGAAGCAGCTGAGCTTAAGAAGGGATTGCACAGTGCAGTCAGGACACTCACAGTATTGTTTTCAAGTCTAATTTGTTTAATCTTAAGTAACTTTGCACAGTAGATGTTTTTGGCCCAAGCTTTACTTAGTAATTGGAAAGCCTTGTTTCTGCTGGAATCTGTCACCAACAAAGAGCTGGACACCAGCCTTCTTGGGCCATTGAGTGTCTTTGCTCCCAGTTGCCCAGTGCTCCTGGTGTCCTGGTCCAGGTCCCTCTCTCCACCTTGAGCCCTCTTTCAATTTTTTTTTCCCCAGTGGCTCATCTTTCAAGCCGCTGCATTTGCCCTGGCCATGAACTCAGCTGGCCCCTAGCACCTGCCTGGGTGTGCTGATTAGTTGCTCCCTGGAGTCACAGAAATCAAACAAGGTTGTAAAAGGAGGAGGGGGCAGCCTAGCTCAGAGCAGGGCCACGTGACCCTGCCCGGACTGCAAAATGTGCCGGCTGGATTTAAACAGTGCCATCTTAAGGCGTGTTATGTAACTGAAAAAACATCAAGAGAAGGAGGGATCTAAGAAGGGGGGGGTGGGAGATTCAGGAAAGGAAAATACTCCGGAGAGATGCCAGTACTGCCCCACCCCCAAACTACCAGCCTGAATTGGGAGGGTCTGCAGTCAGGACTAGCCCTGCCCAGTAGCTCTCTTGGCTTGGGGATGCTGTTTCTGTCTTGCTCTGCTGCTTTCTAGAAGTCACTCTTAATTTGGGGACCAGGTTCTTCCTGGGCTCTGGGGCAGGGGTAAAGCCGGGAACTGGCTGGGCAGATACATTCCTTGGCTCTAAAAGGGTAAGTATCCACTGCTCAATAGGACCTGTTTCCTGGGAGTCAGTCACAGCAGGCCCAGGGCCAGCCACAGGAGGTGTAGAGGTAGGGGTGAGGGTTAGACATCCCTAGAGAATGCTGGTTAGCAGTCAAGAAACTGGTTGGGGGGTGGAGTGGGACTGGGCCTGGAGCCTGAGTTTCCAGGAAGCCCATCAGAGGCTATGTGGCATCTTCAAAGCCTCATCTTGGGAGCTCTGGTTCAAAGAAGCTGATTTCCCCTGCTGTCCTGCCTCTCAGTAGGCTCCAGGCAGCATCCCTAGGGGAGCTGGTGGAGATCTGCCACTCATGAAGGATAGATACATGGAGTTGTGCAAAGGGGGACCGAGTAGTTGGCTGTAGCATGTCCTGGCTTCAGTGCAGGAGACAGGCAGTAGGGAATGGTTGTCTTTGGTGGAGACTGAGAGAAAGGCCCAGTCCATTCAAGAGGTTCTATAAACACCATCACCATCTAAATCAGGTCGGCCCCCATGGGGGCTGCTCAGAAGGGAGCTAGCCTGGTTCCTTCTTCCCCTACAGCCACACCTTCTCAGTCGTTTGGCCAGTGTGCACTGAAGCGGGCCGGGTTCTCTCTCCATGCCCACTCTGAGCCCAGAGGCAGCTTCACAGCCTGTCCTGTGCTCTTCCCCTGCCTGGGTCTCCCAAGGGATGGTACCATGTGGCAACAAGAGCTGGTCAGACCCAGAGTGCAGAGACCTTGGGTCAGCTTTTTGCCAGCTGGCCCTGTTCCCTCTCTGCGTCACGGGATTTGATGGGGACCAAACAGGACTCATACCATAAGCACTTGGTCAAGGTACAAGATGGCAGCGCTCATCTTGTCCTCTAGGTCAGAAAGACAATCGCCCCGGAGACAAGTTTCAGCTAACATTCCCACTGCGGACCAACTACATGTATGCCAAGGTGAAAAAGAGCCTGCCGGAAATGTACGCCTTCACCGTGTGCATGTGGCTCAAATCCAGTGCAGCGCCTGGAGTGGGCACACCCTTCTCTTACGCTGTGCCTGGGCAGGCCAACGAGCTGGTCCTCATCGAGTGGGGCAACAACCCCATGGAGATTCTCATTAATGACAAGGTAATGCCACCACCCTGACAGGACCCTGGGGTGTTCTCAGAGCTGTGTGCCCACACATAGCTTATGGGACTGCAGGCCTTCTGGAACCCTGGGGTGTGGGGTGCTTATCAAGGCTGTGACTCTGAGAAAATGTCTGCCCAGCAAGACTGAGGGAGGTAGAGACTGAATCGGATCGGAAATGGGGAGGAACATCTTCACCTGCCCTCACTGGAAAACAAGGAGAGCTGGGACATTCCAGAAAGAGGCCTTAGCTGGAGGAGGAGAGGGAAGGGGGAGGGATGGTAGATGACAGTCCTGGGAATGTTCTAGTCTGTCCTGCCGACACTTTGGCTCCTCCTCCCTGGCTGGTTGACTGGCTGAGGTTTTCCATATTTGGTGACTGAAGATACTCTAGAGGGTGAACTGGTCCTAGAGGTTCCTTCATCTCACTTTGGCCCAGCTCTCAGGAAGAGGCCAGCCCCCTCCCACCAGGAGACGACAGTTTTCTCAGTAGCAAGCTTAGCTCCACCTTGCCCCTCCGGCTTAGTGGTGAATTAGCTGTCAGCTTTCAGCCCCTCCTCTCTACTCCAGCACCTGTAGTGAATGGCTCAAACCTGGCTAGGAACAGCATCGAAAGACCCTTGAGTGCGTTGCACTTTCCTAGACCTTTTGGGATCTGACTTGTGCACTGTCCCCCTGCCCAGGGTGGATGGGTGTATGAAATTCTGCTTCAAACCAGTCTGAGCCATTCTCACAGCCTCACTCTGGTTCTCTGCAGAGGCTGATTGCAGGCAGTGTAGACCAGAGGACCTAACTGTTGGGCAGCCTCACTCTGGTTCTCTGCAGCGGCTGATTGCAGGCAGTGTAGACCAGAGGACCTAACTGTTGGGATTGGAATGCTGAGAAGGATGAGAGACCCAGAGGGGAGGCTTGTTTTGGAACTAGCTAAGGGAGGGGGTGAGTTGGTGTGTGTCCAGATGGGTCTCAAGCACTCCTTGGCAAAGGTCCTTGGTTTCCAGTGGGATCCCAGGCCCATCCATGGGTGGGGCTGGGAGATGCTAAGCACATCTGAGAGGGTGGTGCTGATGCTGGGAGAGTTCAGTAACAGCCCCACAAGAATTGTAAAGTGGGGTGAGGAGTACTGCGGAGGGACTGTGAGCATCCTCAGCTCTAGGTAGCACTGGGCTGTGGTGTCTGTAATGTGTACCATCCTCCTTTCTAGGTGGCCAAGCTGCCCTTCGTAATCAATGATGGCAAGTGGCACCACATCTGCGTCACCTGGACCACCCGGGATGGGGTCTGGGAGGCCTATCAGGATGGTACCCAGGGTGGCAATGGAGAGAACCTGGCTCCCTATCACCCCATCAAACCACAGGGTGTGCTGGTGCTGGGCCAGGAACAGGTACCTGCCTGGGCAGAGGGTGAGGGATGGGAAAGAGGGTGTGTGTGTGTGTGCATGAATGTGTGCTCAGGGAGCAAGTTACAAAGTTACACCACAGTTGAGGTAAAATTGCTCTAGGTGGGCTCCATGGGAGTGGGCCCAAGTCTCAGCACTCTTGGGAACTGCAGCCTCTCTTTGGCATGGAAGCCCAGTTCCACTTTTAGCAATGAATAATTTAGTTCCTGCGAAGTGGTTCATCTCCCACTGGGCACCGGCACCTGGGAGGGAGATGAAGGGGCAGGAAGTCAAGTCTTCCATTCCTGTTGGGATGTCTTTCAGCAGATAGGGTGTTTGAGAGGGTCTGAGACACTGCTGTCTTCCTCGGTTGCCCTGGCCTTCACTGAGTCCCCTACTCATTATTGCCCAGGGGGCTGGCTGTGTGAAAAGTGGTATGTCAAGACCTGCAGGGGATGTGATCTGTATCCAGAGTGCGCTGGCACCAACTCCTTTTCTAGGCTCCTCTCAGAGAGGGACAGGTGCAGGACAGCAAATAGCACTAAGTGCATAGAGTGAGGGGAGCAGACCCTGATGGGGAGGGAGGCATGGATACCCAGGTTCATCCCTAACATGGGCTGCTCAGCTAGGCCCCTGGATCACCCAGCCAACCCCCTCTTCTCTCCCATCCCCTACTCTTCTTCAAAGGACACTCTAGGCGGAGGGTTTGACGCCACCCAAGCATTTGTGGGTGAGCTGGCCCATTTCAACATCTGGGACCGCAAGCTGACCCCAGGGGAGGTGTACAACCTGGCCACCTGCAGCAGCAAGGCCCTCTCGGGCAATGTCATCGCGTGGGCAGAATCTCAGATCGAGATCTTTGGTGGAGCCACCAAGTGGACATTCGAGGCTTGTCGCCAGATCAACTGAAGGCTTCGGGCTAGGGCTGAGCCCCCAGCCCCACGCCTGCCCACCCTGCTTGTGCGGTGATGACCCATCGTCTCCCCCGCCCCCCCAGGAATGACTCAAGGCCATGGCCCCTGCACATGCACACGCACACAGCCTGGTTTGTCCTCCTTGTGCACATGAAGCAGTCCCGGCTCTTCTTTGGCCCTAAGGACACCCCCACTTCTCCCTAGGAGCCCTACTATCTCCCGGGCATGCCTAGCTAAAGCAGGCAGCATCAGCTTTGACAGTGCAGGATTAGGCGAGAGAATGTGTGTGTGTGTGTGTGTGTGTGTGTGTGTGTGTGTGTGTGTGTGCATGCACATGCACGCACACACACACACGCGTGTAGGGGAGGCTTTTCTTTTAAGATGAGATAGTTCGTTCCCTCCTTTCTTTGTGGTTTTTGTACATTTCTGATGGGTCAGCTGCCTGTGTGCCTTGGGGCTGGCGCCTTTTCCTCAGAACGTATTTACCCTCATTTGCAGACCTCGTTGGGAGGGACAGAGCTCTCTGTCGATGGAAGTTAGACTAGTTTGTTATGGCTGGGGGACCTTCCCACAGGAATTTTTGTTTGGAGTAAGTGGATTCTCTGAGAATCGGAGGCTGGCTGTCCTGGGATGGCACCACCTAGATTCCATCATCTCCCTCCCCCTGCCCGAGTCAGATTGTCTGTTGTCTGCATCTGAGGGTAGAGTAGACCACTCAGCAGCTCTGTCCCAGGACTGCACCTGACCCTTGGCCTTTCTGCCTCTTCCTATCACTCAAGACTGGGACCTGTTATTCCCTTTCAGCCTCCAAAGCTGTTCTACTTCAGCCCAGTGGTTCTGAGAAGGGAGTGCCCCACCAGAGTCCCAGGACAGCCTTGGCACCCCCTTCTCCCTCTGGTGGAGAAACCAGAGGCTTCAAGTGGGGATCTCATGTGCTTGATCTCAGTTCCAGAGGGCACTGAGACTCGACCCACAGTCCATGGGAATGCCTTCCCATGGCATTTTTCACAGCCATACTCCCCTCGCAGCACACCCAGGCCCAGGTGAGCTAGCTCAGACCCCTCTCAGGGGCCAGGGGCTGAGAAACCTCTCATGTGGAGCCTGCTGGCCAGGGTGGGGCCTGCCATCCACTCCTGCATCTCATGGGGTACAAGCCCTGCAGCAGCCCCAACCTGCCACTGGCCTGTGACACCAAGCCTGTGGCTGTTCCTTATTGAAAGCAGCATGAGCACCTCCTTCTGAGGAGAGGGACAAAATGTGTGTGTGCACATGTGTCTGTCGAACGATGGAGAACGCTAAGGAGGCCGTGTCCAGGTGGGGTGGGCCCCTGCTTTGTTTCCCCATTCTGTGGGCACATGCCCAGTGACACCTGAACTGTGTCTCCAGTAGCCTGACTAGCAAAAGGCTGGCAAGTCTTTCTAGAAACCTACGCACTGCCTGGCTCGTCTGCAGCTGCAGACGCTTCCTCAACGGGAGCAGGGCTTGCACCTGCTGTTCCTTCCAGGGGCATCTGTCTCCTTCCACACAGGTCCGTGTTGTGTCTGAACCTAGTGCATCCGTGTGTGTCCCTGTGTCACTGTCGTTGTGGGTGTCTGCACGGTTCCCCCGTCACTGCTCTGGGGTGCGTTGCTCTCAGAGCAAGCCAACCAGGCAGCGTGCCACTTGTCGACCAGCAGTGGCTTTTTCTTAGATAGTTGTGCTTCCTCAGCGCCCTTTGGGTTGCGTATCCTTGGATCTGTGGGGTCCTTCTGTGTTTGCATGTACCTCAGGGTGGTGTGTTCCTCGCTCCCTTGGTCCAATGCGTGTTCCCTTACCTGCATGGACTTCTCTGGTTCTGTGTTGTGTGCTGAGTGCCACCCAGTGTTCTGTGATCACCCATGTAGCTACTGAAAAATGGCTGGGTAAGCAAGCCAGGGGTGTTGGGGAGGTCAAGAGAGGTCAGTGTCCCTCTTCCTTCCTTCTCCCCAGACATAGCAAGAAGCATCTCTAACATCTAGGTTGAGAACAAGCCTGAATGGTACCCATGGTTGGGAGAGAGAGAGAGAGAGAGAGAGAGAGAGTGCGCTCGAGTGAGCTCGGAATCAACTTTCCAGACCAGATAGAGCCCCACCCTTACTTTAGCGGTCTGGGAGCCAACACCAGGCAAGGCCCAGAGCTGGCTGTGCCCGGTGCACTCCTGCCAACCCCTGCCACCAGCCCCAGCCCCTGCCAATGCGGACCCCAGACCACCTGCACCCAGCCGGGTGGGGTGGGAGCCGTCCGTTCAGGACCACAAGCCATCCTCTGCCCTGGCTTAGAGGGCAGAGCACACCCCAATGCTTATGCCCCTTCATCTCCTCCCCTGCGGCACTCATAGTGCCAGGGACAGAAGCTGACATCTAGCTCTTGCCCTGCCCCTAACTGGAGTCTGTGCCAAGTCCCCCCTCCGTCACTGTGCTCACACTTGGCACTTTGCTGGCCCTGAGAAAGCTAACCACAGCCGCAGATCTAATCCACATACTTCCCATCGACTCCGTAATCTGACTGATGTCCCCTCTTGCACTGAATAATACATGCCTCTCTCAGGTAAGCCATTTTATAAAATAAGAGGTAAAATGCACTGTCGAGACAGTGTCTGCTTCTGCGATGGTGTCCGACAGCACCCTGGGCATTAGGGTGGAGAGCTGCCACGGAGCTCCCAGGCCCTAGGGGCTGAGAGCCCACTTGAATTGTAAGCCTTCTTGCTTTTGATAACACAGTATTATTTCTCTTACTGAAGAAGAAAAAGTTTATTACCAAAACAAGAGTATTTTTATGAAAGAATAGGACAAACATATAAATTATCTCAACCTATATCTCCCTTGAAAAATACTTTCAGGCTCCACCAAAATGTAGGACTGAAAGCGTGTATTTTGGCAGAAAGAGATACATTTTTGTATGCTTTCTTTTCCTTTTGTAGATTCCCAACTTATTTTCTAAGACTGCAAAGATCACTTTGTCACCAGCCCTGGGACCTGAGACCAAGGGGTTGTCTTGTGGGCAGTGAGGGGAAAGGAGAGGCTGGCCTGAGGTTCACAGTCACTCCAATGAGCTCCGATAAGGGGCCACCAGGTCTTGTAGGTGTGTTGGGGACCAGGAGGTTAAAAAAAAAAAAAAAGCCTTTGATGGTGAGTTCTTTGTCTTGGAACTGATTGGTTATGTGGGACAGGATGGGGATTTGGATACCAGTTCTGAGCTTGATAGAAGACACGAGGGTTATGCTGGCTAACACAAGGGCATTGCGTCCTTAGTAATTCGTCATGATTTCATCTAAAACACAATGTGTAAACTTACTCAGCTAACGATGGGAATTGTATTGCTTCTGTGCACGGTGGACTTAGTGCAATCTGTTCAAAAGGGAACAAGTCATTGAGGAGAAACAAAAGCCCAATACTTAGAGTCCCAATTTTGTCTTATTTGCCAAAAGAAAGCACCCCCCCCTAGAGTTGATATTGTTATAATGTACATACTGTAAAATATGAATCAATGTATCTTACTTTTTCATTATTTGCTAACCAAAGCTGTACATTTTTCATACGATCTGCAGCCTTTTGAGTATCAAAGGGGTAAACACCACCATCAGCCATTCTGGAAGTGCACTATTTATACTGGTACCCTTGCTTTTTTCCCCCATTTTCTTGCTGAGATGACATGAATTGTTGAGTTTATTTTTACACAGTAAAGAGTGAAGAAAGACTATGGACTCACTGGACTCTCTCTGTGTGTCTGCGTGCAAGAACACACCGGTGTAAATGTGTGTACATGTAAAAGCCAGAGTTCATACTGGAGTCTTCCTTAATTCCTCTCCACCCTTTTCTTTCTTAAGATTTGTTTTTACTTTACATATGGGTGTCTTGCCTGCATTTATGTATGTATGTGTGTGCCTGGTGTTAGCAGAAGCTAGGAGAATGGATCAGATCCCCTGAACTGGAGTTACAGGTAAGTTGTGAGCCACCATGTGGATGCTGGGAGCTAAAGCCAGATCCTCTGCAAGAGCAGTTAGTGCTCTTAGCTCCTGAGTCATTTCTCCAGACCCCACCCCCACCCCTGTACAACTTCTCCCACTGAAGCTGGAGACTACCAATTCAGCTAGACTGATGGTCATTGAGAGTCATGGATCTGCCTGCCTTTGCCCCCTTGTCAGCCCTGGGGTTCCAGCCACTACACCTGGCTTTTTGTGGGTTCTGGGATCTGAACTCAAGTCCTTGTGCTTGCCAGCAGGCACTTTACCCATCCAGTCATCTCCCTAGCCATTCTTACTGTCCCTTCTAAAACTTGCCAAGGTTGTCAGCTAGGACATGGGACCCTAGCTGTGTTACTGTGTTAGCACTGCTCTATGCCCCGCTTATAGACCCATAACCCCCTGGGATGTTGGGGTGCGGGTTCTGCATCTCCCAGGGGCAGCTGACACAGACGCAGAAAGCCAAAGAGATTTCCAAAACATAGCTATGCTGGGCCTGGGGTGCACAGTAACTCAGGTTCCCCATTCATGGTCACTCATTCTTGCTGAGTACATGTAGGAAGTCTGGGGCCTGGGATTGATTTTACTTTCTTATGCCATATCCCACTAATGGATGAGCCCCATGTGCCCTTCTTTTGAAGTTCCTGGGACACTGCTTTTATATCCAAAAAATAAAGGGAGTGGGTGACTTTGGAAGCCCCGGATCTAGGGAAGATTGGGCATTCCTGACTAATCTTGACTGTGGGTAGATGTAGACCTTTGAACAGAAGGGCCCAAGTGTCCTGGCATTATAGATCCTAGAAGGTTTAACTACCTAAGGCCAGAGGCCATGGAAGCCACAAGAGCCATCTGCTTGCTTAGTTGCCTCTTCCCCATACACACTGTGTTTGCAGAAGGGACTGGTCACTCTGGCTACTTGCTGGCATTTCCCAGAATTTCCTGCCCATCCCTATAATTCCTGGCTAGGACACAGAAACTGTGGTTTCGTGCAAGACATTGTGTAGGAGACACAGAGGGAGGGGGTCTGGCCTTCTGGTATAGCAGGTGGACAGTGAGTGTTTCCTGGAGCTCTAAAGAGGTGCCACAGTCCACAGAAAGTGGGGGCCTTTCAGGTGCCCGTAGTGAGCACAATCTTCTCACAAGGAATGAAGGGAGGGTCAAACCTAGTGAACAGCTCCAGGCCACACACTGCACTTCATCCCTCGTGCCTTTGGTTGTTTTGTTTGAGACAGAGTTTCTCTGTAAAGCTCTAGCTCTGTATAACTCATTCTGTAGACTAGGCTGGCCTCGAACTTAGGAGATCTGCATGCTTCTGTCTCCTGCCTAATGCCTTTGTAAACACGTATTCAAAACTAAAAAACAAGCCAGGCATGGTGGTACAGGCCTTGGGAAGCAGAGGCAGGCAGATCTTTGTGAGTTTCAGTCCAGCCAGAGCTACACAGTGAGACCCTGACTCAAGAAACAACAAAAACCCCACAGCCTAGAGACAAACTGTCCACGGTTGTCACACCTGATCTGGGCTCATTGGCAAGTGACATCCAGGCCGGAAGGCTGACAACGGCTCAGAAGGAAGCAGCTAGCCTTGTACCTGCACAGGCCTGTGTGAATGTCTGGGTGGGGGTACAGGGGCTCAGCGTTCCAGAGCCAGAGGGGGTCCCAGGAGCCTCTGGAATACACAAAGCTGTTTTGTCTTGCACACTTTTGGAGGTGGGGACTCACTACCTTTTGCTACCTTGCGGGAGGGGCAGCCCCAGCAACACAGGGCTCAAGCCACAGAGTCAGTGCATACTAAGACTTCTTTATCTGGGTGGGTAAAGAGAAAAGACACACACACTCTCTTGATGGTTTCCTTCTTTATTCTCTATTTTTCTATGTTCTTCAGTATTATTTTTCTGTAAACTTTTTTTCTACAGCTTTTCAGGCAGTATAGGAATTACAATGTGGTTACATTATGTTTTCAAGTGAAGGAATACAAAACAAACAGTAAACAACAGCATGTTTCCATACCCCTTACGTGATTAAACGTTTCTGTATTATAGGTGAAAAACAAATTATCCCAAGAACCCACATACATTCATACCCAATCAACTTGTTACAAATTAACCGTGTGGGAAAGCAAGGTATTCCTCTCAGTAAGGTCTTTTACTGGCAGGCTGCATTTTCCAGATACAGAGAAAGGGCCAATTACTTTATTACTTATCTTGAAAGGCAATCTTAAAGGAATCACAAACCTAAACTTTTATATATGAAAAAGAATCAGTCAGCTCTACTTTAAATCTTCAGGGTACACACCCACTCATTAATAGTTTTTTTATATCAGGAAGTTGAGGGCAGAAGTGGTACAAGGAATTAATCATCACCTTTGATCATCAACCAACCCTAGCAAGGAAAGCATGTCAGCTAGTAACAATCCGGCTGCTTTGCATTTTTGACCTCTGCTATATGTCCTTGAAGAGTGCAGATTGTTTTCTGGTGTCTTTCATCTCAAAGCTATTATCAAAACATCTGATCTAACCTGAAGTTATTTCAAGGCTTTGTTTCATCTAATGAGGCACACCAAAACCTGTAAACACATCTCCCAACATGAAGATTAGAAGAATGTAAACTAGCTGGGCTACTAGGACTCAATTACTTTTCTTAATCATTAACCTAAGCCACAGTCTATATGGCTCCTCATGTGTTCTAGCTGTGTGACACTTCCTTATTTTATTTTATTTTTTATTTTTTGGAGCTGAGGATCGAACCCTGGGCCTTGCGCTTGCTAGGCAAGTGCTCTACCACTGAGCTAAATCCCCAACCCCCCTTATTTTATTTTTATTCATCAAAACTCTGTATAAACTAACATTATTATCTATCAAATAGTATAGTTTAGGTAGGAATCATCTTCATAATAGTCCACAGGTAAAAATGCCCAGTAGAATGGGATATTTCCATGAGATAAACATACTACATTACAGGCAGTGGAAATTGCTCCACATCCATTCACAACATGCCAGATACCAGAGAAAGATGGCAGCAGCAGACATGTGAAGGCACAGCAGAAGCAAAAGACACTCTGGGGTCTGTGGTCTCAGGGCCTTGCCTATCTGAGATTCACCCATCAGGGATTCGCCTCCTGGTGAGCTGACACCTGAAGTCAACTGCCACCCGCTGCTCCTCTGAGAGTTTGTGCAGCTAAATTCCTTCCCAGGAGATAGAATTCCCATCTACCCCTCCTCCTTCTAAGGTCTCAACAACACACTGTGGTATGATTCCACCAAAGTTCACTCTGAGAAGCCAATGAGTTTATTGAACTTACTTATAGAGCATAGGTGAGGGATTATTGGAGTGTGAGCACCTCTCCAAAGACCACACTGGAATCTACCCAGCAGGGATGAAGGCTTCCCCATAGCCACAGGAATGAAGCCCTCCTCCTAGTCCTTCCTGGCCTATATACTCTAGCCTTCCCCAAGACTACCTAAAATTAGGGCAGATTTGTATACAACAGGTGGCAGAGAGCCAAGGGATACATAGGTGAGGGTCTTGTGATCCTCCTCTGTGAGGGGATGTAGTCACCAAGCCCAGCTGAGATGACCTTTTACAAGTGGACACAGCTGATCTCATGGTGCACAGTTGTTCACCCTGGAGTTCTTCTACAACAGTGGTTTCCAAACAGCTTGGGCCACTTGAGTGTATCTTCTCCCTGTTTTCATGTCTGTTTGCTTACACTGAGCTGAGTTCCCTTCATGAGCCCGAGGCATCTGTCCCTCCCAGTCTTCACTACCCTGTCCTCATCTAGACAGCCTCACCGATAGCTCCATACAAAGCAGCCCAACAGACTTCCTGGAGCCTCTGGCCTCTCTTCTAACCCCTTTGGTAGGTGAAGATTAGAGCCTTAAGGAGCATCTGATCTAACTGCGCATCTTTTATTTTCAGTTGATGTGACAAAATACTCTGATATGAGCATCTAGAGAGTATTTAGCTCACAGTTCTAGGGTGTAATACATCATTGCAGAGGCACACAGGGGCAGAAGCTCCAGACAGTTGGTCATGTTGAATCCATAGTCAAGAAGTGAAAGCAGGGGCTGGAGATCTTGCCCAGTGGTTAGGAACAGTGGCTGCTCTTGTAGAGGACCCAGGTTCAATTCCCAGCACCCATATGTGGCTCACAAACATCTGTAACTCCAGTTCCATGGGATCTTTATCCCTTTTGGGCCTCAGCCAGAGTTGCACACACATGGTGCACACATAACACAAATAAAAAGAAATCTTAAGCCGGGCAGTGTTGGCACACACCTTTAATCCTAGCACTTGGAAGGCAGAGACAGGTGGATATTTGTGAGTTTGAGGCCAGCCTGGTCTACAGAGTGAGTTCCAGGACAGGCTCCAAAGTTATACAGAGAAACCCTGTCTTGAAAAACCAAAAAGGAGAGAAAGAAAGAAAGAAAGAAAGAAAGAAAGAAAGAGGAGGGAGGGAGGGAGGGAGAGAGGAAAGAAAGAAAGATAAAAAGAAAGAAAGAAAAAGAAAGAAAGGAAGGAAGGAAGGAAGGAAGGAAGGAAGGAAGGAAGGAAGGAAGAAAGAAATCTTAAAGAAGCAGAGAGCTTGTACCCAGCTCCCACTTCTTTGGAACTCTGACTAGCATCTACCCTGTAAAAATAGTTCCACAGGGTGAGTTTTCCAACCTCAGTTTACCCAAATCCTTCACAGGCATGCCCACAAGCCAACCTAATCCACACAGTTCCTTGCTGAGACTCCCATCCCAGATAATGCCAGATTTTGTCATGTTGACAATAACAATAACCATAACATCCCTACCTATCAGATGATTAAGGTCCAGAAAGGCTGTGCAGTGTGTTCAAAGTTGCCCAGCTTTAGGGCTGGAAGTAGAGTCAGGATTCCTGACTCCAATTTAGTGCCGTTTCCTGCCCAGCTGGCAAGACTCATTTCACAGGGATGTGGAGCCAGAATGAGGAGGCGTGAGCTGTGCTGCCATACCTGGAGCACTCCTGAATTCCTCTCATTAAGGCTGTCAGCTTTGGGAGGGCTGGAGGCTGTCCCCCCCTTACCCCATTGGTCATTCCTATGAGCCAATCCCTCCCAGGATGCTGAAAACCCCGGAAGATATGGGAGTTGGTGCCAGCAGGAGATGCTCATACTTGGGTGTGGTTTGAGCTGGAAGCTTGGTCTTCAGTGTTGTGCTGTGGTGAGATGGGAACTTCAGGAGATGGAGCCTAGGAGAGGTCCTTAGGTCACTGGGAAGGGACTGTGCTGTCCCAGGCACTGGGTCTGTTTGGCGCAGTGATTTTTCCCTCTGTATAGCTACCACGAGGTCCTTCCAACCCTAGGACACAGTCAGTCACACGCTCGGATTTTCAGCCTCCCCAACTGTAGGCAGAGTCAATTTCTTGTTTTTGCTTTTGTTTTCTTTTGGTTTGGGGTTTGAGACAGGATCTCACTGTGTGGCTCTGGCTTGTTTAGAACTCCTGTGTAGCCCAGGCTGGCCTCAAACTCACAGAGATCCGCCTGCCTCTTGCTTCTTGAGTGCTGGGATTAAAGAGGTGTGCCACCATGCCTGGATAACTTCTTGCCTTTGTAAAGTTAGATCATCTAGTTTTTATTTCATCATGTCAATGGAAGTGAGGTTTATGCTTGAGTCCTCCTGAGGTCAGGCTGTAGGGAGTCTGTTTCAGACATCTCATCCAGTTCTCAGCTCCTGGCCAGCTCCTGAGAGCCATCTCTCTGTAAATAGTGCAGGGCCTCAGGATCTCAGCCCTGGGTCCCTCATTTCTTCACCTCTGCCTGGGTCTGCATCAGACTCTCACATCTTCCCTCTTGGGCAGTAGAGGAGGCTAGACCAATACCTAGAGAGTGGGGGAGGGGTAGCTAGAAGTAGTCTGCCACACCTTGCAAGGCTAGCATGAGTCTGGCTCTTGCAGCCCCACTGCCCATGCAAGCCTTCAGTGCTCAGGCAAGCTGGCATGTGTCAGGCCACTCAGCCTCATGCCATCGCAGCCTGGGTGCAGGAGCCCTGACTTGCTTGCTGCCGTGTCTCTTCTCACAAGGCACCTGGTGGGCTATCCCAGAATTTCTCTCCTTTGGTGACCGCTGAGGAGCACATGCACTCCTTTGGCCCTGCATGGTGAACTATTCCTATACCGTTCGTATCTCATCCCACACTCTGGTGGTCCCTACAACCCTGGCTCCTGGAAACATTGCGCCCAGGAGCAGGGTGATCTGCCTTTGCAGAGCCACACAGCCCAGTCCCTGAAGTGCCAACAACTCCATCCAAACTCACCGCCTGTGCTGTTTAAGCTTGTTTTTTGTTTGTTTATTTGTTTATGTGGAGCTGAGGATCGAACCCAGGGCCTTGCTCTTGCTAGGCAAGCGCTCTACCACTGAGCTAAATCCCCAACCCGCGCTTGTTTTATTTTGTCAGTTTGATACATAGTATCGTTCTGGGAAGAGGGAACCTCTGCTGAGAAAATGCCTCCATTAGATTGGCTTGGAGATAGTCTGTGGGGCATTTCCTCCCTCCCTCCCTCCCTCCTTCCCTTCTTTCCTTTCTTTTTTGTTTTGTTTGTTTGTTTGTTTGTTTGTTTGTCTTTTCCAGACAGGGTTTTTCCATGTGGCCCTGGCTGTCCTGGAACTTGCTCTGTAGACCAGCCTGGCCTCAAACTCACAAAGATCCTCCTGCCTCTGTCTCCTAAGTGCTGGAATTAGGTGTGCACCACCACCACCTGGCTTGAGGGACATTTCCTTGATTACTGATGTGGAAGAGCCCAGCTCACTGTGGGTGGCATCACTCAGATCTGGGGTTTTTGGGTTGACTGTGGGTAACGTCATCTCTGTGCAGGACAAATCCATCCATCCATTCCTTTTAGGATTGTCACCTCTGCACCTGTGACAAGCAGACACCTAAGCAAAGAGCCTTGATGGGGCTTGGGGCTGCCAGGCTCAGTCCAAGCACCTGGGCCAGATCCAGCATGGAGCAAGTAGAAGCCACTGGCAGGGAGGTGGAGGACAGTGTGTACACTCTGTGCCCATAAGACAGTGCCAAGGAGGCCGTCTGTCCCCTGTTTGATTTCTGTGCTTTTCAATTCAGGCCAAGGTGGGGGGGCCATCTGCTCAAGTGGGCACAAAGAAAACATTTTCACTGTGCAGAAAATTGGCTTCAGAAGAGAGCCTGATCTCAGCAGAGAACCAGCAGAGAACAGTGCGGGTGGGTGGAGGCAGGGCTCTGCCTAGAGGTGCTGGGGCAGGGCAGGGGGCAGAAGAGATGGTGTCAGGAAAGTCCTATCCAGGCAATCTCCAGCATCCAGCCCCTTAAGAAGGCGCTCTGCATAGGAAGTACATGTAAGCTCTCTCTCTCTCTCTCTCTCTCTCTCTCTCTCTCTCTCTCTCTCTGTGTGTGTGTGTGTGTGTGTGTGTGTGTGTGTGTTCTACTTTGCTTTTGTTAACTGTGATTAAACATTCTGACCAAAAGCAACCTGATGAGGAAGAAGTTTAGTACAGCTTACAGGTTAGAGTCTATCAGTGAAGGAAGTCAGGCAGGAGCTGAAACAGGGGCCACAGAGGAGTGCTGCTTACTGGCTAGCAAGCTCATAGCTTGCTCAGTCTGCTTTCTTATGCAAGCCAGGAACACCTGCCCAGGTGTGGCGCAAACCACAGTGGGCTGGGCCTTCCCATATCAGTGATTAATCAAGGAAATACCTACAGGCCAATCTGATGGGGGCATTTTCAACTGAGGCTTCCTCTTCCCAGAATGACTCTAGGGCTTGTGACAAGTTGGCAAAAACTGCCCCCTATTCTCTCTCCACTTAATGTGATGTAATTTGCAAACTGTGATGTTCACCTATATAGTGTGGTGCATCTATAAAGCTCTGTGGCTTTTAAAATAGTACATAAGTGCAGGGGTGTGTGTGTGTGTGTGTGTGTGTGTGTGTGTGTGTGTGTGTGGTTTACACTCATGTGCAAGTGTGGCAGAACGCGGAGACCAGAGGAGCATGTCTATTGTCTTCTTCTACAGCTCTCTGCCTCACTGTCTTCAGATAGGGGCTGTCACTGAACCAGAAGCTCACCAAACTACCAAGACCAGCCTGTCCCTGTCCCTCTGTCCTGGGGTTACAGGATATATTCATGTGGGTTCTACAGATTTGAACTTGAGTCTAATCCTTACATATCCAGCACTCTTGCCCTCCTGAGCCATAGCCCAGACCCTCCTTTTACACATGGGCAGAACATGCCACTGAGTATGCGGAGATCAGTTCTCTCCTTTAATTGTGTGGGTCCTGGGATTGAATTCATGTTGTCAAAGATAAGCTATCTGGCCAGCCCCAGCCCCCTCCCCTCTCTGAGTCTGGTGTTGAGATGGGGTATCACTTTAGCTCAGGCTGACTGGGAACTCACTCTGTAGTCCAGATTGTCCTCAGATGCAAGGTAACTCTCCCGCCTCAGCCTCCTGAGTGCTCAGTGTGTGTGTGTGTGTGTGTGTGTGTGTGTGTGTGTGTGTGTGTGTGTGTTGTTCATGGTAAATATATAACAAAGTCTGCTGTTTTGAGTGTGCATCCAATGCTGTTGATGACCTTGCAATGCAGAATGGTCCTTGCTATTGACTCTATTCAGAGCTGTTGGTTGACTAGAAGCAGTGGTTTGTACCCATTAAGCAGAAGATTCTATTCTGTACTCAACCTCAGCCCCGCCTCCCATAAGTGCTGGTGTGTGTGTGATGCTGGGGAGGGAACCCAGGGCCTCAGCCATTCTAGCCAAATGCTCTACTGTTGAGCTACATCTCCAGCCCCATGGCCCAAAATCTACCTCTGTTTCCATGAGTCTGCCTGCGGTAGACACCTCACAAAAGTAAAGGCGCTCAGTGCTTGTCTTTGGTGACCGACCCCCTCACTCATGGCTTCACAGTCCCTGGGTGTTGCAGCACATGACAGGGGTGCCCTCCTTTGTGAGGCCAAACTGTGTTTTTCCTTCTTTGCTTTTCTGCCACATATCTGTTGATGGATCCTTTGGGTACTAAAAATGATGTGGATAAGCATGGGTGCCAGTGCTGGAGAGATGGCTCAGTGATTAACAGCACTGGCTGCTCTTCCAGAGGACCTGGGTTTGACTTTCATCACCCACATGGCAGCCCACAACTGTCTAGAACTCCAGTTCCGGTGGATCTGATGCTCTCTTCTGGTCTCTGCTGTCCCCTACATGTACATGTATGAAAACTCCCAAAAACTGACACACATACACATGATAAATAATCTTTTAAAAATAGATTATTGGCAAACAAGTGTCCTTTGACTCTTTGTTTCTGATTCTCTTGTATGCATTTTCAGAAGTAGGATTACTGGATCATGTTTCGATTCTATGTTTAGCTCTTGAGGGACTGCCAAGCCTGGGGTTACAGGTACAGATGGCCATACCCAGCTTTCATGTGGGTTCTGCAGGTTTGAACTTTCATCCACATGCTTACATAGCAAACACTCTTACCCACTATACCCAGTCCCTACCCTTTAAAGAAAAAAAAATTTATTATATTTATTTGTTGTATGTACATACTGACAGTGCCTGCCACAGGGAGTTTGTGGAGGTTATTTCTCTTAAAGTTCCTCCACTGTGTGGGTCCTGGGGTAATTCAGGTTGTTAGTGTGTCATATCCACAGAGCAGAAGGGGCTCTGGCTCATCCACAGCCTCACCAACACTTGTTATTCAGGCTTGTGAAGTTGTAACTGTCCCAGTGTGTGTGAAGCAGCCCCTCCTGTGGTCCTGTCATCGTTTCCCTAATGACCAGTGACAGCCAGACTCTCCATGTGCTTTTTGGCCATGTGTATATTTTCTTGGTGTACAAACAAAGATGAGATCAATGTACCTGGCATCCTTAAAAGAAGCAAATATTCAAGGCACTGTCCTTTTTAAAAAAGATTTATTTTTATTTGTGTGTCACACACACACACACACACACACACACACACACACACACACACATGGAGGGGGGGGGGTGGGCGGGGAGAATCAGTCCACCAGGGAGGGCGTAGGTTTCCCTACAGCTGGAGTTACAGAAGGTTGTGAGCTGCTTGATGTGGGTGCTGGGAACTGAACCCAGCTCCTCTGAAGGAGCAGCCAGCGCCATCTCTAGCTCACATCCGTCCAGTTTTTGAATTCAGTCTTTTGTTGACTCTGAGTGTATCTAAGCACGTGACAGGAGAGTCCCAATCGGCACCTCTGCAACTGTTATCATGCTCTATGATCCTGTGGGTCATCATCGCCCCCTGGCTTGTGCCTGAGACACTAGGAGTTCTATATTTTGATGATGCCCTGTCTGCATTTTCTCACGTCGCTCATGCTTTTAGTGTCATGTCCAAGAAACCCATTGCCTGAGTAAACCCTGTGGGTCCCTGCCCCCGCTCTCAGTGGACTCCACTCCTTCCAGACTCAGCCTCTCCCAGTGGAGCTGGGGTTGGCCAGCAGGAGCTGCCCACCCACACTGTGAACTCCGTGGGCTGAGGCCCTGGCTGTTTGTTCTCATAGTCATTCGTACTGGCTTGAAGATTCTTGGCTCCTGGGTTTGCTCTTCAGAATTGGTTCTCTAAGAATCACAGAATGTCAGCACAGATGCAGAAAGCAGAAAAAAAAAAAAAAAAAAACCCACAGAAAAAGAACTGGCTTCCTTGGCACATGATGGGAGTAGTGTAACTCGAGGGCCACCCTGACTGTTGAGGAAAGCCCCCTGATGGCTTTGCTGGCTCTTTGTCCTCCCGACTGGGAAGAGAGGTGACAGGAATAGACATGCTTAAAACATGGAGGGAAGGACGACAGTTCCCAAGATGCCCTGGGAAAGACTAGGCAAGGTGGAAAACTGAGGAAAAGTCCTGTAGAATCAAGAAGGAAAAGGAGACACAGCTGGAGGCAGGGCTGCTAATATGTGACCCACATTTTCATCTGGAAACGACATCACCTACACCAGGGCACACCTGCTGCCCAGAACAACCATGTGACAGTGTAGATGGGGGCGTCCAGCATGTGGCAGCTCCTCCTCACAGGGCATGGGACTTCTACTATGTGTTGACAGAGCCTACTGATTTGAATAGTGTCTGCCCCAAACTCATGTCCACAGAGAACCCGTGAATGGGGACTTCAATGGAAACAGGATTGAGTGAAGATGAGGTTGAATGGGATTGGAGTGAACCCTAAATTCAATGTGGCTGACGTTTCTGTCAGAGAAGAGAACAAGCCACATGTGGTGGCTTCCTACTGTGTCCTCAGCATTTGGGATGCATACCACCCAATACAAACAGGGATGGAAGCAATGTGTGTGAACCAGCCTGGCTGTCAGCAGTCAGTAAGCTTCCTTCCAGAACTGTGCAGAGAAATCCCACAGCCAATCCCATGCCACTGGTTGTGGCAGTCCAGGTTAGTCAGGGCTGAATTCCTTCTATCTTAATGGTATAGGTCATTTCTTGGCCTGGAGCACTGGGGAGCACAGGCGGTAGGCAGACTGGCCTGCAGGCCCTGCTGCAGCTGAAGGTGTCTGCTGATGGGAGAAGAGCCAGACCCACTGTGGAGCAGACAGGCAGAGTTGAGCTCCTAGCTTCTTGGTCCCCACAGCTTTGCAGCCAGGCTGCTGGCTCCCTGGATGTCTGACAATGGAAGGAAGGGGAGGCTGCAAGGCTCTCTCTGGTCTGCAGTCACAGAGGTGTCAGAGTCCCATAGCAGAAAGAGTGGGATTGCTGACAGAGGATGTCTAAGTGGCCTGGGAAGAAACAAGGGGCACTGATTTGTCACCTGGACACTGTTGAGGGAAGATGGAGGGAGGAGAGGAGAGCAGGGGCCAGGGAACATAGGACTCCATTGAGTGCAGAGGCAGAACCAAGGGCAAGCACTCACATGTACATGCCTACATGCAGACACACACACACACACACACACACACACACACACACACACACACACACTTACACATAATTAAAAATAATAAAACTAAGGAAAGGAGTCCCAAATCAGGAGCTCCTTCCAGGGTATCCCTTATAGGGCAAGGCTCTGATGGGTGCCCACTTTTGGTTACTAGTCTTAGGGCAAGCCCATGTTCCTGAGAGTACAGAGGCAGTGCTGGCATGGGCCCCTCGCTGCCTTTCTTGTCTGACCTGGCCATCTGCTTGGTCCCTGGGTCTCCTAGTTTGCCTTTCTGTTGCTGTCATAAACACTAAGAGCAACTGGAAGAGGTTTAGATCACCTTTCAGGATGCAGTCCATCGTGAGGGCAGGATCTGAAGTAAGATAGGAACTGAAGCAGAGGCCATGGAGGAATGCTGCTCACTACCTTGCTCCCTCTGGCTTGCTCAGCTACCTTTCTTATATAACTCAGGCCCACCAGCCCAGGGGGCAGGGAAGGCACAGCCCATAGTAAGCTGGGACCTCCCACACCAATAACCATCAGGACAGTTCCTCACAGACATGGCCACATGCCAAACTGATAGGGACAATCCTTCAACTGAGACCCTTTCCCAAGTGCCTCTTGATTATGCCAGGCTGACAAGAAAAACTAACTAGCATTCTGTAGCAGGGCTCCAGACATGCACAAAGTCAGAACCAGACAGGTACAGGCAGCATGGGTAAGGGAAAGAGCAATGGGGTAGGGCTGAGGGCAGCCAGGGTCCGACCACGTGGACCTCAAGGAAGCCAGACCCCTGGTAGCTGGCCTGGTGTTAATGATGTCACTAGACACTGGCATCAGGCAAGCCCACTGTGACTGAGCTAGGTGGAGGTCAGATGTGCACATGGAATGTGTGGAGGTCAGATTGCACATGGAATAGGAGCACCCCTGAACTGTCCCTGGGGTTACTGTTCTGCTGTCAGCATCAGTTCCCTCCTGTCACAAGTCTTGGTGGCAGCCTCGTGTGGCTTCCAGGAAATCTCCCAAGTCCAGTTCTTACCGTCCCTTCCCAACTTCATCCTGCTGAGAACTGTCCCCAGAGTGTGGTGTGCAGTCAGTGACTTGTCATGACTCCCCGGACTGTGGCTGCACAGGATGGACAGTGTGGAAAGAGCAGCGGGTTTTCCTGAATGTAGGAGAGGCCACTGGATGGCTCTAGGCAGAGAAGTGGGAAGGGATCTGGGAAGAAGACACCCTGGGAGAACAGGGCAGGCTCTGTCTGGGGGAGGGGGAGCGGGCAGGAGAGGCATCTGGAAGCAGGTTTCCTGAGGCTGTGGGGTGGGGGCAGATGGGTGTGGGGACTGGACTGGCACATGTAAGAACTTCTGAATGCCTGAGCCTAGACCCACTCTTCTTCAGGCCTGAGAGAAGAGTACAGGACTGACTCCAGGTGTCCAAGGACCCCAGCAGAGGAGCAATACAGAGAACCACTGCAGTTACTTGATGCCTGCTGAGCAGAGCCGCCATGCTCTAGTCTGTAAGACAGAGACTCTGAGGAAAACAAGACTACCCCAGACCTCAGAGCTCCTCTTAGAGTGTGAGTGAGTGTGTGTATACATAAGAACATTTGATGCTCTTCCAGAAGACCTAAGTTTGGTTCCCATCACCCACATCACTGCTTACAACCACCAAGCTCCATGGGCTATGATACGCTTGCACAGGCATGTGTATGAGCACACATACACACACACCTGCACATAATTAAAAATAATAAATCTTACAAAAAAATAGGAGTCCCAAACCAGGAGCTCCTTCCAGGATATCCATCTAGGGTGAGACCTGGCGGGTGCCCTAGAGCAAACTGTTTCTGAGAGCGCAGGGGCAGTGCTGGCAGCCTTTGTTGTCTGAGCTGGCTATGAATGCTCCCACTGGACCGCCCCTGCCCACCTGGAGAGCAGCAAAGTTGCTTGGCTGATGTTCTGTCCCCACTGGAATGTGGACCTTTTCCCTCACAATGGAGCACCCCTGCAGAGGGCACCCAGGGGCCACTAGAGTGCTCACACTGGGAGGAAACTCCATTTATCACACTGACCACCTTGTTCCGAGTCCACAGGGTGAGATGCACACATTTGACAGGGATGGAGATAAAAAGGCTGGAAGAAAACGTTCCAGGTGTTACCAATGTCTTCTCGCTTGCTTTCCATTGCTGTGATAAAACACTGACCAAAATCAGTTTGGGAAGGAAAAGGTTTATTGGCTTACACTTCTATGTCATAGTCTTAGTCAGGGTTTCTATTGCTGTGAATAGACACAATGACCATGGCAACTCTTATAAAGAAAACATTTGATTGGGGTGGCTCACAGTTTCAGAGGTTCAGTCCATTATCATCAAGGTGCGACATGGTGGCGTATAGGCAGACAAGGTGCTGGAGAAGGAGCTGAGAGTTAGTTTTACGTCTTATTTAGGCAACAGAAATGCTCTGAGACACTGGGTGTGAGCTAAGCATATATGAGACCTCAAAGATCACCCTCACAGTGACACACTTCTTCCAACAAGGCCATACCTATTCCAACAAAGCCACACCTCCTAGTAGTGCCAGTCCCTATGAGCTTATGGGGGCCAGTGACATTCAAACTACCACACAGTCTGAAGGAAGTCAGAGCAGGAACTCAAACATAGACTTTGGAGGGATGCTGCTTAACGGTTTACTCTCCATGGCTGAGTAAGTTTCCTTCCTTTTTCTTATTGTTTTGTCTGTTTATTTGAGACAGGGTTTCTCTGTGTAGCCCTGGAACTCACTCTGCAGACCAGAACTCACAAAGATCTACCTGGCTCTGCCTCTCGAGTGCTGGGGTTAAAGGTGTGAGCCACCACCGCCCAGCCAGTTTGCTTTTTTTTTTGGTTTTTCGAGACAGGGTTTCTCTGTGTAGCCCTGGAACTTGTTGTGTAGACCAGTCTGGCCTCGAACTCACAGAGCTCCACCTGCCTCTGCCTCCCAAGTGCTGGGATTAAAGGCGTGTGCCACCACCGCCCGGCCAGTTTGCTTTTCTCTCTCTCTCTCTCTCTCTCTCTCTCTCTCTCTCTCTCTCCTTTTTTTTTTTTTTTTTTTTTAAAGATTTATTTATTTATTACATATACAGTGTTCTGTTTGCATGTGTCCCTGCAGGCCAGAAGAGGGAGCCAGATCTCATTACAGATGGTTGTGAGCCACCATGTAGTTGCTGGGAATTGAACTCAGGACCTTTGGAAGAACAGCTAGAGTTCTTAACCTCTGAGCCATCTCCCCAGCCCTAGTTTGCTTTTCTTATACCACCTAGAACCGTCTGCCCAGGAGTGGCACCTCCTATAATGAGCTGGGCCCTTCCACACTAATCAATAATCTAGAAAATCGTCCCCACAGACTTGCTTCAAGGCAATCTGATGGAGGCAAGCCCTCAATTAATGTTCCCTCTTCCCAGATGGCTCTAGCTTGCTTGAAGTTGATAAAAACAAAACAAAACAAAACAAAAAAAAAACCAAAAAAACCCAAAAAGCCACAACCAGAACACCATGGTTCAATACGGCATAGGTCAAGGGCTTTTATATTTTCAAGTGTTTCTTCAAGTTTCCTACACCGAACCTGTGTTATGCAACTTAAACCTTATTTTAAACCAAATTCTCCAGCCAACTGTGCGGTAAGATCCCTCCTGCACACATCCACTGGCACTGTCCCCCGGTCTACAGTGGTACTCTGGGTCAGGCTTTCTGGCCCACAGGACAAGCTCATGCCACCGGCCGCAGGACCTCGGCTGGGGCTGGGAGGGAGCAGGCACGGGGTCGGAGTGCGGGGCATAGGGGAAGGAGTCCCGAGAAGGCGGACATGGGTTTCCGGCGCCCAGGCGGCGTGTAGTCGCTCTGTCTGGATGCCCGAGGGTCCTCAGGAGGGTGGCAGAAGGTGGCAGAAGCTCGGTGGCAAAAGGACACCCGCGACACCCGGCGCAGCGGACCCTCAATTGGGACTCGAACGTAGGACGCTGCGGCCGGGAGAGACGGTTGTCACGGCAACGCAGTCAGCCGAGCGCCGATTGGCGGCGCCGCGGGGTGGGCGGGATCTCGTGAGTGTGCGTGGTGTGTTGGAGCTGTGGGGCGGGACTTCCTGTCTGGGAGCAAGGGTCTTGGGCTAGGCCTGTGCTACGCAGGCGCACTTCGCCGGGGAGCGCTGCGGCCCTGGAGTCTTCCTGGGGTCTGTGCGCTGCAAGGCATGGCCTGTTCGGGTTGTTTGGCGAGGCGGTCGTCACCCACCGCGGACGGGAGCCCGTGTGGTTCCCTCCAGCCCGGGCCGGCGACGCCTCTTCGTCTCCAGACCCAGCATGCCGCACATCCTCTGAAACAGGCCCAGAACTGTCCGCCTCCCACCTTCTCAGGCACCACGCGCCTCTGGCCCAGATTTTATGGCCCAGTCACTCCTGAAGGCCCTGAGCCAGGGTCTCCTTGCCTCCACCATTGTCAGAGCCTTAATGCTTAGTTATTCGGCCTGATTACCCCATGACTCACTTCAAGGGCCACCTCACATCCCTCCTCAGGGTGGAGACCACCTATTTAAAGGTGTCGGCTCCCCCTTCATTTCCCCTGCCATGTTTTTTCTCTGTAGGTCTTCTCACTCTCCAACACAGTTGATGACCTTGACTCTGAAGGCAGAGACCATGCACATGCTCAGTAAACACAGACCTCCTCTTCCCTGGAAAGAGGTGAGGATCAAGGCAGGAGCGGCTGGGTGATAGGACTCTGTTCCCATTGTAGCAGAAGAGCAGTCCCTTGTTCTCTCGAAAGGAAAGCCTGGAAGGGCACTCCTGTAGGAGGACCCAGGTACCTCAAGGAGTCCTAACCCTTCCATACCTCTGCCTAAAGATGTCGGTTCATCCAGGCAGCCCTTCTCAGGAGAACACACTAAGTCAGGTGCTGCACTGGAGGAGACATGGCGTCACCGGGTCTGGCAGGGGCTGGATATGTGCCAGGCACAGGAAGTAGGAGGTGGGAACTGTTCCCGGGGTCTGTGGTGCAGGTCCCCTGGAGCCGTTTCTGTGGGTGGTAGCTGACTGTCACAGCGTCGTAGTTACTGTTGTTGCCGTACAGAGACAATATAACTGACACTTGTATACCTGGTGAAAGAATGCGTTTAACTGAGGCTTGCCCACGGTGTCAGAAGGGGAGTCCAGGACCGTCATGGTGGGGTGCAAGGCAGCAGGTGCCGCGCAGGAGCAGTAGCTGAGATCTTGAGTCTGACCCACAAACACGGGCACAGAAAACAAGACCTGGTGTGCCCCAGTGGCACAGCGCCTCCACTGAGGCGACCTCCCTCATCCTTCCGAAACAGTTTACCAACTGGGAACCAAATATGCAAATATACAAGCCTATGGGGGCCGTTCTCACTTAGACCACCACATCTGTTCCATCTGGCTCTCAATGGCCTTTGGTGTATACGACTGTCTTTTACAAAGGAGGACACATGTTCCTGGCTCAGGCCACACTGGTAGTAAGTGTGAGATCTGGCTTCAGGGCTGCTTACTGTGTTTGGAGAAATCACATACCCAGGCAGGATGCCAGACAAGCTTCTGGGACTGCCCAAAATTGTGTCCAAACATCCGGACAAACAGCTTCCCTGTGGGGCTAGGCTCTGCGAGAGGAGCTCTTTGTAGGCATGTGGCTTAGGCAGCCAGGACAACCATATGCTCACTGACCTTGTGGGCACAGCATAGGCCACTCTGGCAGCAGATGCTCCCAAAGGCATTTCTGTTGGCATTGTGTTTGGATCTCTCATGTCCACCTGCCCTTGCCTCCCTCAGACCTAGAATCTGAGGTTCTTGGGCTGTGTCATAGGGTCCCGCTGACTCCTGTGTTCTGGCTTGGAGCCTTGTGGCCAGGAATAGACAGCTGGTATGCTTCAACTCCCACAGGCAGGACATCTGTGTGGCATCATGGAGCTTGGTAGCGAGGAGAGCCAGCACCTGGGAAAGGCCACTCTCTGCAGTGGGCCCACCAAGTGACAGAATATCCCTGACATGTCCCAGATGGCATCTTCTCTTGCCACCAGTTTCCCAAGGGCCATTCCTACAGCCTTGTCCTGCCAGGGTTTCCTGTCCTCCAAGCTGTGCCTTAAGCCAAAGGAGGGAGGAGCTGGCATTGGTCACCACTATAGATGTGGGTGGAGGAAGGGGCAGCCCATTGCATACTCTGTGGCTGGCAATGACATTGGCCTGCTCTGCCAAACACAGAGCTACAGAGCTGGCAGAGGAATAAGCCTGAGATGATTTTACAGAGGAAGAGACAGGTAGTGAGGGGGAAGCCACTGTACTGACAGGGGAGCCCCAAGAAACCATTGAGGAAAGGCTAGCCCAGGACCCAGGGTGATCTCTATCCAGAAGCCAGACATGCAGGGATCCCAAAGCAGCTGGTGAATTTAAGATTAAGGATTTGGTTCTGAGGAGTCCTCTGGCTGGCCTGTGTTGCCATGGGAACAACCTAGTCTGGCTGCCCCCCTGGCCTGCTCAACCTCCTGTAGTCAGGATGTGCCTTTCCCTGGAGTCACCTGCCTTTGTATTGCCAAGAAATGGCCTAAGATCCAAGAGAGCTTCCTCTTGGCCATTCTCACAAAGTGGGATCTGATTGCATCTTGGAGGGAAGCTCATTAAGACATTGGATGTTCATAGGTGGGTAAACAGGATACTGTGAGGAGGTAAAAACACTCCATCCTGCAGGAACGCTCTTTAAGCTCAGGAAGTACCCGAAACTGGACAGATTCACTAGGCTTGGAAGACCAGTCCAGCTGCCTGGAAGAAGCAGAGACCAGTGAGCTGCCTGCAAGAGGCTCAGGCCAATGGAGCCACCTGGGAAGAACACTCTCTAACCTGCTGAGCAACCCGCAGGCTGTGCGGTGCTCCAGGCTCCCATCTGTGTGAGCTGTCACCCATGCTGGGGTGGGCTTTGGTTATGCAACTGTCTTTGAGTCGTCTCTGCTCCCGTAAGCCCTCACCCATCATCCTGTTAGCAACCCCAGTGCAGTTCACTGGCTCACCAGGTTGGACTTTGTGGTGTCTTTGATCTGTTGTTGGCTTCCTGTCTGGAGTGAATGTTTGTCCATATGTGTCACACAACGCTGTACCATCTACAGTCCCAAGTATGTCAGCTAATTAGCTTTGGCTACTTAACAAGGACCCCCAAAGTTTAATATTTTTAAAGGAGTGGGGACTTCTTATCTCCCTGAGGTTGAGGACTGCCTGGACCTTCAGAGGTGCCTCCCTTCTCTCCAAAGCTGTCCTCACAACTGCCAGATACAAGCTGTCCTCTCCCTCCCTCCCCACTTCCTGACCATCTTGACATCCAAGTCCTGAAACAGTCTTTGTGTATTCACAGCTCTGGGTCAAGGGTCAAGGATCAAGGGTCTGCGGGGAGGAGGCAGCCTGAACCAGGTGCTAGAACACAGCAGAAGCATGGGGCAGAAGAGAGGTCCCCCACTCTCACTAGGGACTGGGGAAGGGTCTCAATAAGGGAGAAGGCATCCTGGGCTTTAGGTGCTGCATCCTGAAGCCTGGGCATACAGGTGGTATGGGGAAGACTGCATTTGGGGCCATATCTATCCATCGGAGGACCCTGGAAGCCTTGCTGAGCAGTCGGCTTGACAGCAATGACAATGTGCACAGCTTGCAGCCCAGACCCGGCAGCAGCACAGAGGAGCCAGGAGGCAGCTTTCCAGCAAGGGCCTCAGAGCAGTCTTGGAAGCAGGCTGAGTATAAATTATAAATAAACAAACGAGAACTCTGCAGTAGGGTGTGGGTTGGTGGGAAGAGGGAGAGACAGGAGGCAGGGAGCCACCTAGGAGCTAAGGCCACTCCCTGGCCTGCCGCCCATGGGGCTCTCTTACCATCTCTGGGCTTGGGCCTCTGCCTACAAATTGCAGCTCTGAGGGCACAGGGTTCCCAAGATCAGATATTGGTGGCTGACCATTGCCAGATGCAAAGGAGAGGTCCCATGCAGACCCCTGTCATGGGGACCAGAGGCCCACTGCCTCACACAGCCTGAGGCACAGTCTCCCTTGGACCAAAACAGGCCCCTGTGGACACTCATCCGTGTGGGAGGTGTCTTACCAAATGTTTGAAGGGGGAAAAAAATCCCACTTTCTTAGTTTTTTTTTTCCCTTTCTAATTTTGGATTATTTTTCTAGATGACTTCATTTCTAAGAAGGGGGTAGTACAGAGAAGAAGGATGGACAGAAGGAAGGAGGCCTGCACCCAGAGAGGGTCCAAAGGGCTAAGACAGTGTAGGAGCAGAGTGAGCACTTGGGACTGTGGAGGGAGAGGCCCCATGCTCCTTGGTTGGGCATTGAGTGTCTTGACCCTCAGTGTTCCCAATCTAGGCTGACTCTGGGACCTGCTGCTCAGCCCTGAGGCCTCTCATCCAGCCAGGTTGGGAGGGTAAGAAACTCTCTCTACCATGGACAGAGCTGAGAGCAATGCCCAGGAAACCCCTCAGTCTACACATTTCCATAAGCAACAGAACTCACTTGGGCTGGCTTCATGGGAAAGGACTTGAAAGATATTAGGAGGGTCATTGACTCAGCCAAAGAAGCATAGAGGTAGCCTTGGAGGCCACACAGCCAAGAGCCATGCACCAAACATGCATCTACCACTGGGCATGGACCCAACAGCCGATATCTATTGTCCTGAAAGCCATGGCCTTCAGCTCCATTGCTTAGGTAATGACTACCTCTGAGAGGCAGGGAACTGAGTAGGGAGGCCGCGTCAACTGCGTACTATAGCTGCAAGGGAACCGGTAAACAAGAGTTCTCAGTCCCACCTAAAAAAGGTGGGACCCACAAAGAGGAAGGTAGCTGTCTTTCCCTTCAGCCTGAGACAGGGTTTTTCTGTGTAGTTTTGGTGTCTGTCCTGGATCTCGCTCTGTAGACCAGGCTGGCCTCGAACTCACAGAGATCCTCCTGGCTCTGTTTCCCAAGTGCTGGGATTAAAGGTGTGCACCACCACCACCCAGCTCTGTCTCTTTCAAGTCTCTCTTATTTTTTTTTTTTTTTCAGGCAGGTTCTCATTATGTAGACTAGACGCTGAATTCACAGAGATCTACCTGCATTGTCCTCTGAGTGCTGAAATTAAAGGTGTGTGCCATTGCATCTGGCATCTTTCCTCCTTTTTGGGTAGAGAGTGAGAGGTGGCAGCTAACTCGTTAGTAAAGGTCTTACCTTCCTTCAGTAGTTTATGTGGGAACTCTTCTTCCCTGACTCCCTTATAGCTTCCGGTGCTAGTAGCTGACCCAGTCCCCCCTCTAGTTCCCCCTCTCAGATCATCACTGAATCAATGGGCCAGAATACCCTGGCTTTTAGGATAACCAACATGGGCTACTAGGTCCATGCCCAGTGGTGAGAAACATGTATTTGGGGCATGTAAGTTGGTGACATCTGTAGATACTTGTCTGTATAAGGTCCTAGTCTTAGGTTCTGGGTAGGCCTATCTTTCTGAGGCCCTGCATGTCTCATGAGACATGGGCACAGAGCAGAAGAGGGCAGAGGGTTGAGAAGGAACAGCAGGTGGGAAGAACGGCAGAGCTGGGTGCTTCAGCCTGCACTGGGCCGCGAGATTGTCTCTCTCCCTCGGGTGTTTGAACCCCATGGAGGTATCTGCCATCTCTCATGAGGTACCATGAAGAAACCATTCACCAGGGCCCTATCCCTTTCTGCACGTTGGAGCCCTGGATCCTCTGTCCAGGAGGCAGAAGCTTCCCATCACTCCTGCTAGCAGGCCACTCTCTGAGGTCACAGAAGCCTTAGTGAGTCCCTTGATCTCCATTGTAAACTCTTCCCCTTTCTCGTCCTCAAGTCCCCTCTGGGTTAAAGCTGATTCTTCTTCCCTAAATGCAAACGTTCTCAGCTGTGAACCTTCCAGATGCAGACTTGAAACTGGAACATGATATCTGTGCACAGCTCGCTCTTCCTGCCTCACCTTGTTGCATCACCCATAGAGAAGATGCCATCCCTATTTCACGATAAGGGAAGGTAAGCCTGCACCTCAAGCTCAAGGGCCTCACCCCTTTGACTGTTCTGCTACTTTGCTGTGAGGGCCCAGTCTCAGGAGAGAATCATCCCTATCAGGGTCACCTTACCCTGCATGGTGCCTCCTAAGGATACAGGAACCTCCAGGCCAGGCCACTTCATTAGCCCTCCAGTGCAGTCACGGGCAGTGGCACCTCTCCCCCACCTCGCTAGGACACACTCTATTCTGCTTGCCCCTTGAAAATTGGGACTCTGGGCTTTTCCTTTCTTAAGAGGGCCTCCGACCTCTGGATGCTCACTCTATGATAGCAAGGACATATGGTTCCTTGGGTCATGAGGCAGCTGGAAAGGCTGATGGATGGATGGCCCAGCAACTGTAGAGGCTGGTGGGACTGAGGTAAGGCCTGCACCTGCTCTGGAGGTGACCAAGCCTCTAATGCCTAGGTAACTAGCCCTAGTGTTTGATCATTGTCCACCTCAGCCATCAGGAGCCAGGACCACTCCTGGCCACTTGTAGGCAGAGGCCAGTGCTGTGAGAGACACCATGTCATGTCTCAGTGGCAGATCATACTTTGGAAAAGAAAAAAAAAATGCAGCTGCCAGCAAAAGGGAAGCTGAGTAACAGCCGGGCTGAGTCATGTAGGAGGAGGCATTTGGTAAGAGTTGGAGAGCGTGTGGCCAGCTAGAAGCAGCCACCTTAGGCCTAGAAAGAAGAGGAGGAATGGCGGATCCACAGTCTTCTATAGTGTTCACATACTAGGGCTGCCATGGAGCAGACCAGCTCCCTCTGCAGCCTTCCATTGGGAAGCTTGGGTCCAGGCACTCCTCAGGCTTGCTTCAGCTCAGTGTCAGGGGGCAACAGCCATACAACCATTAACAGGTGATTGTTGGGGTGAAGAGCTGCCTCAAACACACAAGCTCTGGCTACAGGCCTTAGAACCTGGGGGCACCTAACAGGCCTGCAAGGCTGTTGGCCTGGGGCTGTTCCCCTGGCAACTTCCCCACAGTTCCTCCTTACTGAGGACCTGATGTCCCTTGGGGACCCACCTTTCCACAATTTTCCAGGATGAATTCTGTGTATCCCTTCCTTGAGAAATGTAAGTCCCGGTGCATTAGCCAGGATGGGGGAGGATCTCTCACCCCAGCTGGTATCCTGCCCAGAAGACTGGCTAGACCCTCATCCTGTGGTTCCAGTTGCTGCCAGTCCTGCCTTGCACAGTGACCTCAACTAACACAGCACAACACCCAGCCTCAGAGAACCTAGGACAAGCCTGGTAGGGTATTCTAGTGTGTCCTCACTGTACCACCCCCCAACAGACAAGTGTCTGTGTGCTGGTGACACCCGCTCCTACTGAAGCTTGGAGTTTGGGAGCTGGCAGATGTCTGAGATGGTTTTCCTTCAGGCACTGGGGAACTGAAGGGAAGGGACCTGCCCAAGACCACCCAGCCAGGCTTGATGAGATAGGCCAATCCTGCTCTATAAGCCCTGCATCCCACCTGTCTTCCAAGGATGGGTAAGGGTTCCACAAGCTCACTGGCTTCATCCCACCCAGAGTTCATATGGTCCCAGCCCCTCCTTCTGATGTGGTCTGCTCCTTGCTCGCTCTAGCAGTGCCTGCCTCTCCCGCCCCCAGGCTCCCTGCGGGAAGGGGTTCCTATGGCACCCCTTCCCCCGCATACACTTAGCTCACTGGCAGCCATCTGCCCCGAGATGGTGGCAGCAGATGCCTCGATGCACAGTGGTGCCTGAAACATAGTCGGCCCAGTGCCCAGGAGAACCTGAGAGCTGCCTGTCAGGGCAGGGGCTGTGGCTCCCCAAATACTGTTCCACGGTGAGGTCAGGAAGGTTGAGACACTTGGGCTGCCAGAGCTGAGGCAGGAGTGTCTGCAGGGTTTCAGTCCCTCCCACTGCAGCCTGGAGAAGGAGTTGATGGGCACACCCTGAAGCTCTTCAACTTCCAGAGGCAGGCCCACAGTGTGGGGACATCTCTCCCAAGCTCCACTCATGCTCAAGAAAGCTGCAGCAGCCCCAAGTGTGAGCCAAGGCTTGTGGGGAGAGTCCAGAGCCTTCTCCACGGCTGAAGGCAAGTTCATACACTGAGTTGAGTTCAACCAAATGTCTGGATTTGCAGGTTGAGGCCACTCTGGTCTCTCAGCCTCCTTCTCCAACTCCCCCTGACTTTCCCTTACCACCAGTGGGGGCAGGTGGCAGTGCAGAATCAGGGGATTGTTCTAAACCTCCTGAGGTGTAGTGGCCACAGCTCCTGAACTCATCTGCCAGGTCACACACAGCCAGCTGGTTTCTAGCTCTGGCCTGGGAAAAGGAGCCTTCAGCCTCATTCCTGCTAAGGATGCCTGAAAGCCCAGCCATTGGCTCAGCTGACTTCTCCAGCCTTGGGAACAGGGTAATAGAAGGCAAGTCAGGTATGAAAAAGGCATTTGGGGTCCATGGGGCCATGACACCCCAGAGCATGGTGGTATACACGTGTAATTGGGAGGTTAAGGCAGGAGTTCCAGGTCATGGGCTATAGGGAAGACCCTCTGCCAGTAAACAATGAAAAGATAAAAACAGAAGGCACTGACTGGTGGAGCCTGGAGCCCTCTGGATTGGTTTGATGTTAAGATTGTCATGATGACAAAAAGAACATTCCCAAAGATGTGCTCATTTGTGGGGCCCCAGACCTCTGGCATGTTCACAGCCTGTAGTCCAGTGTTCAGTGTAAGGGAAGGAAGCAGATCCTTCAAGCCTGCCTGAGGCAGTGGGTGGACAGCCTGATTCCTCAGGACCCCACAATGGATTCCTCAGGACCCCAGGAAGCTCTGAAGCCCTGGTCTCTGCAGCTTCCCCAGTTCACCCTGTCTCCTTCTCAGCGTCCCTGCAGGGTGAGTGTGCAGACAGAGGCACACACAGGCAGGCGTGCACGCCTCCAGCCCGCCTCTGCTCCCCTCGCATCTCGCATTTGTTTTGCTTCAGCAGGGCTCGAATGGGGACACGCTGCACTCTCTCAACTAGCAGCTCCCTCCAGCCCCCCACGGAGGTGCCATATGTCAGTGTCATGAATAGGCATGAGGCTTGGGGGCTGGGAAGTGGCAGCTGCCAATCACTGGTTGCTGAGTAGATCAGGGAGTTGGCTGGGCAGCTTGGGCAAAGCCATGGGGGTGTGGTGGGTCAGTGTGTGGGCAGCTGTTCTGAGTAGGCACACCTCAGCACCCAGAGGGCCTTTTTGGAAAGCAAAGCCAAACCCTCACAGGTACAGCAGTGATGTCGCAGACACGCCAAAGTCCTGAGTCCTCCATCTTTGTGGCTTATGCCGGTTCAGCAGCTCATGCACTTCCTCCAGGATGACTTGTCTCTCAGGACACCTGTGCTGGCCTTCAGGAGTCAGGGCCAAGCCTGCATCTCCCAGAGCAAGGGAGGAAACCAAACTTAGTTATAGTTGCTGTGGTCATATTTGCTCCCATATCACAGATGGGAAAAGCAGGCCCAGAAAGCCTCAGAGCCACCTTAAAGCCTTGTAGGTTGCCAGAGGCAGAACTGGGATTCTGCTGCCAGCTGCCAGTGTGCTGCCAATGGTCCCATGTGCCAAATGTGATGCAGCCTGTCCCTGGGCAGTACCTGGGCCGTTCTCTGCCCCCAGTGCTGTTTCTGGGGTCCATCTACCCCTTTATCTTACAGCTCTGTGATTTGTCCCCACCCCCCTTGCCTTTACCTCTTTGCTTCCTGCAGTCACACATCATGTGATAGACATCTGGCTGTGCAGTCACCTTCCCCAGCAATGTTCTAACCCAACCATTGATCCCCTCAGCTGTGGCCCTTTCAGGCAGGTGACTGTGGTATGAATGAAGGGACAGAGCCTGTCAGCATAAGGATGGTGGTAAGGCTCTGCCTACTCGAGGCCCCTGCAGGATCCATTGCTTCATTCCCAGCACTGCTGGAGGCTGAATATGGATTGGATTGACTGCTTCAGGTTAATTGGCTCTCTCTCCCCTGCCAGCATGACAGATCCTGCATGACATTTCCCCAGATAGTTAATTGATACCCAAGTAATTTGTCATGGAGACCTTGTTATATGCCAAGTGGGTCCCCTAAGCTGTTAGCGGCTGTGCCCCAGAAATAAGATTGGCAAGTTAATAATGGAGCCTTAATCATACTGTTCCTTGCCCGCAGAGAAAGAACTGTCTGTGAGATAGGACAGTGTTATCCTAGGACCTTGGAGACCAAGCTGCATGAGATCCCAAGGCCCCAGTCTCCTCACAACAGGTACCCACTTTTGGAAACAGAGCATTGGTGTTCCATTGAGAAGTCCCCCTTCTCCCAAGATGAGCTAAGGTAGACCCAGTTTCTGGTTCTGGCTGGGTTTTGGTGTCTCAAGCTCCAGGACATACAATGTGGCTCGGGCTCAACCTGCAGGGCTTGGGCCTTCTGCTGCAGCTGTCAGGGTAGAGGGTCTTATCTGCCTGGAGTCACCAAATGGTGGAAGTGTGGGCTGCTGCATCCAGAAGTCCCCATACGGGAGAAGCCTAGTGGAGATTTGGAGGGCCAAGCCTGGACAAAGTGGTCAGTCCACAAAGGGTCAACTCTGCCCCCACTTTACTTGGATGCCATCCTAGGAAACCTGGAGTATAACTGTACACAGGGTGGCTCTGCGGGACTCCAGCCCACTGTCCCTCTTAGCACCCTTTACAGAGGAGTCTGTGGGGACAAGGATTACCTCAAGCAGTGGTTCTCAACCTTCCTAATGCTACCACCCTTTAATACAGTTCCTCCTCTTGTGGTGACCACCAACCACAAAATTAGATTTGTTGTTACTTCATAACTGTAATTTTGCTACTGGTATGAATCATAATATAAATATCTGATACACAGGGTATCTGCCATGTGACCCCTATGAAATGGTCATATAACCTCTCCAAGGGGCTGAGACCCACAGATTAAGAACAGTTGACCTAGAGGGAGGGAAGACCATAAGCAAGGCCCTGCTCTGTCTGTTCTAGTGTCAGGGCCCTAGGGCATCAAAGCTGGGGAATAGAGCTTCAGACAGCCTCTCTACCCTATCCCTGGGGCCCTAGCCTTGGCTTTAGTCCCCAGGACAGCAGCACTGGGCCATCTCCTTGACATGCCACATGCTTTCCTAGGGCCTTGGAGACCAAGGGTTGAAGGCTTCCAGACCATTCTCTGGCACTATAGGAAGGTGCCAGAACCTTTAGGAGGTGAGACCTACCTAAGGCACTGGGGGCATGACCTTGAAGGAGACCACAGGACCATGGGAACCTGTCCCCTTACTCTCTTACTTTCTGGCTGTGTGAGAGCAGCCCTGGCTCCTGACTAAGACGTGTTGCTGACCCATGGGCTCCAAAGCCACTGGTACCCATGGCCATGAGCCAGAATCAACCTTCCTTCTTTGTTGTTTGTTTTTTTGAGACAGGGTTTCTCTAAGTAGCTCTGGCTGTCCTGGAACTGGCTCTGTAGACCAGGCTGGCCTCAAACTCAGAGATCCACCTGCCTCTGCCTCCTGAGTGCTGGGATTAAAGGTGTGTGCTACCATTAGCAGCTAACCTTCCTTTTTCTTTAACGTGAGTCTCTCCAGTATTTTGTTATGAAAGCTGACCAAGGTGACCTCAGACCCACATAATTGCGAGGGGTACCTACCTGACATGACAGGACATTACCAACACCTGCAATTATGGTGTTCATGAACCTTAGAAACAAAACTATCACCACTACAGGAACTATTTTGGTGTGTGGGTGAGGGCTGGGGATCAAACCCATGCTAGGCAAGTGCTCTACCACCAAGCCATACCCTTGCCTGCTGGTACAAAAATTCTCATAGTAGTTTAAGAAAGAGCCTCATTCCAGATTCCTCTGCCGAGAGACCTTCGTGGGCACTGGTTTCTGAGGTGGAAAGGGTGGATCTTGTGCAGCATTGAAATATGAACTTTGGTGGGATAGACGATTGTATGGGGTACAGATCTGCACCCCAGGGTCAAGATGAGAACTCCCCAGGCATAAGAAGAGGTGGTGCATTGTTGCAAGGCGACAGAGGTGGGGGGCCTCAGAGGAAGAACAGCTCTCTATCACTTACCTCTTTCAGCGAACAAATTAACTTGGATCAAAGATTCACTATGTCATGTGGTTTCTAAGGGAAAGGAGACTGAAACCAGATGGGCTAGGGGCTCTCTCTCAGGGTCTCAAGAGGTTACAATGATGACAGCCAGAGGTGCTGTCATCCAAAGTCTTGAAGGGTGGAGGAGACAGTTCTAAGATGGTGTCCTCAGAGCACCTTGTGAAGGAGGGAAGGAAGGAGGAAAGGAGGGAGAAGGAGAGCACGCACCAGCCACCCACGTTCCACAACCTCAAGTTGGGAATGGTCCCTGCTTGCTCCTGTCATTGTTCATGAGTCACACAAGATCTCAGTGTCAGGCAACTACCCAAACCTAGGTGGGTGGGCCACTAGGTTGTCCTGGAGAATGGCCACCAAAGGTGCTAAGAAGTCAGGCTCACTCATGGCCTTTTGTTGCTAATGAAGGAGATGTGCAGTTTGGTTCCATTGCAAGGTTAGGGAAGAAACGGCAATGGCGGCGGAGAAACTAAACCAGCTCCTCTCTAAACGAGGCAACTTTTTTTTTTTTTTTTCGGTCTTTTTGAGGCAGGGTTTCTCTGTGTAGTTCTGGTGCCTGTCCTGGATCTCACTCTGTAGACCAGGCTGGTCTCGAACTCCCAGAGATCCACCTGGCTCTGCCTCCCGAGTGCTGGGATTAAAGGCGTGCGCTGCCGCCGCCGCCGCCGCCACCACCACCACCACCACCACCACCACCACCACCTGGCTGTGAGGCAACTATTAAGCCTAGGAAAAAACAAGTACAAGTAAAACAAATGTAATTATGATATACTACCCATCGGAGAGTCCTGTTTGCAAGCACACAGTCTTACAGGGGATTCTGAATTCATTGCCATAAGATGTGTGGGATGCACATGCGTACATGCGTGCATGCACATGCATGGGCACATGAGCAATGGCTAACATAAGAGAACAGACACCAACTGCAGCAGCAAGAAGTCAGTGGGCAGTTTCTAAATCTGGAGGAAAAAGGAACAATGTTGGCACGGTCTTGAGAGGTAAGTACCCAGGGTAAGAACACCTGAGTGCTTGCTGCAGAGTTCAGTTCCCAGCACTCATGTCTGGCTCGTAACTGGCTCACTCGTTGCTCCCAACAGTCTAATTCTAATGGGATGTCCTCTTCCAGCTCCTGAAGTACTATACTGACATGCACATACCCACACACAGACACACATAATTAAAAAACACTTTTTCAAGATTGAAGTAAATAATCGAAGAATATGCTAAAATAGCAGTTTGCCTCTGAGAGGGACCCAGGCAAGGAGGCGCCAGCTTTTCATGGCAAGCCTTACAGAACTGACTGCCCAAATAATGCAGGCCTACAGCTTTGAAAACACCATGCATAAAATTTAAACAAGTAAAAACAAAACCCAAAGCTGGGGATGTCGTTCAGTTGGTAGTGTTTGTCTAGCATGCAGTCTTGGTTTGACCCCAGCACCAGTGTGGTGGCACAGACCTGTAACCCCACTGCTAGGGGCAGAGGTTAGGAAGAGCAGAGGCTCCAGGCCATCCCACCTGTGCTGTGATGAGACCTTGTTCAAAACCAAACCCACCCCCAAGCCTAGACTCTATTCATAGCTCTTCACCAGGCCCTGATTCAGGTCCCTCTGCCTGGAGTCTGGACCCTGCACTTTCCTTCCCGTTTCCCAGGAGCCCTTTAGGACCTGGCACAGTGGGCGCCTGCTCTGTGTGGGGTATGGGGAAGAGAGTTCTACTCCGTCACCTCTGTGACACCCACCTGACAACTCCTTGGGCCATTTATCCGCATGTCAGCAGTGCCTCTATCCTGCGCCTCTGCTTTTAATTAATCATTAGGTAAGACTCCTTGCTGGACCTGGTCAGCGTGGTGCAGCAGGGTTGCTGGGCTGGGCTGCTGTTGGGCTGGGAGGGCCTGGTAGGCAACCCTTTACCCCTCACCTCCGATTCTAGACCTCCAGCTGACTGGTGGGTGAGGGTGTGGTCAGCTTGGCACTGTTTCTGGGGGGGATGATGGTGCAGGCTGACATCCCGCTGACTCTGGAGACACTGAACCCACCATCTCACTATGAAAGAAGGAGGTGCTGAGAGGCAGTGACTTGACTGGACACACTCGGCATGTAAGAACAGAGACCCTGGACTGGAGCCCTGTACAGATGTACTCACAAAGTTACAGCCCCAGACAAAGCCCGCCCAGGCCTCTCCTGAGGAGGAGGTAGGACACTGCTCCTGGAGCTGCATGGAGCAGCCACTGGGGTCTAAGGAGCAGGTGAGCTCCCAACGGCCAGGGGACAGCAGGTGGCTCTAGTGAGGTGCTCAGGAAGGGTCACAAGGTTCCCCAGCCTGACCTGCATGGCACATAGGGAGTGATGGCTCAGGCCTCTCTTGCCAGGGTTGACACATGAGCAGGAAATGAGGATGGTTAGGGTCTTGAGTGACCCAGAGACCAGGCCAGGTCACCTCCTCCTGGAAGCCTCTTCTCCCAGTGGCTGGACAGGGGAGGGGATGCTGGTAAGGGGTACAGAAGCTGCAGATGAATATGGAAATCTATTTGGATCTGACTTGAATTATTAAGAGGTTCAAGAATATTCTTAGCTCTAGAGAGCTGTGGTCTGCTGAGATGGACATCACCGCGGCCCTATTTTTAAGGTTCTGTGGGAAGGAGCTGAGACGCCACTGCACTTAGGCCCCCTGCCCTCAAGCACTGGTGTCTGGCCACCCCACCCCAGACTGGCCCACATTCTGTGCTCCATCTATTCTACTCCTTCACTTTGTACCCCTGGCCCTTGCACCCTACTCCCCCAGTCCCCTCTAGACTCCAGTTCAGTCTGACAAACTCTGGGCTGGAGTGGGGGTTGAGGGTTAGGATTCCACACCATCACCACTGATGCGGCAGGGCATCATAGCACTGGCGCATATCCCAAGCATGCAGTGGCCCTGCACTATCCCCCAAGCCTGGCTGCTACCCTGTGCACTAAACTCTGGCATCTTCGAGGCACAGACCCACATCAAACCTCAAGCCTGTCTCAGGCTCTGAGAACTACATGCTGTCCTGAGCCCATACTTCTGCTCCTACCCAAGGCCAGGGTAGAGCTAGACCCACTGCTGGCAGCATCTGGAAGGGCCATGGCTAGTAGTTTGGGGACAGGCAGGGAAGATGCCGAGGTGGTGGCAGCCTCTTCTCAATTCTGGGACTCATGTGGGTCCTCTGTGGGTCCACTGCTGCCAAGTCATTCTAGGAGGTCACCAAAGAAACCACTCCAGGCTGACCATGGCTGGCCAAGGTAACAGACGGGTTGCCAAAGGCAGGACTCTTTTTTTGTTTTGGAGACAGGGTTTCTCTGTGTAGTTTTGGTGCCTGTCCTGGATCTCGCTCTGTAGACCAGGCTGGCCTCAAACTCACAGAGATCCGCCTGGCTCTGCCTCCTGAGTGCTGGGATTAAAGGTGTGCACCACCACTGTCTGTCTGGCAGGACTCCTAAGTGAGGCTATTTCTAGTGATCTCAGGGTAGAAAAAGAAAATAGCATTGAATTAGATTCCAGACAAACTCCTTGAGACACATGATCCCATCACTAAAGTCCAGAACTTGAAACTCAACTACAAGTAGCCCAGTTACACACACACACACACACACACACACACACACCCACACACCCACACACACACACACACCCCGATACAATGTAAACAGACATTTATCCTAAACTACAGAAGTGGCCAGAAAGTGGATAAAAGGTGCTAAAGTCATTCATCACTAAGAGAAGGCAGGTAAGCTCCCATCAGGTCCCTTCCAGTTCACTGGGTGGCCAGACTCTGAAGACACACGGTACCAAGGCTGAAAGTGGAGATGTGTCCTCGGGGTGGTGAAGGCTGTAGAAGGGGACTGCTCCTGTAGGAGACAGCTTGGGGGTGGGTTCTTAGTAAGTCAAGCATAGGGAGGGTCACCAGAGGACCCGTGCTGCCCTCCTAGGCATGTGCCCACAGGACTGAGAGCAGTTACCAAGGAGCTCAGCACACAGGATTCCTAGGACAGGCACAGGCAAGCATCTGGGGCTGGTGACTGGACAAGCCAAATGCACAACTGCATGCATAGGGTAGTGTTCAGTCACAAACAGGACTGCAGTGATGACAGACATACGGCACCCCACAAAGGAGCCTGGACAAAGGCAAACCCATACACACAAAGTGGGATGGCGATTCTTATGGGGAACTGGAGGCTAACCACAGTATAAGGCTCCATCTGAACAGTGAAGGCTTTGAGGCATACAAGGTACTGGCTGCACAAGATGATGCATCTTCCTTTTGTCTGTGACAATGCCTTTGGCCTGTGTTGTCAAGCTGGTGAGCTGCTGGTCTCAAGCTCCCCGTAGCTGGGCCCACACATACCACTGTGCAAAACTGGATTGTGAATATCCTAAAAGGCTGACAAGTTGTACTTTAATGACTGAAAGTATTTTTTTATTTATTTTTATTTATTTATTTTTTAGCTGAGGATTGAACCCAGGGCCTTGCGCTGGCTTGCTCTACCACTGAGCTAAATCCCCAACTGAAAGGATTTTCTCTCAGAAAAAAAATCACATAGAAGTTGTCTACAAGCCCCCCTTCAGGCTCTGGCCTGCACCTTACTGTGTGGGAAATGGGCGGATTCCTGGCAACTTCGGCTGTACTGGCATCCTGGAGAGCCACCTCCCTGGGGACACAGCTACCATGACCATGACTTGCTGAGAAGAGGGTCTGAGTGTTGGAAGGTAGCACGCTGAGTGGTGTCAGTGTGATGGGGTATGACTTGTGTGTGTCCTGGGGCAGGTCTCCTGTTGGAGTGCAACAGATGAAACAGAGATGGCCAGGCTGGGCCCCAGCCACTCTGGAGGCTCACAGGAGCGGGAGGAACTGCCCGTTCAAGTGAGATGTGGATGGGGACTGTAAGCTGTTTTCTCCTCATCTGTAAAGCTGACCTTAACGACTGATGGTCCTGGCCTCTAGAGCCCTACTCCAACTAACAGCTTTTAGCTGTTCTCTAAACTAACAGCTTTTCTTCACTCAAGGATGCTGTGTGCTGGGCCTCATGTGAAGTCCTCCCCCACCTCCTGTGGCACCTTCCAGCAGCATGGGTGGCTGGACAGGCCTTGTTCCCCACTTGAACATCTGAGCTCTGCATGAGGATTCTGGTCATTGCAGTTCAGCCTCAACCTTTTGCTTCTTCCCCCAACTCTTTCTTGACAGGGCTCGAAGAGGGGAATCTGGAAGAAGTTAAGAAGGCTCTCCAGCTCTTGGCTTCCACAGGAATGTCAGGGAATGTGTGCGTGTGCATGTGTATGTCTGTGTGTATATGTGCGGGTGTGTGTGTGCATGTGTGTATGTGTAGAATGTTTGTGAGTGAATGGAGGGGCAGTGGGGGCTGTACCTCTTGGAGACCTGCTAGTCTGGAGTACTCTGTTAAATCAAGGTACTAGCCTGGAACTCTGACTCAGCAAGTAGGTGGAGTGAGGCCAAAGCTGGGGTGGGGTTTCCTGGTCAAGCATACACTTCCCTTCCCACACCCCACCATGGGAGGTGAGAGATGTGGGCACCACAGGGATTCCCTTCCTGTCCTGATACCATGGGTGTCCCTGGAGCTCTTACATCAGGTGTGCGGTGGGGAGGTTGCCTCCCTCTGCCTCATACCTCATTTACTGGGAACTTACTGGGTGACAGGACCGCATGTATATTTTCCCTAATGCCCCAAACTGAAATCCCAGGGAGTGGGAACCAGCTGCCAGTTCCATCAAAGACTGCAGCAGCAGACCCACCCCCAGGGGTCTTGACAGTCACTACAGACTGGCTTAGGAGGGAGACTGGGCAGCCCCGCTGGATCTAAATGGGACTGGATATCATCACAGGAGAGCCGTCCCCGATGTCCCTCCCTTATCACTGACCCTCGGTCCATCCTGATCCCCCCACGGGTGTCCACAGGTTTGGCAGCTAGCTTCACCCACTATCTGTTGCCTCTCCTCCAGGGAGCTGGGGGATTAGGGTGCAGGCAGGGGACATGTTATAGATAGGCCACTCTGTGTCCCAGCTCAGCTGCCACTCTGGTGAATCTAGAGGATGTGTGTATGTACGGGAGGACAGGGTACTGGAACCATGCTGCTGGTGAGCCACCTCTGTGGCCCACCTCAGCAACCACTTTAAGCCCACCCAGAGGAGAAGCCACTGGCCTAGAGCAGACCTGCTTTCTTGGTGGGATGGAATTCTGACGCTCCCTCTGGTGAGAAGGCGGCAGGAAGAGAAGTGAGGAGCCAAGCCTGAGGCTTTCTCACCATGGGCCTCAACTGGCTTCCCATCTGGCACACGCTGTGGAGCTGACTCCCCAACGCCCACTCTGGAGCCTGCTCTAGGCTGAGGCTTTCCCACTGCGGGTCTCTCAAGCTCAGCAGTAGGTAGGCTTAAGCACAGGCACCTTGGGGACTGCAGCCTGGCTATGCTCACTGAAGGACAGTCTGTGGCCAGGATAGTGATGTGACAGTGACCCCTGAGAATAGAGGAGTGAAGCCAGAATCAGATCCGTGTTCCAAGAGCTGCAGGTGCTGGCGCAGGCTGCCAACCTCAGGGCCTCTGGGTACCTGAAGCCTGAAGCCCTTGTGTACTCTGGGTGCTTGTGTGAGTTTCCTGGTCTGAAATGTGGTCCTGCTGGGGCATGGTGACGACATTGACCAGCCAGTGATTGAGGAGGCTGAGTAGCCATCAGCGCAACCTAGACTATGCCTGTTGCTGGGGTTTTGGTCACTGTTGCCTGTGGGACCTGGTGCTCTACCTGTGGCTGTGGGTGAGGTTCCCATAGTTCCTAGAGATTATCTTCTCAGGGTGGTGACTGTACCCAGGTTGGAGGAGGAGGTCAGAGGTCTGAGTCTTCATGATGCTCAGTTCTCTCCAACTGCTGGTCCTTCTGCTGCTCCTGGAAGCCTGGCTGGGGGTCTTTCAGGTCTGTGCTGGAGTCTCTGCCATAGTCCTTGGGGAGCCTGCCTTGATCTGCAGGTGCTCCTGGGCCATCTTTGGGGTATACTTTTGGCCTCTGCTCCTTCTGGCTCCTGGTAATGACACCAGAAAGAGGTAACATAAAAATCCATGTGTGTTGGAGTTGTATCCATGCCAGTGGATGCCCACATGCTCCAGAAGAGAATTTGACATCACTGCTGCCGTTGTTGCTGTTATAACAGTGACGACCACCACTACTACTGTTTATGGGATTGTCATTTCATGATTGGTTACTACAGCTAGCACAGGAGAACCTGGCAGCAAAAGTAGCTACCATAGTTAACTAATCTTTCATTCTATTGGGCATGATAAATTTAATTCAATAGTTATATACATTTCGATTGGCTTTGAAAATTATAAATTTATAAACTCAAGTTCCATTTGCTTTTGGGATACCATCTTACAAGGACTCCAATTTGCAATAAAGCTCGTTAAGGAAGGGAATGGCTCAGCTGCCTCTAGCCTACTGGCTATGGGTGGGTTAGGACTTCTGTTGGTCTTTTCTGTGTCACACACACACAGATTGCAAGCCCAGTGCCACTTTGAGATCTTTGGTAGCAGTTAACTCTGCAGCTCACACACGGTTGAGCCTGTATGATCATGAGTATTCAGAGATGTGTAATGACTGGGGGGTGCTCACCAACCTAAGACAGAATGCCTGTGTGGCCTGGACAGGTGTCTCCATTATGGGTAAGGTGACCTGATGATGTCCCATGCAACCTAAGTCAGAAGCTCATTTTTTAGTAAAAGGGGGGTACCTGTAGGTTCCTGGCCCCCATTTTGGGTAACTGTTGCCTTGCTTGCTGACCTTGACCTTGATATCCTCTCTATGCTAATTCCCTGCCGGGTTCCGCCCTCCTGAATGCTTAAGGGAAGTTCCTTGTCTGTGTATCCTGCATACTGGGCATTAACAGCTTAGATGCAAGATTGTAAAACATCGGTAGCGAACTTCTGCCCTCTGGGGTTCTCCCATTGTGCTGTAAGCCTGTATTTAAGGCCTCCTCCCTCCTTCAATAAACAGCATTTGGCATTAAAAAAAAAATAATAAAAAAATCCAGGTGTGTCAGAAGTCCCCTTGCTTTCCAGGGGTCTCTGGAAGGCCTGATGAAGGGTCCAGTCTAGAGGGACAGGCAGACAGTCGTCAACTGAACAGGTCCACTCTGCCCTCAGGCTGACCAAGCACAACTTCGAAGCTGGGGGTAGGGCCCAGCTGCCCATTCCCTCAGTTCTCAAATAGCTTAATGAGCTTAGGAACAGCCACCAGCTACCAGGGGAATGAGCAAGTACCACTCAAGACAGGGCTGTTGTCATCACCTGGGTAGTGAGGAGCACCGGAGGCAGGGACCAAAATTGAAGCTGTCAGGTACACTATGTTCTATTGCTGATGCCTTGTGCCTCAGTTTTCCCACCCATGAAATGGGATCACAGTACCTGTTTCTTGACAAGGCTTCCCTGAGGCCTGTTCTAGTAATACCAGTTTGTGTAAAGATTCATGACAGCCCTGTTCCCAGAGGATACTGCCAGCTAACAACATTCTCACTGTATTTCAAAGCTTGAAGGACAAGAACTTCTGTGATGAGACAGCCATGTGAGGGGGATGTGGTAAAGAACAGAACCATCTCTGACTCTAACGACCATAACCTTTCTGGGGAGACCTGGCCTGGATCTGGATCCCTGAATGGGTGAAGTGGACCAGAAAAGGCTAGGCAGCTGTCCTGAATAGTTTCGGTTTTTTTGTGTGTGTATGTGGAGCTGAGGATCAAACCCAGGGCCTTGCACTTGCTAGGCATGCACTCTACCACTGAGCTAAATCCCCAACCCCTGTCCTGAATAATTTTACGTCAACTTGACACAGACTAGAGTTATCTGAAAGGTGGGACCCTCAACTGAGAAAACGCTCCCATGAAATCCGGCTGTAGGACATTTCCTTAATTAGTGATGGATGGCGGAGGGCCCAGCCCACTCTGGCTGGTGGTCCTGGGTTCTGTAAGAGAGCAGGCTGAGCAAGCCCTGAGCAAGTCAGTAAGCGGTACCCCATCAACTGGAGCAGGTTCCTGCCCTGTTTGAGTTCCTGCCCTGACTTCCTCCAATGATGAACAGTGATATAGAAGTGTGAGCCAAATAAACCCTTTCCTCTCCAACTTGCTTTTGGCATGGTGTTTCCTCACAGTAATAGAAACCCTAACTAAGACAGGAGCCATGTTTGGAGGTGGGCCTTGGGCCAGCTGAGCCACAGGAGTGGGGTTTCTTGAAGGTTCCCACTGGTTTTGAAGTCTATTCTCCTCCAAGGGACTTCTTCCCATGTCCCCTGCCAGGCCTGGTCTTACACTGTGACTACAATCCTGCATCACGGACAGGCTGGGCTCACACACAGCCACTGAGGACATCCTTCCCACACTCACCTCTCCTGCCTGTGTGCAGGAGACACAGGGTGTCCTAGAGTCCTTCGGATGTAGTCTCGGGAGCGGATGTCAGCCTAAAAGACACACACAGCTGTGGCCAGGCCCTAGGCATGTGTCCCTATCCCTAGCCATTGGGAAGCACTTCATTCCCTTCCGGAGACAGCCCACACATGCCCATCATCTTTGGGGACATCAGCCCCACCGGTGTGTAGCTGATAGAAACCAGTGAAAGCTCAGTCCAGAGCTCCTGGTTCTCTGACTCACAGCCCAGGTGTCTGTCCCTCTGTCTGTCCCTCTGATGAGTGTCAGCTGTGACACCTGCCTGTGGTGAGATATTGTGTACCCTAATAAATGTGCCTGAGGATCAGAGGACAGAGACAGCTACTAGATTAGACACAGAGGTCAGGTAGTGGTGGCACACACCCTCAATCCCAGCACTAGACATCTCATGCCTTTGCTCGGGAAGCACACACGCCTTTACTCTCAGGAAGTAAGATGGCAGGGCAGAGAAAGGCATATAAGGCGTGAGGAAACAGGAGCTCACTCTCTTTAGGCTGAGGATTTCATAGAGGTAAGAACTAGTGACTGGCTGTTCTACTTCTCTGATCTTTCAGCTTTCACCTTAATAACTGGCTCTGTATTTTTATTAAAAGACCATCTAAGAATCGAACAGCATTTGCCATCTCCAGAAAGTCTGACAAGTTACCATAATAAAAAAGGGCTTGTGAGCCACAGGTATGGACATAGAGTGGGACTCAGACCTGAATATACTTCCCATCACTTGTAAGGGTCTGGCCTCAGGAATCCCCTGATCCCAGCTCAGATGGGTTTAGCTTAGCTTTGGGACCACATGACCCACAGATAGCAACAGCTAATCCTGAAGACAAACACCTCTTCCACTAAGGAAAGTAGGCTGTGGGCAGTGGGGTGTCTTGATGGGCAGAGCCTGGACCCAGTATAGCAGAGTCTGGGTATGGACCAGAGAAGAGGGAAGGAAGACCCTAGAGACAGGCACTGACCGCTTCTTGGAGAACTTTGGGGAGGTAGAAATGCTGGGAAGGTGCTCTGCTGAGAGGCCAGTGGAAAGAAGAGAAGCCAAGAGCTCCAGCCAGTTCTTTTGGGCAGGGCCAAGCCTTATTCCCTTCCTCCCTGCCAGGCTGGACTCCCAGGGTAGGCATGTGCTTGCTCTGTGTGTGCCCAGGATTGGGCAGGCTCTCCTATGCTAGACATGCTCTGGCTTCCAGTATTCAAGGTGCTTTGCAGCTCCCCTCACCTGTTAGAACAGAAACTACTGTAACTCTGGGAAGAACCACGGCCCAAAGAGCTGAGGCCTACATAGCAGGTCTGGGACTGTGGAGCATAGGGCTGCATGTCTTAAGGGAGGGTGTCAGTGGCTTCTCTCATTTGACAAGATGGAAGGGGAAAGGCCTCCTGGGGCTAGGGACATGGCTCACAGGTCTGAGAGACCACTGCACCTGTAACCAAGGTAACACCCTAGATGAGGGAAGGCTGGGGTGAGCTAGGTTGAAGAGGGCTCTCCCAGGGGGATGCCAACAGCTCACTCCTTCTTAGAGGCCACCCGGGGCAGCCTTTCCAGGAGTAGGGCTGAGCACCACAGGAGGCACAGCCTGCTGCTGCCATCTGGAGGCTATCCTGTGCATCTGCAGCTCTGCTGCTCTCCCTTAGGGCAGAGCCAGAGTCCGGCCTGCAGCCACTCCAATGCATGGCCTCCTTCACACTTCCCAAAGACCTCACAGCCTCCTGAATGTGCAGAGTTGTGGCCCAAAAAACTGTCCCACAGGTGACACAGACTGCAGCCGCTCGAAGTCCCTTGCTGGTAAGGCCTAGAACCTGAGGCTTCCTGCCTCCCCACTCTGGCTGAGTTGCTTGAATATATCAAATCCCTCCCAACTTGGGGCTTTTGCTAGTGCCTTTCCTCCTAACCTCCTCTAAAAAGTGGCTTTTCTAGCCGGGCGGTGGTGGAGTACACCTTTAATCCCAGAAAATAGAAGGCAGAGGCGGGTAGATTTTCCAGGATAGCCAGGGCTACACAGAGATACCCTGTTTTGAAAAACAAACAAGCCGGGCAGTAGTGGCACATACTTGGGAGGCAGAGCCAGGCAGATCTCTGTGAATTCGAGGCCAGCCTGGTCTACAGAGCGAGGTCTAGGACAGGCACCAAAACTACACGGAGAAACCTTGTCTCGAAAAAACAACAACAACAACAACAAAACACAAAACAACAACAACAACAAAACCCAGAAAGAAAGGGAAGAAAAGAAAAGAAAAGAAAAGAAAAGAAAAGAAAAGAAAGAAAGAAGAGAAAACGGATTGAACTTTTGCTGGATCTTCAACCTAGGGGCCACTGCTGGACAGGCACCAGCATGTGACAGGTGATACAGAAAAGTGACCTGTTCGTGTTGGGATCTCAGCTGCATGCTGCTTTCCTACAGGTTAAGATGACTGGCTAATCAGTGTGCTGAGTCTCTGGGGCCCTGAAGAGCAGCATGGGTGACAGGTTCCTGGCAGAGCCATGCCCTGGGGTCCATCCTAACTGGCGTCCTTGGCACCAGCACAAGCCTCCTCGATGTAGCCGTAGAAGGATGCTGTGAGAGCCTCTGGCTAAGGGCTGCTTCCACTGGTCCTGCCCAAGATGTGATGGCTTTGGAAGACAAGGTGCTCTCTGCCTGCACTGCTGGTGTAGGGGCAGGAGGCTTAGCAAGGCAGAAGCAGGCACAGTGGTAAGACTTTCCCAGGGAATCAACCTCTGCTCTGCACTCCTGCCTTCAGTGCCCAGTGAGCTCCACCAGGCTCTCGAGGCAGGAGCCTGGGGACCTGTCCTCAGATCCCTGCAGACACCCACCCCCAGGTGACTGGGTAGCAGTGTCAAGCTCCCATTCCCAGGCCCCATACCTGGCGTATAGGCTCTGGGATCCGGAACCTACAGCAGTGGTGGGTCAGGCGCACAGCGACCTCCAGGCTTATTCTGTGGCCCACAGAGATATAGAGGGGGTTGGTGCTGTGGTCATGGCTCTTCAGGGCCTGTGGGTGAAGGGAGGTCAAGCATGGCTGGGGTATGTTCCTGTGAAGTAGGACCAGTCTCAGGGCTAAGGCTCTGAGGATGTCCTGGGTGGCAGGAAGGAGTTCACAGGGTACAGGCATCTCCAGGTGGCACATGGGAAGTGTGGCCAGAGGAGGACGTAACACAGCATAGGCTGGTTGGTGGCAGAGTATGAAGAGGACAGGGTCCGGTCTGCACAAGTGCATGTGTGCAGGAGCTGTCTTGTGGCATAGTCTAGAGGACCCCAAGTCTGGACAGGGCACAGCCTTTGGGCCACTCACCATTCCCAGGACCATCCCAGAGTTGCCCATCAGAGGAAACGTGTCTCCCCCAGCCTGAAGGAGCACAATCTGGAAAACAGAGAAAAAAAAAAACAACTATAAAAATCCCCTTTTAAAAATATGTAGAGCAAGCATGTTAGTGCACACCTTTAATTTCAGCACCAGAAAGGCAGAAGGGCAGATCTCTGTGAGTTTGAGGCCAGACTCAGCTACCTAGTGAGACCTTTTCTCAAAAACAAATGAACAGGGCAGGGCGGTGGTGGTACACGCCTTTAAGATCCAGGAAAGGTGCAAAGCTACACAAAGAAACCCTGTCTCAAAAAAAAAAAAAAAACAACAACAACAAAAAAAAAAACCAAAAAACAAAAACCAGCCAGGTAGTGGTGGCACAAGCTTCTCTTTCTTTTCTTTTCTTTTCTTTTCTTTTCTTTTCTTTTCTTTTCTTTCTCTCTCTCTCTCTCTCTCTCTCTCTCTCTCTCTCTCTCTCTCTTTCTTTCTTTCTTTCTTTTTGGTTTTTCGAGACAGGGTTTCTCTGTAGCTTTGGAGCCTGTCCTGGACTAGCTCTGTAGTCCAGGCTGGCCTCGAACTCACAGAGATCCACCTGCCTCTGCCTCCCGAGTGCTGGGATTACAGGTGTGCCACGACTGCCCGGCGGCACAAGTTTTTAATCCCAGCACTGGGCGGGGGGAGTGTCACAGGGAGGCAGAGTCGGGCAGATCTCTGTGAGTTCAAGACCACCCTAGTCACAAAGCAAGTTTAAGTACAGTCAGGGACACACAGAGAAAGCTTGTCTTGAAAAACCAAAACCAACCAACCAACCAACCAAATACCAAATAAAAGTGCAGGTAGGCTCTAGTATGTCATCCTCAGAACATCATTCACCTTCTTTGAAAAGGAGTCTCACCAAGGAGCCCCCAATCTCTGCCTTTCTGGTGCTGGGATAACAAGCAGGGGCCACCAGGCCCAGCACTTTTCACACAGGTAACGGGAACCACACTCAAGTCTGTGTTCAAGCACTTTACTACCTGAGCCACCCCCCAACCACTGTCCCTTCTGAAATGGCTGAAGGCAAGCATCATTCTTTAAAAGATTATTTTTTAGACTTATGCATATATGTGTATGTCTGGGTGGGGTGTGTGCATGTGAGTGCACATTCCCACAGAGGCCAGAGGCATTAGACTGCCTGGAGCTGGAGTTACATGAGCTTGTCAGCTAACACAGGTGCTGGGAACCCAACCTGGATCCTCTGCAAGAGCAGTACATTTTGTTTTGTTTTGTTTTATCGAGACAAGGTTTCTCTGTGTAACAGCTCTGGCTGTCCTGGAACTCACTCTGTAGACCAGGCTGGCCTTGAACTCACAGAGATCCACCTGCTTCTGCCTCCTGGGTACTGAGATTAAAGGCGTGTGCCACCACTGCCTGGCCTGAGCTGTACATATTTTTAACTGTTGAGCCATCTCTCCAGCCCAGCAAACTTCAGTGAGAAGAGGGCCTCCTTCTGTCTAGGAGCAGCAAGGCTACACCTCAGAGGTGGCACTGAGTATGTTGTCAATTGTGCTGAGGTCATGACATGAGGCTCCATCTACCCTGGTAACTGGGGCTTAGAGAAGGGGTTGTGGTTTGCCAAGGCCCCCAAAGGCAGATGGAAGGCACAGCAGTGCATGTTCAGGCCAAAGCTACCACCTCTTGAATGCTTTCGTTCAGCTGGGGAAGGATCAGCACATCCAGTGATCAGGTTGCCATGAGTAAGACCTGGGCTTTCCCCACTCCACCAGCTCAACAGCTGTTAATAAGTCACTCTCTGCACAGGCTCCTGAGAGCTAGGAAAGAGATGGCCAGGTCTCTGCTCTTGGAACCTGCCCAGTGGGATAAACATGATGTCACATGGCTTCCTCTGGATGAGGAGGGCACATCTACATTGCCAGTTCTGGGAAGGAAAATGGGCCAGAGTCAGGCACTACTGTAAGCTGAGACTGCAGGGTAGTGTGAACACCTGGGAGGGGAGAAGGTGGCCAGGGTGAGGTAGGAAACCTGGAAAGCCTGTCCCCAGGAACTGGAGGGCACAGCCCTACATGAGGGCTGCAATGGCAGAGGCAGGGAAGGGGTTGGCAAACACGGTGGGAGGTGCCCAGCGAGCTTCCGAGGGCGGTGAGCTGCCCAGAGGCACACAGAAGGAGGCACCCAGGGAAAAGCGGATCTTCTCCTGGATGAGAAACCGGGATGTAAGGACTGTGCTAGCGGGCCAGGCTAGATCTGAGGTGCCCCCAAGAGGTGGCCAAGCCATTGGCCCCACCCCCAGGGATAACAAGTACACACTGCTTGAGTAACAGGGAGCCCAAGGCCCTCCTCACCTTCTGCTTGTGCAGGGGATTGTTCTCCAGCCCATCCACCTGCAGGAGCTTCTTGGCTACCCCAATGCAGGGCACATCTGTAAGGACACCAAGGTGGCAGGCCACCCCAAAGCCTGCAAGGGAGCAAGGGGAGTAAGATGGGTGGTAGGGATGGGATAGGGAGCCACCCAGAATCTCTTATCCATAGATACACAGCCTCTCGAGTGGGAGCGAAGCTGACTGGACTATGAACAAGGCCCTCTGTCCTGAGCTCACAGGTGTTAAGGATGGGGTGTAGGAAGCCTCCTTCCTCTGACAGGATGGGTAGACTATGGCACATCCTCAGAACCCTTCACCCTCTTCCATCTGTTGCTGTCCTCAGGGCTCTGCACCTGTCTCCCGTGGTCTGGGCCTTGTCTGGTGGCCTGAACTGCAATGCTGGGGATATACACTCAAGGAGTGGTCGGCTGGCCCAGAACTGCTGTCCAGATTACCCTTTGGCTCTGGGCCCATGGTTTCTAGCCAGACCCCTATCACTCCCGCCCCACTTGGGAGTGCCATTGTACCCTTCTTCTGGCCACAGTGCCCTGGCAAGGGCAGACACAAAGGCTGACTGGTAGCTCAGGGCTGGTGTGGGCACTGGGGAAGACAAGTGGGTGGGCAGAAAGAGGGGTGACAGTAGGGGCTCTTCTGGGTGCAAAGCAGTTACTCTCCCGCAGCACCCGCTCTGACCCTCTGTTAGGAGGATTACCTCGTTGGTGAAGCACCCCGTTTCCATCCACAAGAAGGACCTACAGAGCCACAGGGAAGTCAGTCAGCTGGGATGTTCCTGGGACAGCAAGAAGGGGAGATGGTTCCAGATGGCTCTCATTCCCTCCTTCTACAGGTGGCAGTGGCCTAGGGGACCCCTCCACCCAAGTACAAGCAGGGGAGTTCTGATCTTAGGAGGCACCTACCTGGGGCATGAAGCCTGGTTCCTTCTCCTGCAGCCGCTGTACCAACTCCACCAGGAAGGGTACCTCTCGGAAGGCCAGGAAGCCTGACACATAGGGGGCCTTCAGGCGAACCATGTGGCTGTCCTCATACACCACCTGACAGCAAGGCCCACAGGTACAGGTTAGCCACTGGCTGCAACCACCTGTTCCACTTCCTTCCTCTGCCTCCCACCCATGGCTCTTATGTCAGTGAGCCTCACCTGTGGCCAGGATGAGACCAGAACAAAATGATTCGCCTGCAACTGAGCCAACTGAAATTTCATTTTACAGGTACTTGTTTGAGACCAGGTATGGATGAGGAGCCCCCAAGACCTGGTATACACAGGAGTACCCTTAGGGTCTAGTGTGTAAGGAACAACATCACCCCTGAATCTCATCTCTTTCAGGAGCTTGGCTGAGGTGATGGCTAGCCTCAGGCCTATCTGCCCCTCATACTCCTGGCTCATTCCTTGTCAATGTGAGCTGACCACCTGCACGGATGCTGGCGGCTCAGAGTAGAAGCCCCTGGGAGAGCATGCTGTGAACCTGGGCCGTACTATGTGCACCTCAGAAGGGCCATGGGGGTAAGGCCAGGCAGTTAGGACAGGAATGCCTAGTAAGCTGCAAAAACAGAGCCCCAGAGAATGGGGGAACTCAGGAAGACAAACTCCGAGGCTGAACCTAATATGTCACGGTATGACACTCAGGACAGTAGGCCTTGTGCATTCTGTGAGGAAGCAGGGGACCAGATGGCTTTCAAGAGGAACTGGGGACACCCCAGAGAGCTCTGTAAAGGGCAGCTGTTCTGGCTATGACCTTGAAGCACCACCCCTAGAGATAGGCAGGTAACTGCTCCACCTGCCTATGACCCTGAAGAGGTGTGGCCTCTTGTGACCTTTAAGAACTAAGATGCACATATGTGGTACTCTCTCTCGCTGCCTTGTGGTTTGGGATGCTGAGATGGACCAGGCAGAAAAACTGTGGACCACAGCTCAGCTTTCCAGGACCCTATGTTAAATCTCCTGTGTTGCAGTGAGCCAGGGTTTCTCTGTGTAGTTTTGGTTTCTGCCCTAGATCTTACTCTGTGGACTAGGCTGGCCTCAAACCCAGAGATCCACCTGGCTCTGCCTCCCGAGTGCTGGGATTAAAGGTGTGCACCACTGCCTGGCTGTAGTGAGTTTTTGGGGTTTTTTTGTTTGTTTGTTTGTTTGTTTGTTTTTGAGCTGAGGATCGAACCCAGGGCCTTGTGCTTGCTAGGCAAGCACTCTACCACTAAGCTAAATCCCCAACCCTGTAGTGAGTTTTTAATCCCCTAATACATTCCTTATTCTTTAAGCAGACTCCACATATTTCTTGTCATAAGCTACCTCTCTTAGGTCTTCTGTAGCAAAAAGACTACAGACTTCCAGATCACAATACGCATGGACTCCTGAGACTGGATCTGTACCTAAGTGCACCCTAAAGAACAGGCCGCTGGGTGCTGGGGCTTGGACTCCTAATCTTTTCACCAATGACTCAGGAAGAAACTTCTCAAGGCTGTCATGACTCCAAATGGGGTGTTCACTCAGAATCTGACTTGACAGCAACAGATTCCACTACAGAAAAGCGCATCTGGTCCAAATGCAGCAATGCTGCAGATCCCAGTCCCGAGTGACAGACACATCTGCAACACACTCCTGCACCTAAGGCTCTGGGACCACTGTGGAAGAGGGGCTGGAAAGACTGCAGGAGCAGAGGAATAAGGAGTCTGCTGTGAGACTGTGTCTCCTAGAAACACCAAAAGCTGCAGTCATGAATTCTCACCATCATGGCTGCCTAAGTGACCCGCACATGGACAGGGGAAAGCTCAGGAGGCCTCAACCCTGCACAAGGAACTACAGGCAGCTGAGGAGTGCTGAGGGCAGGAGCAGCAATCCCTCCCAGGGAAAGGCACAGCAGTTAGGTTAAACAAATGGTCAACCCTGAAATTATATACACACAAGTAACATTATACCAACATAATATCAAAAATAATTAAGAAAAATGCCAATGGTGTCTTAAGTGCAGCCTCATGTGCCTGCCACCATGCCTTCCCTGCCACAGTGGACTGAATCCTGGAACCATGAGCAAAATAAATCCTTAAGTGGCTTTTGTCATGGGTAAGTAACTAATATGCCTATGTAACCACGGATCTCCATCCTTTAGGAGCCTGCCTATGCAATCTCCATCTCTAAACACTCCCAGGTGAGCCAGTCAAGCACCTTTCTTCCAAAGCTCTTTCCTGACTTCAGACTACAAGAAACAAATGCTAACTGAATGTTGACACAAGTGCTCTGCTCAGGGCTAGGGTTACAACACAACTCTGGCGTACCACGTACAGCCCTTGATGACCCTCAGGGAGGGGAAAAAGATGGAACCCTGCCTGGTGAGGTCCACATGGCTGAGACATGTTGTGACAGCATGTACACTAAACAGGGCGGAATGCCACAAGTCAGAGTGTTTAAGTCTGCAGAGGGAGAGTGTTGTAGAATATTAGTTTAAGATGTATTACATTTGTTTGTGCGGTGGGACATTTGTTTTAATGTGAAGATGTGTTAGATTATTTTATGTTGCATTTGTTTAATGCTGTGAAGCTGCTACTTTGCCTGCCTAAACAGCTGATGGTCTAATAAAGAGCTGAATGGTCAAAAGCTAGGCAGGAGGAAGGACAGGCAGGGACGGCAGGCAGAGAGGATAAATAGGAGAAATCTGGGAGGAAAGAAGGGAGAGGAGGTGACACAAGGGGCCAGCCACCCATCTACACAACCAGCAACAGAACAAGAAAGAAAGATACACAGAAGCGAGAAAAGGAAAAAGCCCAGAGGCAAAAGGTAGACAGGATAATTTTTAAATGTATTTATTTAGCCAGGCAGTAGTGGCACATGCCTTTAATCCCAGCACTTGGGAGGCAGAGACAGGAGGATCTTTGTGAGTTCGAGGTCAGCCTGATCTACAGAGTGAGATCCAGGACAGACACCAAAACTACACAGAGAAACCCTGTCACGAAAAACCAAAAAAGAAAAAATTTATTTATTATGTAGAGTTCTGCCTGCATGTATGCCTGTAGGCCAAAAGAGGGCACCAGATCTCATTACAGATGCTTGTGAGCAGCCAGTGCCTTTAACCGCTGAGCCATCTCTCTAGCTCTTAGATGGGATAATTTAAAGTTAAGAAAAGCTGGCAACAAACAAGCCAAGCTAAGGTCAGGCATTTATAATTAATAATAAGCCTTTGTGTGTGATTTATATGGGAGCAGAGTGCTGGGCCTCCCAAGAGCCAAAGAGCAAAAACAACCAACTACTGAGGAGAGCTAGAAGATGGCACTCTGTGCCAGCTGCTTCCCATGCAACTTTAAGAGTTGGCATTAATACCATCACCTTTCTGTTGCTGTAATAAAAAACTCAGCCCACGGGGCTGGGGATTAGCTCAGTGGTAGAGCACTTGCCTAGCAAGCACAAGGCCCTGGGTTCGGTCCTCAGCTCTGAAAAAAACAAAACAAAACAAAACAAAACAAAACTCAGCCTGAAGCAACTTGGGGAGAAATTATTTCAGCTCACACAGTCCATCACTGAGGGAAGTCAGAGTGAGAACCCCAGCATGGACTGAAGCAAATCGTGGAGAAATGCTGCTTACTCGCTCACTCAGCTAGCTCTTATACAGTCCAGGCCCATCTGCCCAGGGGCAGACAGTGCTGCCCACAGTGGGCTGGGCCCTGCCACCTCAATAATCAATCAAGACAGTCTCTCACAGGCATGGCCACAGGTCAATCTGATTGGAGCAATTCTTCTATTGAAGCTCCCTCTTTCCAGGCGACACTACATTGTGTCAGGCTGACAATAAAAACTAACCAGGACAATCTTTCTCACCAGTCAGAGAGAAAAAGAGGCCCAAGGGGTAGGGTGGGGAGCGGTAGACCCAGGGTATCCACAGGAACTACCTGTGCTGCTGTCTCTGCTGTTACCCCCTACACTATCTTAGCAAATAACCAGGAACCCACAGAGACATGAGCCCCAGTCCTTCCCACCACACACCTAGCTCTAAGTACAGTAGGCACTCTGCATTGGGGTTGAGCTGGAGCTTAAAGGGGCCACCTGAGCAGACACAAAGCTAGAGTCAGGAAGAATCTGCTGCTTTTGGAGGAGTCGTGACGGGAAATGCTGAGTCTGGGGTACAGCCAAGGCTTCCCGAGACGCTGACTGTAGATGAGCCACAGGCTGACTGCTCAACTCGAGTACATTATCTACGTAGAGAGGATCTGAGTGTCTTATACATACCAGGGCAAGTCATGGCGCCTGGTATCAGAATTTACACTCTGAGAGGGAGACAGGCTAAGCTCATTTCAGTATGACAGAGGAGAGGTTCAGGGTTGCTATGGTCTTTAAATTTTAACCTACAAGGTGACTGGATTAAGTGGGGAGCATTGGGAGGACACATGGAGAAGGGCCTATCTGAATCTGGAAGTCTTACCATAACCTCAGTCTTGCTCTACTCCCTGATCTTGAACTTCCGGCTTTCACAACTATGAGAAATCTCGTTTGCATGCTGCCTAGCCTGACACATCTTGTCTATCAGACACAGACTGAAAAAGGACACTGAAAAGCAACTTTGGTCTTGTGGGATGAAGGCTAATAGAGTTCATATTTGCTAGTGGGACTTCGAGGCCCTGTTCCCTGCTTGGTGTGACCCTATTGGTTCACCTTAGCCCATTGTTCTCAGTCTTTCCTGAACACTATTCTTCAGCATTTTACATCCCTCCAATAGGGGTCTGATGGCCTTTCTTTGTAGGCATGCCTTCTCTCCTAGAGTGGTCCTCACCTAGCTGGATGCAACTTCCTCAAGAGCCCAGTTCACTCAGTACTTACTCTAGAAGAACCTTCTTCATCCTAGGAAGGCTGAGACTTCCTGTTTGGGCAACCTGTGGTATGTGCTGTGGGCCACTGAGGTGAGTAACCCAAGACAACTAGACTTATAACTGTCTGTTGATCCCTCAAGAAATACTTTTAATTTAGTATTTGTGTAGATATGTGTGGGCTTGTAGGAGTTTATATACACCAGATGCATGCTGGCGCCCACAGGAACCAGAAGTCAGTTCAGATCTTCTGGAGCTGGAGTTAAATACAGTTGGGGACAGCCTGATGATGTGGGACCTGGAACTGAACCTGGATCCTCTGCAAGAACAGTATTCCCAACCAACCCTCTGTCCATTGATTCTTCAGTTACAGTATTTCCTTAGCCTTTTGCCTTTTAAAAACACACTCAAATCTATACATTAAATTCTACAAATGAAGTGGAAGTGTATCAATCCCTTAGCATGTTAGAGATCCTGGGTCAGCTTTAGCATCAAAAATGAAAAAAAAAAAAAATCTAAAACATAGGGCGCGGTGGTGAAGAGAAGAAAAATTTTACGAAATTGTACCCAGGCCCTGATCCCTGTCTAGCCCGGGTGCCTAGCCTATGAGTGAACAGCATCGGGCTCAGGGTCTCACCCAGGTTACCTCGAGCTCTGGGTAGCTCAGCACTACCAGGGAAGCGCAGGCCCGATCACTATCTCCATTTATGAAGGACACGTCCACGCCCCCGACCCTCTGCAGGCCCGAGAAGGTGGGGTCCCGCTGCCAGGCCTCCGTGTCCCGGTCCACCATGCGCGCCTTCAGCCGGGCTTGTTCCCTAACAGGACACAAACATCAAAACGGGCTCAGGGCCCTCGGCTCGGGATAGCCCGACCCTCGGGGCGCCCTCCCTCCCATCCAACCCTCTCTCCTTTTTGCCCATCAAGGGAGAATGAAGAAGGAAAGCGCTCGGTGATCTGATGTGACAGGGAACTAGGGCCGCGCCCACAAAGGCAGGCTGCAACTTCCGGCGACCCGGGCCAGGCCTGCGGTGCAGCGCCGGTGTTCCGTTTCACAGCTGCCGTGGAGGCTGTGAGGTCGGAAGGCCATTGGAGAAGGCCAGCCCCCTTGACTACTGCAGGGCCCCGACCCCATTACCGTTTCCAGAGCAACAGAGTTTCCTCGGACGGCCATTGCGCGGCCTTGTGGGCCATGGTGAGGGCCCGACGCCTCTAGGAACGTCACTTCCGGTGCGCCCCGTGCCGCGCTGTTAGCCTTCGTTGAACGGTTCCTCGCGTCAGCTGTTGCTTGTCGACGCCACCAGGGGCCGCTATCACAGCAGTGCTGGACGTCGGTCCGCTGCCCTGCTGCTGGGGTGCAGCTCGCTCCGGCTCTGAGCTTTCCGCGCACACCCTAAGGTCCTGGCGCCGCGGTTCCTCCTCAGCAGGTTCGGGGGCTCTGGGGCCAGGTTCAGGTCTGTGCATCCCCACATTGCGTCTGGACAGGAGCTTGCTGAGCAGAAAGCCTCTCTCTGAACTTTAGTCTAAAGGAAAAGGGGACACCTTTGCTGCATACGGTCTTCCTCAGTTGTATGGAAGTGAGGAAACCTCAGTCTGAAAGAACGAAAGACCAGTGACTGTGGGGCTGGCGGGCAGCGGTGGCGCACACCTTTCATGCCAGCGCTAGGGAGGCAGAGGCAGGCGCATCCCTTGAGTTCGAGGCCAGCCTGGTGTAATAGTGAGTTCAAAGACCTCCAGGACTACACAGGGAACTCTGTCTTGAAAACACAGATAAAACACTTGCAGATAAGTGTTACAGCTCAGAGAGGAACGACTGCTCCTGCGGGGTGGGGGTGGGGGGGGGGGGGGGGGTGGGTCCCAGTGCAAGTGTCACACCTCTGCTCAGGCCTCCCCCCCCCCCCTCTCCCCTCCCCCTCTCCCCTCCCCCCCTCCCCTCTCCTCTCCCCCTCTCCCCTCTCCTCCCCTCCCCTCCCCTCCCCCCTCTCCTCTCCCCCTCCCCCCTCCCCCCTCTCCTCTCCTCCTCCCCCCTCCCCCCTCCCCCCTCTCCCCTTCTTCTGTGTTACAGCTCAGAAGGGAAAGTTATCCTAGCCTTTCAGGAGCCAAGGAGTACCACAAAGTCACACCACACAACAAACCTCATACAAGAGATTTACTGGGAGTGGACAACCAGGAGGGCAGCTGCCTCTGCTCCACGGGTTTATACGGGATTTCTAGGGGTGGAGGTGGGGCTTTCCAGGGTGACCTGATCTTGGGACAAGGTCAGGGATTGGTGGGATTTTGTGGCCCAATCTTGGCCTTTTTGCTTTTCTGTAGGGAAGGGCCTGGCCACTCTCCCCTAGAGGAGCTGGGAATGGCTCAGTTAGAGAACTCTGGGGAGCAGGGCTTGGCCTTTGGAGCTCCTCAAGCACCTCCTCTCTATGGGTCAGGCCAGAATAGTCTAGGGATGGAGCCTGGACTCCAGAGGCAGAGCTTACAAGGAGTCTCTGAGAGCTGCAAGGGAGGCTGTCCTGCAGAGTTGGCATAAATATCCGACACAGACTAGGGTGATAGAATGAAAATATATAAAGGAGATCCAGAACTTACCATCGAGAGTGAGGGCAAGCAGGCAAAAAGCAAAAACTTCCTCCATGTCCTTTTATATGGGATGTCTCCAGAAGGGTGGTCCAGATTTATGATGGGTCTCTAGACCTTGGATAATCCAGTCAAGGAAATGTAAATGGATGTTACCTGTTCTGACCACCCAGTCTCAAATAAACACACAGAAGGCTTTTATGAATGATAAATGCTTGGCAAATAGCTCGGGCTTATTACTAACTAGGTCTTCCATTTTAAGTTAACCCATATTCCTTATTTACAATCTGCCACATGGCAGTACCTTTATTAGCATGGTGCACATTCATCTCCTGCTCCCTCTGTATATGGCTGGTGACTCCTGACTCCACTCTCCCTCTACCCAGCATTCTTAGTTTGGTTGCCCCGTCTATACTTCCTGCCTGGATACTGGCCAATCAGCATTTTATTAAACCATTCTAGTGATAAATCTTTACAGTGTACAAGAGAATTATTTGATAACAAGGAAACCTTTCACAGGTGCTTGGGTTTTAGTTGATTCCAGATATAGTCAAGTTGACAAGATCAGCCATCACAGGGAGTCAACCTAAGACAAACCTGAAATTGGCTGTGTCTGACGATTCGGTGAAGAACTGTAGTTCTGTATTCCTGCACTTGTCTGCCCCATTGGTTCCTCACGGGACTGGCACTTAAGGAGGTGCAATCTTCCTGTGCCTAGTACAGCCTCTTCCCCCAAAGGACCTTTTGTTGGTTTAGGACACAGAGCCTTATCTAATGTATGTCCTTCCCTCTCTAGGATATGAGTTCAGCAGACTACTTTTTTTAACATTTTACTTTTATTCATGTAAGTCTGTGTCATGAGTACAGGCACCTGTGGAGGCCAGAGGAGTTAGATCTGGAGCTGGAGTTGAAGGGGACTGTGAGCCTCCTGGCATGTCTGCCAGGAAGTGGGAGGGTCCTGTGAAACAGCAGTACACATTTTAATCCCTGGACCATCTCTCCAGCTCTAGACTACAGTTTTGTTGTTTTGTTTTTTAAATATATTTATTTATTAAAATCTTTTCCATTTTACATACCAGCCCCAGTTCCCCCTCCCTCCCCTTCTCCCGCCTCCTCACCTCCCTCCCACTCTACCCCCATCCCCTCCTCAGAGTGGGTAAGGCCTCCCATGGTCGTCAACAAAGTCTGGCATACCAAGTTGAAGGAGAGCCTAGCCCCTCCCCATTGTATCAAGGCTGAGCAAGGTGTCCCACCACAGGGAATGGGCTCCAAGAAGCCAGTTCATGAATCTGGGATAAGTCCTGCTGCCAGGGACCCCACAAACAGATCAAGCCACACAACTGTCACCCACATTCAGTGGGCCTAGTTTGGTCCCATGCAGGTTCCCGGGCTGTCAATCCAGAGTCAGTGAGCTCCAACTAGCACCGGTCAGCTGTCTCTGTGGGTTTCCCCTTCATGATCTTGACGACTTCTTCTTCTTCTTCTTCTTCTTCTTCTTCTTCTTCTTCTTCTTCTTCTTCTTCTTCTTCTTCTTCTTGAAGGAGGGAGGAGGTCTACAGTTTTGTTTTTACCTTAAGACAAGTTAAAAGAGCCTAGGCAAGCAGGTGCCAGCTGGAAGGGCTGGGTGGGCTTGGAACCTCTTGCTTATGTATCATCTGGTAAACTTGAGCAAATCTAAGGCACTTCCTTTAGAAATAGATAGGTCATATTTTTTCTTAGACAAGCACTTCCCCAGTGCTCCTTCCTTCTGAATTGTGGTAAATGCTGGCATTGAGCTGGGAGCCACAAGATGGGAGCGTATGTGCAATTGTGCTGTGCTGGTGTGAGAAGAGGCAGTGAACAAGGGAGGAGGACATTGACTGGAGGTGGAGTGGCCTGTGTGGAGAGATACTTAGACCTGCAGTTGCTCTACCCTCCCTGCACTGTGGCACTCAGTGGCTCTTCAGTAAACAACCTCCTGCCTGTGTTCGTGCAAGCAGCTCCAATGAGGCTCAGTGGGCCACACACAGAAGACAGGGGACTTGGGAAGACTGGTTTCGGTAGGGGAGGAAGGGGAGGAGAGAGGGTCATGGGGGGGGGGGACGGAGTGACTGGAGTTCATCAGACAGGGAAAAGGTCAAAGAAGAGAATGCGAGCATGAACATGGCAGGCAGAGGGAACAACAGGTATAAACGTCCCAGTGCAGGAGTGCAGGAGGTGTTGAAGGCAGCAACTAATGTTGGGGTAATGCCAGAAGTGTACGCCTGGGCCAGGCGGTGGTGGCGCATGCCTTTAATCCCAGCACTCAGGAGGCAGAGGCAGACAGATCTCTGTGAGTTCGAGGCCAGCCAGGCCTACAGAGTGAGTTCCAGGAAAGGCACAAAGCTACACAGAGAAACCCTGTCTCAAAAAACAAAACAAACAAACAAAACAAAATAAAAAAACAAAGCAGAAGTGTACGCCTAAGTCATGTAGTCTGAAGATACATTTCCTGAGGAAAATATGAAACACTAGATTAGACCAAACTAGAGTTTGTGGTTTGGGAAAGGCTTCCTGTAACAACTGACAGGACCTTGAAAGGCAGCAGGTTTTCAGCAGGGAGAGAAAGTCCCATTCACTGAGCACCAGGCATAGTGCTGTTATTGATCTACCCTGGGTTATCTTACCGCAGATGTGGAAGGCATTTTGCAGAAGAGGAGACTGCAGTTTCAAGAGGTCCAGCAGCTGGCCTGTCATCATCAGCTGGAGAGCCAGCACCCATACTCAGGTCTGCTGCCGGCCTGGCTTTGCTAGAGTGGTCAGGGTGGAATTTGGTGTTTGGGAGCCGCTCCTGCCAGTGGCAATGGGGCAGACTCTGTGGGTCCTGAGGAAGTCATGGCTGAGGTGTTGGTTGAAAGGGGCACTGATCGGTATGTCTGTGTGGGAAGGGAAGCACTGCTGAAGAGCTCCTGAGCCGGGGGCTGGTGAGAGGGCCGCACCTGCCCCTCCCCACTCCTGCCCAGATGAAACACTGGTGTGCTTTACCAGAGGGTTGCTAGAGAGGGCTGAGTGGCTGGGGCTGCTGTCGGAAAAGGTGCTTTGCCCATGCTCCTTTTCTAGTTGTGTGTGGATCCTGAATGCTTGCGCCCAGGTTTACTTAGGAAGCGAAGGGAGCAGAAAGGTGCCGAATGCAATGCAGATGCTAGTCTCTGCATGCTTGGTATTGGCACAGGGTCTTGGGGTTTCTCCTTCTGCCCACTGAGCACCTCTCCAGGCTCAGATAGTTTTCAGCCTGATGTTTAACGCTTTATCCATCTGTTGTGGAGCTCTTTCCTCCTAACCAAAACACTGGTTCCTGAAGGGCAGTGGGAGGCTCAGGAGAAACCGCTGGGCTCTGAAGCCCACAAAGTCCTGAGGCTTAGTAGACTTGTCCCGGAGTTACATAAGCAGTGAGCAGTTGTTGGGGGGGGGAGAGACTTGGGGAGACTCCTGTAAATTGGTCAGGGAGCCCCGGGGTGCAGCTTTGATTATTTTGTTAGCCAAGCAGGGTTGAGCATTTCAGTGATGCAGCCTAGCTAGACTTGTGTGGACTCATTTCTGTGGTCTTTTCTCAGTGTACTGTCTGGGGTGAACAGATGTTTGCTTGTGGCTCTCCAGGAAGTCATGCAACAGCACCACTTGAGAGGACATTCCCGCTCATATACTGGTGTACTCTGGGCACCCCAACTCGGTCACCTGAGTGGCCTGGCTGAGCCCTCTGAGCCCTTTTCATGGTTCCTGCTTATCAATGGAACTTTCTGTTAGCTGAAGTGTCTCAAGGCTATTTCAGTTAACAAATGGCAAGTCTTTCAATGGCTTAGCAAAGGCACAGAATTTGAATTACTACTTCTCTTCCCCTGCCTTTATTTCCTATTCCTAAGGGTCTTCCGTATCCGCAGCCCACTTCACTGAAGTCGGATCTCATCCCCATGGTGGCAGCTGTTCTCAGTGAGGTGTCTTCTGGCAAAACCAGTGCTGCCTCTGTCATAAACAAGAGTCCTGCTGTCCCTTTGCTCTGAGGGAAAAATATCACCCCATGTCCTAAACTAGAGTATAGATTTTTCTATTCTGAACCCTACTGGATACTACAGCAGGGATACTTCCACAGAAACACAAAACCATTTTGAAAAGTCTGGCCAAGGTCTGTGTGTTGTAAATGTAAACTCTGTGCTCAGAAGGATTTGAAATATTTTAAAATTCATTATTGCATTTGTGTGTGTGCGTGTGCATGTGTGTGTCTGTCAGTGTCAGAGGGCAACTTGGAGGAGCAAGTTCTTTCTTTCTGACACAGGTCTCCAGGCCTGTCAGGCTTGCTGGTGCCTTTTACTCGCTGAGCCATCTCCCGGCCCAGAAGGACTCTTAGAAGTAAAGCTCGTTTATTAAAATGGGTATGACAAAAATCATGTCATTTACTTTTCCCGGTGTTAGGTCTATATATTCTGTACAGACATGGTAACACTACATAGACAGTTAAGGCTTTAAAAGTATAGCATACAAAATGAAACATCTTAATTAAAATTCTTCATGACAGAAAAAAAAATGCCTAGGTCAATGCCAAAAAAGGCCTTCACAGCAAGAAACAGTGTGGGGCTCAACTGCCCTCTGATGGCAAGGGCAAGTTAAACCCCAATCTGAGGTATCACAGGAATTTCAAGGCCAAGTTGGGAAAATCAGTGAGCCTTGCATCCCAAAACATCCATTCTGCAGGAAATCTGGGATGCAGACATCTGGGACAGGTGCTCTTCATGGTTTGGAGTAAGATGATCACTGTTGCTGTGAATACAGTCTTGATGTGAGTTACTGCAGGGTCTGGTCCCTATATCAGGCTCTGAGGAGAATGTCGGAACAGAGCATAGTCCATCTCCTGTTGGTGCTGTGACCATAGATGTGCTCCTGATTACCAGTCTGTATTTCTGCAGCTCAAAGTCCAGTTTACTGTCTCTGTGAAGGAAATGACTTCCAGCTTGTAAACACTGGCTGTTCTTACATCACTGCAAATGGTGGTGAGTGCCAGGAAGAGGATTAGTCCAGAGGGATCAGGGGAACCAGAGTGGATTGTAACACAAAGAGGCAACACTTTCAGCAAGAAAGGCAGCACAATACCAGGTGGGCTAGTTTCCAGCCTTCTCTCGAACTGCTTTGTACTCAGCCTTGGCTGAGACTCAAGAAAGGGCCAAATATGTGTACTCAGGGAAGCCAATTGAATGCTCATTGGATAGCCACACAGTCAGTAACTCTCTACAGCATTCCCCAAATATCTTTCTTTTTATTCATTGTTCTATGCTCCCTGTCCAGTGTTCTCACTGAGTGTTTGGCTTTATTCCTTTGTAATTTGGCAGTGACTTATGGTGGGGTCGACATTAGCTCTTGTTTATGTGACCTCACAGCTTGTACAAACACCTTGGGTTTCCTTGGGTTAATGTGGCAACTTTCATACATCTTGGAAACCAAGAAATATGTGTTCAGTACTCAAAACTTAAGGGACTAGAAGAAAGAATAAATGTATTCTTTCTGTACATATATAATAGAATAGAAAAAATGTACTACCCCCGAGTTTTTTCTCTCTATGCAGTCAAGTGGTGGCCATGAAATATGAGGTAAGAGGCTGGCAGCCTTAAGAGGATCAGTATTGGTCATGAGCTGACTGTGATTCTCTTTGTTTCTTCTGGAATGTACAAGAGGCAGTTGATTACCAATTTTGTATCATCATACATGAGGAAGTTTTGGAATCGGCGCATGTTCCAAAAATAGCTTGGCTCTCAAAAGCCATCAGCTTGTATGGTGTGTCTAAGCTTTGAATCCAGTGCAGCGTCCACACTTTCCTTCACACAAAAGCCATGGCCTGTGTTGGGATCTGTCAATGTAGGAGGGGAAGACCTTCCTTTCCAGCCATGTTTGAAGGCTGAGATGCTCTACCTCGCTTGCCGGTCCTGCTTTCGTGTGGCAGCAGCTTTCCACACTGAGATGCAACTGGACATGAGGATCTCTTCTGGGAACTGGGATTCCACTTCTGGTAGGACATCACTCTCTTTAGTCTCCATGTAACTTACTAGAGTATCCTTGAGGCTGTGAAACCAAGGGACAAGAGAGAGTTCTGTGACATCACAGCCCATCCAGTGGACCAAGATACCAGCCAAGACCAGACATGCTGAGAATCTTAGGTAGGCCAAGAACTGAACTCCTGTACTGGTATGGATGCTCAGGGCCGACCCTCCTGGTGGAGGGAGCTGGCCTCACAGCAGAGCTAGGTGGCTCTTGGCATGGCTAATGTGAATAGTGGGGCCATGTGGGAGAATCAAAGCCTCACCATTGTATTCTCATACTCTTCAAGTAATGAGGCTGGAAATTCTAGAAAGGAGAACAGGGCTAGTATTTTAAGTCTAGGCCAGTAGAGACTTTTCATCTGAGTTTAGAGAATGCAGATGTACATAGGCATATGCCATATAATATTCTGGAAGGAAAGAGAAAATATAAAATGATGACTGAGGAAAGCTGGAGTTTGAATGTTTAGAAGAACAGGCAGCACATGCCTATCACCCCAGCTCTTAGAAGGAAGATTGAGTTCTTTGCCTGCTTGGGCTGCAAGACCTTGTCTCAAAAAGCAGAAAGACAGGAGAAAGAGCACAGTTCAGTCCTTGCCTCACACCACACATAACTGGCAGATAAAACAAACGTGTGGTGTAGCAGCAGAAAACATGAAGGCTGTTTTATATCCTGGGCATGATAAGGCAGACTCTTGTTTGTGTATTTCCCTATAGATACTTTATAAGAAAAATCATCAGATTTCACTCAATAAAACTAAAGCTTGAGATCATTTATATAATACTGATAAAAGGTTAATTTCTGTCCTATGCAAAGAACTTTTCAAACCATTAAGAGAAAAACAGCCAGGGCTGGAGAGATGGCTTAGTGATTTTAAGCACTGGATGTTCTTCCAGAAAGCCTGGGTTTGATTCTCAGCACCCACATGATGGCTCACACCATCTCTCTAACTCCAGTTCCAGGTGATCAGAATCCTTCTGACTACCCCAGGAAATCAGTCATTAAAGTAGTACACAGGCTTATATGCAGGGAAAACACACAAACACATGTAATAAAAATTTGAAATGAGATTAAATAGCTCCCAAATTAAGCAAAAACAAATAAAGAACATCATTCACAAATGACTGATGAGCGTAAAATGTGCCCAGCCATTAAGTGCCTCCACAGTAGGGATGTGCACATGGAAAGAGAAGCTGGTGTTGGAGTGTTAGATTGACATACTTGGAAGAGATACCTTTACATACTGGTGTGGCTTTTAATCAGCTATACAGTGAACACTTGTTTGACATAATAAGTCTACTTGTTATAAGGAGAATGTATGCGTTTGTTTGTAGTTTTCATGTAGTCTTCTGCCTCTAACTCCTGAGTGCCAGGATTATTGGTGTGTGTTACCATGCCCCATCTCTGTAGCACTGAGGAATGAATCCAGGGCTCTGTGCATGCTGGGCAAACACTCTACCAAAGAGCTACATCCCCAGCCTTCCTTCCTAGGCTCTGCTTGTCTTCCTCTGCCATATGCCTGGTGCTGGGGATATAGGCATATGTCGTCATACCCAGACTTGGATGTGGATGCCAGGGATCTAAACACAAGTCCCATGCTTGTGCAACAGGCAAACTTACTGGGCCATTTCCCTAACCTCCTACCATCAAATAGAAAACTCAAGAAATTAAAACCAAAGAAGCCTGGAGTGGTGGCACACGCTTAATTCCTAGCACTCAGAAGGCAGAGACAGATGGATCTCTGAGTTTGAGACTAGCCTGGTCTATAGAATTCTAGACTTCCAGGATAGCCAGAGCTACACAGAGAAATCCTGTCTTGAAAAACTGAAAACCAAAACCAAAGGTTCAAAAATACCAAAGGCATGGAAAATGAGCAGAAAAGGGGTCTTGGATAAGTTAGGACTATCTTCAAGTCCAGGGGAAGCCACTGGACAATAGGGCATTCTGCCAGCAGCTATACAAGGCCATACCTCCATTTGGGGTTGAAGCTGCTTTCAGTCTGGGGGCCTCTGAGTTTCAGCACAATCATCTCATGGAGCTCCAGGAGGAAGGCGTCCAGGCCTGCCTCATTCAGAAATGTGCGGAGGAGCCTTGCATGCTGCGGACTGAGGTCCTCTTTGTACTTCCTGTCAATTTCCCGAAACAGCTCCTGAAGTGAAGGATCGACAAACGGACATTAAGACCTGGGGACACCTGGGTGCTTCCTGCTCCCTCCGCAGCGGAAAGCAAGTGAGACTCACTTTCTTCAGCCGCAGCCGCTGTTCTGACTTATGTGCAGAAAGGAACTGCCAGAGGGCAATGACATGTCTGAGCTGACATCTGTCTAAGGCCTGAAAGAGAAACAGAACCTCAGTGAAAGGCAGAAGTCCCACATGTGTCACCCATGTGCCACACCATAGGCACATCCCCCTTTCTGTCTTGAGCACATTCTGTTTCCCTTGTCGTGGGACAGGCTTCTCCACAAGTTCATCTGGCCCATCCTTAACAGTCTCCTCATTCTGCAGCAACAGAGTCATGACATCACACATTGTGCACACCTGCAGTGCTCACAGATGGTGAGCTCAGCCTAGACGGTAAGGATGGACCATGTGTTGCTCTGCTGTCTCAAGTGTGCTGTGTGCACAGTGTGAGGAACGCTCTTGATTGTTCTCTTTTCTGGGGTTCCTACATTGATGTGGAATTAGGTAGGAAGCCATGCTGATTTCCCATGTAACGCCTTTCAACAGGACACCCTCCCCGTTCTGAGACATGGTCTTGCTTAGTAGCCTACTATGGCTTGGAATGCACTCTGTAGCCTAGGCTTACCTTGAACTTACAATCTTCCTGCCTCATCCTCCAGAGTACTGGGATTACTGGTATATACTACCAGGCACAGCACTAGTACTTACCTTTGAAATCAGAGCTGTCTGATCACCCATCTGTAGGATATCTTGAATGTACACATTCAGGTCCATGCCAGGATCCCCACCAGCTGTGCTCAGGAAACTCAGGGTGACTTCTATCATAGACAGAGCTTCACAGGCATCACTGTAGGACTGTAGCTGTCCACTGATGGCACTGATGGCTGAGTTGGTGAGTGGGTTCTGGGAATAAAATGCAAGGTTAGGGTTATGGTTGGGCTTTTTGTTTCTCATCAAGAGAGAAGAGGTTGGCTTTGTCATTGCTCAAGATAGAGCTGGGACAGGCTCTCCAGAAAACACATGGCTGACTCTCAGTGCACACTAAGTGCAGGCAGCCTCCAGACTCCACAGAAATAGAGACAAACTCAGGGAATCTCAAAACAGCCCTATAGCCAGGCAGTGCTGGCACACACCTTTAGTCCCAGCACTCAGGAAGGAGAGGCAGGTGGATCTCTGTGAGTTCAAGCCCAGCCTGGTCTACAGAGCTAGCTCCAACACAGCCAGGACTGCACAAAGAAACCCTGTCTTGAAAAAAAAAAAAAACCATAAAAAAAAAAAAACCCTAGGAGAAGACATAGCTATTCAGCTCTTTCTCAGACTTGCTAGGAAAGAGCAGGGACACAGTGAAATTCTCTGGCTGTTTAGCCTCAGCGTACACAACTGTGATATGTTATTAAGAAACCTGCTCATCAGTGTGTCTAAACTGAACAAGAAAGTTTGGTGAACTGCTGCCCTGCTTCCCTGTGTAGACAGCCTGGGCTTACAGGAGTCCCAGGTTCTTCAAACACTGAGATGCTAGTGCTCACAGTAGACACAGGATGAGGCTGGAGCTATCTGTAGTGGATAGAGGGTTGTCAAGAGTACCTGTGCCATTTTGTTCTTGATGTTCAAGAAGAGATGCTCGTAGTCCCAGTCACGTCTGTACACCAGGGTGGGTATGCCCTAAATTGAGAAAGAGACATTCTTAGAGGTGAAATGCACAGTGGGCCCTCAGCTACTCAGGACGTTACTGGGGAAGGCAGCATTGCTGTGGAATGTCTGCTGAGGACACTGTCTTCAGAAACAGTGACACACAGGTACCAGCCCTGCGCCTGATAGAATACTGCACTCCACTGCGTAGGCACGGGGCACCGGGAGGAACAGGTGGAGGATGACAGCTCATTCTTCAATAACTGTTAAGTACAGTCCTCAGACAAAAGGGCTCTCAGAAATAGCTCTGGGCTCCAAGCCACAGCCTAACTGGAGGCTATGTGATAAACTTGTGGATGTCTCTGGAAATAAGTAAACCTACATGTAATGTATCTGACTGGACTGGAAGGATCACCAGCTCTCCAGATGAGAGAACAGAGATGTGGCTCTGCCATTGTGTGCCATGGGTGGCAGGAACCCTATGTGTAAGGGGCAGACAACTGAGTTAAGGTAATGGAAATCTGAGCTGGAGCCAGGCCACAGGGCCTTTGGTGGCAGGTGAAGGGAGGCAGTAGAATGCCATGCAGGACATCCATAACAGAGATGATCCAGAGAGCAGCAGGACAGATGGCTAAAGTGACAGGCTGTGGCAGTTGGAGGATGAGGACACACAGAAGGCACGCTGGTACACTGGTACACTCAGAGTGCTGAGGTCCGGGGCAACAATGGCAGAGTGCCTTGGTGGTGTCATTAACTGTGGTAGAAAAACTAAATGCTACGTCTACTGAGACCAGAGGCTGCCTTTGGGAGACTGAGGTGCAGATTGTGGTACAAAGATCTTGAGACCACCACAGCCAGCAGACTGATGGATCTGTGGCCATGCATGCTTTGGGTGGCAAGGAGATGATCCAGATGGGATTGTGGGTGGTACAGTGCACACTTGTGTCCCTCAAAACACACAAAGGGTCTCTTATTCATTACAGACATACCAAGCACATAACTAGAAGCAGGCTCAGCAGCCTACCTTGAGGGTCAGCCTGGGCTTGCCCTGGAGGAAGCGGCTGCTGATCTGCCGCTGGATCTTCTCTAGATCAAACTCTTGTGAGGTTTCTCCACCCTGATGTACTTGGTACTGGCAGTTGGAGAGAATCAGTGGAGTCAGGTCCCGTTCCACCTCATAGCTGATGACATGCAGGTCAGTAACCTCAGTGGTATCTACAGAATAGCTGAGGGACACAAGACACATGATTGCTATCAAGAGCAGACACATGGGGACACGCCTGTTTCAGATCTGTGGTCTGACCAGGTGAAAGCTGGTTTATCTATGGGGGATTCTGGGAGAGTGGCTGAGGGAGATCTGCCATGGAAGAGCAGAACTTGGCAGGGGCTCAGGGCTGGACAGGCATCCCCATCAGTTGGCTTGTGCACACACCTGTTGTTTTCCTCAGAGAACTTCTGCACCATGTAGACCATGTGGTTGTGCAGGCTAATTAAGTAGCTGACTAAGGCAGTTGCACAGAGGCCCAGGCCCCGTCGCCGTGGAAGGATGACCTCAAATTTAGCATCCAGATCCAACTCGGAGCGGCAGTAATCTTTTGGTAGCTTGATCTCACCTGGAAATGACAGGGTTTTTCCTTAGCAGAGAGGTAAGCTTTGCCCCATGCTTTTTCATCCAGGTGAGGGAAAGAGGCACACAGACTTGGTCCCAGCAGCTAACACAGAGCAGGGTGCTCGTTTGAAGGTCTTGCCTCTAAAAGACATGCTGACAAGTTTTCAAGAGATGGATTCAAGAAGATGGAGGCTCTAATGCCATCACACTTCTGAGATCCTCTATGTTGGCTAGTCTTATGTCAACTTGACACAAGCTAGAATTTAGAGGAGGGAGCCTCAATTGAGAAAATGCCTCCTCTCATAAGATCCAGCTGTAGGGCATTTTCTTAAATAGTGATTGATGGAGAGGGCCCAGCCCATTGTGGGTGGTGCCATCCTTGGGCTGGTGGTCCTGGGTTCAATAATAAGGCAGGCTGAGCAAGCCAGTAAGCAGCAGCCCTCCAAGGCCTGTGCATCAGCTCCTGCCTCCAGGTTTGTGCCCTGCTTGAGTTCCTGTTCTGACTTCCTTTGGTGATAAACAGTGCTGAGGAAGAAATAAGCCACATAAATCCTTCCTCCCCAACTTGCTTTTGGCCATCCTGTTTCATCACAGCACTAGACACTCTAACTAAGACAGCCTCCATCTGAAGACACCTAGAGAGCTTGTACAGTGCTGGCCCTGACAGGCGGAGCTGAGCTTCAGAGCAGTATGTGTGTAGCACATCCTGTTGGGACACTCTGCTAGTGGGGGGGAGGACACTTACCATTGGTCTCCAGTGACCGCCTCAGCGCGTTCCATGTGGACAGAAAAACAGTGATTCGATCCTGGAACTGCTTTCTCAGCCCATCTGTTGAGTAAAGCATTTGGTAAGAACCGTGACACAATACAGCCAACTTCTGACCCACCCGGTACAAGCTCTGGACAGAACCAACTCTGCTTTTCTGCTGCAGCTGAGCTAGCTGGAATTAGTGTCGCCTCACCTCATGCTGAAAGCTTAAGGCATATCACACCTGTTACTGAGCCCTCGTCCCTTCCTCTGTTAAACTTAGAGGGTCCTGATTTCCTTTTAGAGCTTGGGCAGAGTCATACCTGATGGGTGACTGCTAATAAAACCTCTGATGGAACTGTACTCCGTCTCTGAAACATTCTGGAATCGTTTCACCAGATCTCTTTGCAGGGCCAAGATCTCAGGCAAGAATTTCACCAGCCTTAGTTCTGCTTCCTGCAGAAAGGAAGATGGTTTAGTAGGGTGCCTGTTATTTCCCTAAGGAATGCTGTCAGGCACATACACTTCGTGAGTGCTGGGGGTTTGGTGTGCTGATTTCATTTGGTCAGAGTTCCATTTTACATAGTGCTGTACTCTAGAATTTAGAAACAGGAAAAGGGTAACCCCATTCTTTCTGTAAGTACCTACAAATGGCTTGCGGTGTTACACTGTTCTACATACAGCCCACCCACAGCCAAGCCTATGTGCTGAAATCTAATGGGGCTGAAACCTGTCTCATCTGATACAAAAATAATCAACCCAAGATGGACCAAAGACCTAAACGTAAGACCCAAAACTGCCAGAAGAAAACAGGGGAAACAAGCTGAAGTGAAGAGTGGTTCCTGGGCAGGAATCCAAAAGCACTAATTGACAAGTGGGGCTCTGCCAGACTGGAAACCTTCTGTTCAGGAAAGGAAGCAGTCAACGGGGTGAAGACAGTCTACAGAATAGAAGTGAAGATTTACCATTTGCCTTAAAAAGGATCATGTGCAGAGTATGTGAGGAACTCAAAAACAATCCGAACAATCCCATTCACAATGGGCAAATGATCTGAAAAGATACTTCTCAAAAGAAATGATGGTCAACAAGTATATGAAGAAATGCCACATATTGCTAGTTAGCAGAGACCAAGCAGAGCTGCACTGGATACCATCTCCCCATTCCCCCGTCAGCAGGCGAGTGAAGGAGAGAGCACATGGCAGGTGCTGGCCAGGATGTGGAGAACAGGGAACAACATTGTAGTTGAGTGTAAATTAGAATGGCTATTATGGCCAAGAGCATGGAGGGTCCTCAAAAAATTAAATATTAATTACCACAAGTCTAGCCTTCCTTCTGGTTATGTACTCAAAGGAAATGAGATCAATAGACCAAAGATACACACGCACATCCACATTTTCTGTGACTTTAGTAACAAGAGCTGAGACAGTTTCTGCCTAGATGCCTGTCAGCAGATGAATGGGCAGAGAATGTGTGGCATATATCTCATAGGCAGACACTCAGCCACAGAGCACAAGATGAATAAAATCTTGCTAACTTCAGAAAAATGGATACAGTTGGTTTAGGTCACTTTACATTTGTTTTTGTTTTGTTTTTTGGTTTTTTGAGACAGGGTTTCTCTGTGTAGCTTTGCGCCTTTCTTGGAACTCACTCTGTAGACCAGGCTGGCCTCGAACTCACAGAGATCCGCCTGCATCTGCCTCTCAAGTGCTGGGATTAAAGGCGTGCGCCACCACCGCCCAGCTACATTTGTTTTTTAAGATTTATTTATATACATGAGTTCTATGCATGCTTGTCTACATGCCAGAAGAGGTTATCAGATCACATTATAGGTGGTTGTGAGCTACCATGTGATTCCAAGAAATTAAACCTAGGACCTCTGGAAGAGCAGCCAGTGGTCTTAACAGCTGAGCCATCTCTCCAGCTACAAGAGGTCACTTTAGTAAATGAAATAAGTCAGAATCAGGAAGATAAATACCACACACTCCTATGTACAGGCTAAGAGAAGTTGACTTAGAGGTAGGACAGTAACCACATTCTACTCCACTGGTGTCCATGTTCCATGTGGACAGAAAGACAGTGATTTCATCATGTCTTTTCACCACTTTCTCAGCCCATCTGTTGAACAGCATTTGGAAGGAAGAGGCAGAAAGGTTGGATTTATCAGTTCATTCTCTGTGCGTGTGTATAATGTTACACAGAAAACCTTAGTGTGTATATTTTTATATTTAATAATTATAATTATTAAAACTATAAAGGTAAAGAAATGGTTTCTTGTGCCCAGGTGACTGAGTATGTGAGAAGGTGTTGTAAGCAAAAGGCCAGGCAGTTAGTAGTGGCTGTTGTCCCAGAGCCTCAGACCCAAGCTCCCTCAGATAAAGAAAGTACCCACGAGAAGTCACAGAATTGACAGGAGGAGGTTACTTTAGCGAACACCAGAAGTTTCTGAACCACTGTGCTAGCCACAGACACTGGTCCTCAGGGAAATAAAAAAGACCACTGTGGACAGGATCTAGTGGATACAGGAACTGTGTGTGTTTCTGGGTCTTAGACAGGATTGCTGCATCTCATAGCTCTCCAATCTGCTCCCAGCTCACATTCCTAACTTCAGTCTATGCCTAGAAGGTTTAAAGGTTGGGAGGAAGTCTTTACATTTTTAATAATATCTGCAGTCAGCATGCCCTGCAGATAGCCATCCGCTCCAAGTCAAGAGGAAGAGACATGGCTCGAGACCTGTACCTTTTTTGTTGTTGCTGAGTGGCCAGGTAGCCTCCTGGCCCTCAAGTTCTCTTCAGATGACCACTGATCAACTCACATGTGTTTTACTGTAAGCAAGGGCTGAAGACCTCCCTTTCTCCTGGGTCTCTGCTACCAACTTTCCATTAGAGCCACAGCACTGGCAGCTGCTCAGAGCTCTAGCCTAGGAACCACTATTCTGAACAAAGGTTCAGGGCTTCCTGGTTCCTGGGAATCATCTGCACAGGAAAAGCAAGGTCACCCAGGAGTCACTTGTACCTTACCTTCTGGAGGAAGTGCCAGAGAACAGGTACGGTTTCTTTGCCATTTTTCTGTTCCACAACATGCTGCAGGTACTCCACTGTGATCTTCTTCCTGCAGCTCCAAATCTTCGAACAATGAACCACACTTTCTTGGGGCAAGTGAGGCAGGAAGGTTGCTGGGTCCCCATATATGATTTTGGTCACGGGGTTGGAGCTGATGCGCTCATCTTGGCTGATAAGAGCATTTACAGCTACCAAGGTTTTGTCAAGATGCTGGATGAAGAAAATGATACAAAATTCTCGAACTGCAACACTGTTGCACACAGGCTGGACACCTGTAATCTTACTGTGGCTTCCCTCCTTATCTTGCCTGTCCCACTGCTGGTTTCTGTCTTTCTTTTTTTTGGGGGGGGGGGTTTTGAGACAAGGCTTCTCTGTAGTTTTGGAGCCTGTCCTGGATCTCGCTCTGTAGACCAGGCTGGACTTGAACTCACAGGGATCCACCTGCCTCTGCCTCCTGAGTGCTGGGATTACAGGCATGCGCCACCACCGCCCAGCCCACCGCTTCTATTACAACCCAACTGTACTTTGTTGTAGGGTTTTGCCTCCCTGTATACAGGGGGACTAAGAGGCCTGTACCCACTGCTTTTCTTTCATCTCCTTCCTCCCTTTATTTGTAGTACACTTCCTCCCTCTCAGTGATGTTCTTATCTGACAGAAGAGTAATTCATCTCCAACCGCTGTGCATCCTGTCTCTCTATAGGATAGTATGTCTGCTTTGTACCCTCATATCCTGCCATCTAAAGTGAGGATAAACAGGCTATAGGTTGAGGATACTGAAATCTGAGGCTTAGTAGAGGCTCCTGCAGCCCTTCCCCAGGGATGATGGGCAAAGCCTGCTCAGCAGAGATGTGGGAGACCCCTCTCTCCTAGAGAAATGACAGTCACAGCTTACCTCCAATTCAGGTAGAAGAAGAGCTTCAAAATGCTTCTCCCAGTTGTTTCTGCAACCTTTGGTTGACAATTCTGCACTAAAATTTAACTTCCCTACAAATAAAATAAGAATGTGTGGGTTGCCCAAGAACAAGAGCCATAGCAGCTGCATACAGTAAGCACAGAATACATGCCAACAGAACGTTCCATGTGGGGGAGCTACCTTCCTAAGTACCCACAGCAGCCTGCATACAGTAAACAGGAAATAAGTGCCAACAGAACGTTCCATGTGGGGGAGCTACCTTCCTAAGTACCCACAGCAGCCTGCATACAGTAAACAGGAAATAAGTGCCAACAGAACGTTCCATGTCGGGGAAGTACCTTCCTAAGTACCCACAGCAGCCTGCATACAGTAAGCAGGAAATAAGTGCCAACAGAACGTTCCATGTCTGGGAAGTACCTTCCTAAGTACCCTGAGGATGTTGAGTCCTGATGCAATCATCTGCTGCTTGACACCTCCACGGGGCCCATTGCTGCCACCACCAGCCACCCTAGCTGCTACCCCATACCCACAGGCAGAGCAGGCAGGACCCAGGAGGGTGGGTGGTGTAGATCCTCAGATAGTGGCAGACTTCTAGGACTCCCTCATTTGTGCAAAATCACTCCAAAACAATGGACTTTCAGTAAAATGAGGTTTTACTAAATAGTAAATATCCTGAAAATCTGACTGGAGAGGCAAGCCCTAGAGGAGTGAGTTTCCTGATGGCAGGTGGCACTTTTTATCGTTATTGCCTTATTTTAAAATAACACATTGGGTAAGGTGTGGTGGCACATGCCTTTAATCCCAGCATGCCAGAGGCAGAACTCTGTGAATTTTGAGGCTAGCCTGGTCTACAAACTAAGTTCTAGGACAGCCTTAGTTTCTACCCAGCGAAACCCTGTCTCAAAAAGACAACAAACAAAAAACCCCACTGTGGACTAGAAGATTGGTTTTGTGGGTAAAGGCACTTGCTGTGCAAGCCTGATAGCCTGAGTTCTATCCCAGGACCCACAGAGAACCTGATGTGGCGGCTTGCACCTGTTATTCAGGTATTTCAAGAGCTGGATGGAGCTGGTGACAGGAGCATGGCATCAAAGCTCACAGGCCAGCTGGCCTTGACCCTGCAAAGCAGCAGCACAAGAGAGGCCTCCTCCTCTCAACAAGTGGAAGGAGAGCGAACTCTGAAAAGTTGTTTTCTGACGTACACATGAGGCAGGTGTGCACCCCCACCCTAATAAAATAAATATACAGTTCTCTTCACATTGATGATTTGGGAGGCAGAAGCAGGTGATCTCTGAATTTGAGGCCAGCCTGGTCTACAAGTGAGTTCCAGGACAGCCAGAGCTATTACACAGGAAAACCTCATCTCAGAAAACAAACAAAAAACCCCCAAAACAAGAAAGTCATTCTTAATAATGCTATCTCCAGTGACATTTATTACCTTCCTTAGAAGATTTAGACAGTTAGAACAGACACATCAGCTCAGTGAGCTGTGCTTGTTTTTCTTGAATAAGTAGTGTTCATGGAAACAGTCCATTGTCAACTATGTGGCTAGTGCACAGCCATGGAATTCTCAGTAAAGAGCAGAAGTAAGGATAGTGACTGATTCTTGGACACACGTCACCTGCTTTGGATGACATGTGTCTCCAACACCATAGGTTTGCACTTGTGTGTTCCGAGAAGCAAAGGTCAAAGGTCCTTGTTAGATGTGTGGGTAGATGGGGCAACAAACAGAGCAACCTCTTCACCCCAGGGAGAGTTCATGCTTTCTCCCATCCCATCTCTATTTGAAAAAGGATTTTACTGTGAAGCCCATACTGGTCTTGAACTCACAATACTCCTGCCTCAGCTTCCCAAGTACTAGGATTATAGGTCACCATGCTTAGCTCAAGTTTAGTTTCCACTCACTCAGGAGTCATGGGAAGTGACTCCTCAGCCCAGCTCAGCCCTTGCCCACTTTGCTTACTCTGGCCAAACACGGGGTGCTGCTCTTTGAGCAAACTGCACAGGATGAGGTGTACCACATGGATGGTCTCATCTGCACTCTTGCCCAGCATCTTGGTTAGCTGCTCCAGGTTTTTCTGAATGTGCTGCTGCAGGAAGGCTTGCGGGTCTGGGACCCAAGGCTTAATGATCCTGATCAGGGCCTGGGAATGACAAAACAAATGTTCAGAGCATCTCATGGACAGAGGAGATGGTGAGCTCGGAGAAGCCAGGAAGAGAAAGACATCAGCATCAAGTCAGGGGCTGTCTTCTGAGCTGCGTGATACGACAGCAGAGGTGGAAGAGACAGGTAGAAGCAGGCTGTAGTCTTGTCTGACAGTAGATGACCCCAGCCTTGAACTTTTTGTCCTCTTGGCCAGTGTCGATATGAAGGAGATACAGCATGGATGACCTGAGCCTCCCCAAGCTGCACTCTGAAAGTGGATCTGATTCTTACACTTATGTACAGGTGAGATCTAGTCTCATAAACACAGAAAATTAGTTGGTATCTGTTTTAAAAAACTGGGCTAGGTATCATTCAGTGATAGAACTCTGACCTCTGGAGCACTGTGAAAAAATACTAATAAAAATGAAAAATGTTTGCATGCTGGCACACACCTTTAATCCCAGCACTCGGGAGGCAGAGACAGGTGGATCTCTGAGTTTGTGCCCAGTCTTGTCTACAGAGTGAGTTCTAGGACAGCCAGGGCTGCATAGTGAGACTGGGGGAAAAATGAAGTGGATTTTATATAATCTGAAAAGTACTCTATCCCATTCTATGCGGTGAAAAAGGTCAGGAGACCTTAGGTTTCTGTCACCTGGCAGATTGAGTACCAACAATATACTCCTGCTCCACAGGCACCGGTGAGCAGGTTAAAGACAAAAGGGCCATGTAGCAGTTTATGACAAGTACCTGGGAATTCTGAGTGGCCCCCACAAGCATAGCCAAATGAGTGAGTAGCCGGGTGAGAATGAAGACCACTGGGGACAGCCCTCGATCAGCTGATACGGCTGCATCACTGGGCTGTGGGCTGCCCAACACATGGCCAGTCTGTGTTCTGTCCTCATTTTCTCTGCAAAGGAAGAGGAGAGACATGGTAAAGACTGGAAGAGGCTACTCTCTCTAGCTGCAGTGGCACATCTCAGATCCTTGGGACTTGGAGATAGGGTTCCATGCTCTGAGCAAACAATAATTAAAAGTCCTTCTTCTAGGCCTGGGATGCCTGCCTATGCACCGTTTTCTTTTCAGAACTCCTTTCTGGCTGGCCAATTCCCCAAGACTCAGTTTAAAGTGGCTACATAAAATGGCTACTCATGCTGATCCCTGAGAAGGCATCAGGTCAGAAGCATGCACCCATCTCTGGGCAGCTAGAGTTTGGGACATTTTGTACCCATGTATGATTTTTTCACATTCTTCTCATTCCCCCAATTAGGATCCAAGGTCTGGCAGAACATTTTGCATCATATGTAGTAGGTGGGAGATACAGTGTGTACATACAGTTGCAAAGATATTGCATGTCGAGGACATTCTGCTAGGTCTTGGAGAAAAGCAGCTGGAATAATGTAAGCTTTAACTACACCAGGAGTATCAAAATGCATGGTATGTAGATAGGCCCCACCAACCAATCACAAGGGAGTGGCCAGCTGCACTGTGTCAGAAACATGGGAGCAGATTATTATTTAGAGTGTGAAGTCTTTTAGGACAGGCCCTCTGTCTCTCCAAAGCCAAGCAACTATAATCCAAAACCAGGACAGCTTTGCTTTCTTGTCCCAATCCTCTACACAGTGGAGTAGGACAAGTAGTATACAGTACTCATACTGTGACAGGGACCGTGCACAGTCTGCATAGTTTCAAGCATATGGGGAAAGGTGTGTCATTCTCTTTAATTACTGTGCCATCTTATATAAGGAACAACTTTTATGAAGGGTCTGAGAATGCAGCGTGGGTGTCTTAAAACTCACACCTCACACAGACCAAGGCATTGGGCAGAATTTGACAAGCCTGATTATGTGTCCTTCATTTTCCTCACATTTTGAAAAACAAAAACAAGCCAGGTATGGTGGCATGCCCCTGTAATCCTAGCACTCAGGAGGCTGAGTCAGGCCTGGGACACATAGCAAGTACCAGGACAGCCAAGGGTATAGTATGAAATCCTATGTTAAAAAACCAAACCAAACCAAAACGAAGCCCCCCAAACTACAAGAGGGTAGGAAGGAGATGAGAGAGAACTAAGATAGATTACAAGTGTAAGTCCGGCATCATGTGCTGAAATAGGCAGCTACTCTTTCAGTTTATTAGACCTACTGTCCTGAATGAGGAACATGTCAATATTAGCAAGTATTAATGTGCAGGCCACTCTGTGTTTAAGACCAGTGACAGCACCTTATAGTTTCCCGATGACAGGGACCTTGGCACTGGTGCCAAGCATAACATAGATCCAGATGTATGAGAGTGTCTTTGGCACAAGCTACTGACAGTTTAGGAAAAAGAATTGGAACAGTCCTGAAGCCCAGGGCCAATTACTAGGAGGAACAGAAGCTTATGTACCTGATGAGATGGAAGCCCTCATTTGGCTTGTGATTGATGCCTCCAATCTGAGCACGACAGTCTGGACAAAAGCTCTGCTCCATTGGCTTGCCACACTAGAGAGAATACAATGATGTTTTATGATGTGTAGTGACCCTGCTCTGCCATAGGAAGTCACTGGGATTGCTTCATCTATATTACATTCATTCTTCTCCATGGGCCTACTCTTGGATGTCTTTCCCATTCTGTAGTGTCATTGACTCCTGCTCTGTGGTCTGAGGAGGGAATGACTACCAACCAGCAGCCCTTTGGGGCTCATGGCCCTGTGGTAACGTCAGGAAACACTCTAGCTTGTCACACTTCGGCAGGTGTTGGCACTCGTACCTACTGTGTAGAGGCCGAGCATGATGCTAACTGTCCTGAGAAGTGAGGAGCAGACCCCAGTGGAAAATGCCCATGGTGCTACATGGAAGAATCCTGGGATAACAGCCCTCAGCACAGACAGCACTTATTTAGAGCACCCTGAGTGACCCTCAGAACAAGCCTGTGCTTCATTCTCCTTTCCCCCTCTTCTCAGCATGGGGGGACACACATTTTGAGCTTCCACCCACCCAAACACCAAAACTCACCTCTCCTACAGTGCACGGATGGCCATTGGGACAAGCTGTTAAAAGAACAGAACATACATTAGCTAGTAAGAGGCCCACACTCTATCCCTTCTGATCCCGACCGAGTATGACGCAGCCTCAGCACCTCCCTAGAAACTGAACTGTCTGGCATATTGTGAGCTGGTGTTTGATGTATGCCTCCTGTTTAAAAATTCATGTGGTTAATGAAAAATGTCTGAACTTAGTTTTAGAAAGCTAAGAGAAATCAGATTACCAATTCATACATAGTTAACTTGGCAGTGTGGTGGATAGTATTTTTTTCCTTTCTTTTCTTTGGATTTATTATTGTTATCTGCCACAACTTTAAAAAATAATTTAAAAGATTATTTACTCAAAGCAACAGCAGAGTTGACACAAAGCCTTGGGCCACATGACTTGCCTTCCATTTCTGTACATCAAAAGCGCTGTCTTTGGGTTAAAAAACTGCTGTATTGTGCCCTGTCTTTGTATGGGTTTCAGTGTGGTTCCAGTCCCCTCTTTCCCAGATGCGATGTTCTGGAAAGCAGAAGTGCACTGCAAAGGGCTCTTTGCCTGGACTCAGGTGTAAGAGGGTTGGGACCGCAGGGCAAGCAGACCATGGTCCTGTAAACTGCTGTTGTCCTGCAAACTGTCAAAGGCAACGTGGACCCCAAGCACAACCCCAGGGCTGTGCAGTCACAGGGTGAGCAGGCATGATGCCAATACTTACTGTACCAGAAGAGATGTTCTAGGCCCATCCAACTCCTGGCTTGAACCAGCAGGTCTTCAGGCATTGTTGGAAGAAAAGCATTCTGAAAGACCACAGTGGGACAGGAAATGATATGTGACTGCATGGCTTTACAGCCAGAGGCCAGAGCAAGGAAAGCCTTGACTTCTCAGCCTGAAAACTGTGTGCCAGGGATGCCTATGGTGGCTAATCTTGGCTGTCAACCAATCTGATTGGATCTGGAATCAGCTAAGAGATAAAATGCTAGCCATACCTATGAGGGATTTTCATAATCAGGTTATTTGAAGTGGGAAGACCCACCCAAAATGTGAATCACACCTTTGCATAGAAAGGTAGGTCCTAGGGAAAAGCTTCGCTGTTTGCCTGTTTGCCTTCCATTGTGCTGGCAAGTTCATCTACTGTTTGTGTATTACTAATGTGTTCATCTTCCTATGGCTCCTGCTGCCATCCGTCACTGACATCGTGTCTCTCCAGGAGTCCTCTGGGTCTGTCAGATTGGGACGACAGAGTAGCTATGGGGTTCTCAGCCTCTCCTACCCAGACTGTATTGTGTATATCAGCTTAAGCCTCCTGCTCAGGAGTCTGGGGGAGGCAGACAAGGACAGGCCAAGTTTTCACCACCAATGTGGTCAGATGGATTAAAATCAAGAAACAAATGGGTTTCATGGTTCCCAAGTCCAGAGGTTTATTCCCCACAAGGACAAAGCCCTGAAGAAACGGAAAACTAAAGTGATCTTACTGCCATGTTGGCTGGATAGAAGGCCAAGTTCCTCAGGGGCTCCAGGACTTTGTTTTTTCCACACAGGAATATGGTTGCAGCGTGGACGGCCATTTCAGTCACTGTTCCTTCCAGGCTGCTGTTAGCAGACCTGGTCCTCAGCAGGGGCAGAGCATCATCCACTAGCGATTTTGCAAAGCGTCCAATGTTAGGAGCAGAAAGGATCTTGCTTTCCTCAATGAATTTGTTCATAGCCTCGCATTGCTGATGAGAAAAATGTTTTAACATTAACATGCTTCAAAACAACATTGTAGGGTTGGGCACAGTGGTACATGCCTGAGCATTTGGGAGGTAGAGATAGGTGAATCAGAAGTTCAAGGCTAGCCCATACTAAATGATACCCTGTATCAAAAAGCAGAGAAACACCACACTCTAACCCTAATATTGTACATGGGTGTGGTGATGCACATGTATAATCCCAGGACCTGGAAGGCAGAGGAAGGAGGATCACAAGTTTGAGGCCAGCTTGGGCTACACATGTACAGCAATACCTTGTCTCAAAAAACAAAAACAGAAACACAGATTTGAGATGTTTTGTGATATGCACATACCCAGCATAAACAATGCCATCCCCAGCACTGGTGGAAAAAAAAATAGAAGAAAATGTGGGAGTCCATCAGATTCCAGCTCCGACCTTCTCCCACCTTTCAAACGGTTCTTGTGGGGGAGGAGAAGGGAATGAGGAAATATTAGGTAAAAATATAGACCTAGACACACCTTGTGGCCAAACCATCTGATTATGCAGCCTGCTGGGTAAAGCAAGTTGATAATCTCTGGCCCAGGGTAAGGTCTCACTAGCCTTTGTGGGCCTCCACAACAAAACACTAATTTCATGGTTTGTGTGTGCTTTAGTAGTCCAGATTTTAATACCAAATATCAGGATAAATGTGGCTGAACAATCAGCAGTTGAAGGGCAATTCCTCAGAGAAGAGACCTCACTTGGAAACAGCCCCATGTTATCTTATAATCTTGAGCTAAATTTTAGATCCTACATCTAGTAAGGTTGAAACCACTATCACACATGAGAATTATGGACATACTTCGTGTTTGTGACTTTAATTCAGAAATCCTTCTAAGAGATGAGACTGGGACAGAAGCCCTGCTGTGGTGGGCTGCTCACCTCTGGTTTTGGATGGAGGTTGGCATTTCGGGAACAGTACAAAGAAGCCACCTCTCTGTACAAGGCCAGCAGTAAGTAGGCCCTCTGCTGGGCTTTGGAGCTTCTGCAGGTCTGCAGAGACAAAGACATCACATGAGATTTAGAGGTTACATTTCTCTTCTCAGGCTTGAACCACATGTCTGAGGAAAGGGGAGGCATCTCCTGGCCACAGCTCTGTGGTTCCATGGTTCATGCACATTGCTAGAGAGCCAGCATCTGTCTTCTTGGTGACGACTTCCTGCTATCAGAAACACTTCCTGAGCAGAGATGGAATGTCCTCTCAGCACAATGGCAGTGCAAGCAGGGACTCAAACAGGAAGCCAGAACAGCCTCCAGGTCAGAATTCTAAAAGCATTGGCATCATTGTGGGAACAGTCAGGAGCATGTGTGGAGCGTGAATATACAGAGGAATTTGTAAGGAATGCCAGCCTTCTTCAAGTCTCAGTGAGCCTGGAGCAGCTTTTCACCAGGGTCTCAGTTATGACAGGCCAACTCAAGTGTCATGGTACCCATTCCAGCCTTCAGTTCCCCATGTAGGGCAGGAGTATGTATATCTGATTTCTAGTACAGTATTACTCTAGGGGGCTACTCAGTTGCACAGTCTCTTGTTTGATGTATGTACGGGAAGACGCAGGCCTCCAGGGAGTACCTCCTGGTACCAGAGAAAAGCCCAGATGCATCTTACCATCAGAACAGTCCCAATGTCCAAGGTCTTGCACTCGAGCACAGCTTTGCCCACTGCATCACGAAGAGCCTTGTATTCATCACCATGTACTAGGTATCGGTCCATCTGGCTTGGGTTGTCCTTCTGCAATCCCGGCAGTGCAGAGGGTTAATATGAGAGAGATTTTGCAAAGAACTCTAGACAGACAAAGGCAGCAGGCTGTCCTCTGAGACTTGGACACAGCTGAGCAGGGAGCACTGACTGGCTGTCTTTGGGAGTTATCTGTGTCTGTTGTGCACTGGCAGCCAGGGAGGGGCCTGTACTGACTTTGTAGCTGCTTGCTTTCTCCACTCACAGCACTGTATCGAGACCAAGTGACAAAAAAAAATTGTCACTTTTAAGCCCCAGTGGTGCCTATTATGATGATTATAATGAAGAAGGAATAATTTTAAAAAGCCAGGATTGTTAGTGCCATTTTACAGTCCTAGGACAGTAAGAACCGATTTCTGAGAACCAGGAAAGGTGCTAGAGCAAGGCCTTAGAAGTCATCACTCTTATTTTGCCTTCCTCTTTCCACCTGCCCAAAGTGGAAAGGACAGTTTTCTATAAGGGTAGAAACATTCTTTAGCTTCCCTGTATCCAGCTAAATAAGAAATCAAACCTAAATAAAATGCAAACGAACACACCAGAACTTCACATGTGTATGTATGTACATGCACACACACACACACACACACACACACACACACACACACTCACTCTCTCTCTCTCTCAACACACTCACCAATATCCCCCTGTGGTGGGGTGGTTTAACTCAAAGGCAAAGGCCCATTTCCCATCTGGATAGGGAGGGCTCGGGTGAGCAGCACACTGAGCTTCAGCTCCATGTCCAGCCAGAGTATGCTGTAGGCAGGGCTGTCAGAGGCATGCCCTCCTTGCCCAAGACCCTGCTCCTCACCTGATGTGCAATGACATCCCTGGGAAACACCCACTGGCATGGATGGCCCTGCCTGGAGAAGCTCTGCACGAATTCCATCCCACGCTGGCTTGAGAGTTTCCTCACCAGGTACACACGGTGCCAATCATTCTTGACGCGGGTACAGAACTGCTCAACATGCTTCAGGAAGCACTGCTTCTCTTCAGCCAGTTCTGTGAGATTGGGAAGGAAGCAGGTGAGGGACAGTGGCAGGACTTCCATAGAACACAGTCCCATGGTGAAAGAACACAGAGGGAAGGACATGGAAGAGGACAGCCATGTCCTAAGAACAGGTTTCCCATAGTTCAGACTTCTGAATTAGAGGATCTCTGGGGAGGAGACTTGCCTGCTCCTTCCTGAAGCTCAGAGAGGAAGTCAGCGGCCAAGTCAAGGCAGAGGCGGACTCTGGCCACCTCCTGCAGGTACTCCACCGAAGCTGTGTGGGCAGGCTCGTGGCCTCGCCACCTTCCTGGGGCATATGTCCTAAGGAAATGGGCTTCCTCCCTCAGGCCCTGCTTGTCACTTCTACAGGAAGCACTTGTCTTCTCGTGTACTGAATCCTGAGGAATGAGGACACAAAGACCGGCATCAGTCTACATCAGCAAGCCCTCGTCTTCGGAAGTTGCCACCGCATGCCTGTGTCGTCACGGGAAAGACGGTATCATGGAGTACATTGTTTGGAATCATGGACAGCTGGCATTCCTTTCTACGTGAGAGCAAGAAGAAAGATAACAAGCCAACTTACGAGGGAAAATGTGTAATTTATGAGGATGTGGAACGTGTCCATAGTGATGGGCTGAAGATAACCACCGCCAATTCTGTGGTGATGCAATACATGCATCACTGTCTGAGAAATGCATCACTGGGGAACTCAGCCGTGCAAGCATCAGAGTCACTTACAGAATAAATATGGCGTGGACATCACTGAGTGCTATTACCTCACAGGGGCCCCTGAGGGACAGCAAGGATCAGAAACGCGGTCGGGCAACTCCTGACTATATGGGAACTGCAGAGGGCAGGCTGAAATTTTTTTTTTTTTGTCCACACAGAACAAAGTATATCTTCATTGTACTGGCTACAATGGCATCTTGTTGGTTTTCAGAAATGCTTTCACAGTGTGAAGTGAGGTTCACAGTTTTCAAAAGAAAAACAGGGACAGCCATCATACCTCTAGGCAGTTGATAAAGAGCAGGTACAATTCTGTTTTATCTTCTGTTGGGAATGCTTTGTTCTCTAACTGGGTCAAGTAGTTCTGGATGTAATCCTTTACTTCATGGAAGCTGTGGAAAGACACACATTGTTCCTGGTTATGTCAGTTTATGGGAATACCCACATCTCCCTCCCACCCCCACCCCAATAGCCTCCAATCCAAGGCCTTGTATGTGCCAAACAAGCACTCCACCAAACTTCATCCCTAGGCCCTGCTTGGCGGGGGTGGTGGTGAGGGTGGGTGGGTGGGTAAACACATGGTTTTATGACACCAAGCACTGGTCATTTGGAAAATCTTTTCACTATTGGTATATTTTATTGAAGAATGCACTGGAAAAAAAAAATACCCCACAGAGTCATTACTATCCCCATGGATCTGTTTAAAAAAAAAAAAAAAAGTCTTACAAAGTGGATCAGCTTGTGGTAGAGGATACATGTTGTCTAAAATTTGAATTCTCACTTAAATATTTACACTGTATCATTGGCAGCAAATACCATAGTGTTTAACTGTGACAGGATCACTAGGTTCAAGAAAATGCCAGTGAGCCCAATCCTGTGCTCCTGCAGCTGCCCATCCAGGCACAGATAGCCTAACCTGAAATAAGTCCTAACTCAGGGCAACTCCACGTGACTGTAAGGTGACCACTGTGCTCTGTTGTGCTCCTGGTATCCATGAGCACTTCCGGTTCCTACAGAACAGTGTTAAGTCATACCCTGAAGGGTCATGGTTAAGAAAGCAAATCAGTGAAACTTGCATTTTTCAGCAACTCTGTGTGTTTAGTGGTGAAGGGAACCAGGACTATGACTCCAGAGTGCTGAGGACGTCTTTCCGTATGCTGTGAATACTCTGATTGATTGATAAATAAAATGCTGACTGGCCAGTAGCCAGGCAGGAAGTATAGTATAGACAAGATAAGCAGAGAGGAGAATTCTGGGAAGTAGAAGGCTGGGTGAGGAGATGCTGCCAGCTGCCACCATAAGAAGCAAGGTGTAAAGAACCAGTAAGCCACAAGCCACATGGCAACTTATAGGTTAATAGAAACGGGTTAATTTAAGATATAAGAACTAGATAGCAAGAAGCCTGCCACGGCCATACAGTTTATAAGTAATATAAGTCTCTGTGTGTTTACTTGGGTCTGAGCGGCTGCAGGAGCCGGGTGGACACAGGAAAACTCCAGCTACACCAGAGTGTCTTTAACACCCCTTAAGGAATGCCACTGCAGGTACCCAAAAGGCCGAGAGTGCCTTGATAGGATTCTAGAAAAGGTTGGAGTTTGGGACCGAATGGACACTTGGACATCTGCCACACAGGACATCTGACCTAATGGACAGAGCCCATGTTCAGTAGAACACAGACCTGCAGGACACCAGAGCACAGAGAATGAGGGGACAGCAAGTCACAAGACTGGGTGGCAGGAGCTGAGGCCAGAAGCACACCATGGCTTCTTGCTAAGTATCACTTGTGCTGGGCCATACTCTTGGGCCCTTGGGGGAAATTATACATGCATACCCTTCCAGTGAGCTGGGTTTGCTCACACAGAAGCTGCTTCTCCAGACCATAGGTGAGCTCCCATCCATGGTATAGCCAAGACAGAGCCACAGAGAGGCAAAGGGAAGCAAAGTTCCAGACGAGGGCTACTGACCTGTACTTGAGAAGCAGTTTTAGTACCACAGAGCGGATGACAGGAGTCTTGTCGACAACATCACCAAATGGAGACAGAGACTTTGTGTGTTCACGGTGCTCTGCAGCCAGAGAAAAAGGGGCTGTAGTTCATGTCATGGTACAATGCTGAGCTATAATCTGGTTTTTACATTTATGAGAAGAAGGCAACTCACTTTGGGAAGCATCTCTCAGCAGCTCCTTTTGTATGAAGAGTAAGGACAACAGGCTGTCAATCACGCTCTTCTGAGGAGGGGTGTCATCTTTGAAGCACATGGTGGAAACCAGGTCCACGAAGAAGCTGTTACACATGTGCCGGAACTGGGCATGCTTCTCAATGGCTTTTCTGGTGGGGGTGGGGGAGGCTGTGACAAAAGGCTTGTAGAATGTGTCCCCAATCCTTCCAGGCAGAGTGATATTTGGATAGTGTTCTGTCTTAATGCCTGTTTGACCTTGAACTCATGGTAATTCTCTTACGTCAGTCTCCTAACTGTTGGGTTCAAAACTAGGCTAGTGTTTGGTTTTTTAATTGAACCAACAATGACTTCGCAATGATCAGAACTGGTCTTCAAACTACAAGTGTCAAGACTGCTTCTAGGAACACTGTCAACATTTGGACCATTGAGTGTCCTAGAGCATGGGGAAGAATAGAGGAGCAGGTCTGGGCTACTGAGCTCATAGAGCCAGGGGGCTCTGCTTCTCCATCTCCTGAAGGCTGGGCCAGATCTGCACTCATCCTCAGTCAGAGGATAAGGCTGCACTCACATATCAAGAGGACGGATGAGGATCTGGGCAGATGGTGCCACTGGTAAAGGACCCGCCCTGCACCTACGATTGCGGCAGTAGGGGTTCGAGGGGAGTGGCAGGAGGGTCCCTAGAGCTCACTGGCTGGTCAGCCAGGCAAAGAGGTGAACTCCAGGCTTAGTGAGTTGCCTGTCCCAAAAGACAAGGTAGACCGTGATCAAGGAAGAGAATCTGATGTTGATCTCTGGACACATGTACACATTCATTGACACACACAGACACCCACCCACATGAACATGAATTCATACAAAGAGGGCAGACAGATGATGGGCTAGGGCTATGGGTGGGGGCAGGGCACATGCTGAGCCTGCATGAGTCCCTGGGTTTCATCCCCAGCATTACTCCAACCCTCCCCACTAAAGATGCCAAGCTACACCTACATGCTTGGTTTTCTTTCAAAGACATTGTGACTTTCTGGTGTATTTCACCTACGTTTGCTGTCTCTATGTTTGTGCCCATCTTATTTGGGAAAGAAATTTTGAGGCACTTGTCCAGGAAGGTTTGCTTCTGGGATTGCTTATGAAAGTTCTCTGGGGCTGGAGAGATGGCTCAATAGTTAAGAGTACTGGCTGCTCTTTCAGAGGTCATGAGTTCAATTTCCAGCAACCATATGGTGGCTTACAACAATCTATAATAGGGTCTGGTGTCCTCTTCTGGCATGCAGATGTACACTCATATAAATAAAATAAATCTTTTAAAAAAGAAGAAAGAAAGTTCTCTGAAGCCAGCCCTTACACCCAGGGAAAGCTGACCAAAGCTGGTGTCTCCAAAGACCATATTGGAAAAAAGAGAGGAAGGAAGCTTTCTTAAGAGAAAGGGTGTTTTACCTGTGTTCCTGGGAAACAGTTGTTGAGAATTTGTCTGGCAAGTCAGTTAAGCAGTAGGGGCATATCATTTGCCCTGGGGAAAGCCAGGTTTTGATGCAGTGTAGACAGTATACATGATCACAAGGCAGACAGACAGGATCTTGTGCATCTCCCAGGCAGATGTGACATGGCTGAATACCAAACCTAGAACCCAAGAAGACAATCAACTCAAGAGCAGAAAAGCTGGCTGCAAGGAGCAGGCCCTTCCACCTAATTGCAGGTACAGAAGTCTGTCACTCTCAGAGTATTATACTACACATCTTACCTGCTGAATGTCTTGCTGACTTTGTCCTTGCACTCACAAAGGATAGTCATGACAGCCATAAATGGCCTGTGGGTCTTCAGGTCTGAGTTTTCTTCAAGACACTGAGGGAGAAGGTGGTGGTGAGCAGTGAGGGTGAGCAGTACTGAACACCATGGTCTCAGTGGCTGACGACATGCCGTACTAACTATGGCGTGCCTACAGCACTAGTATCCTTCGGTACTTCACTTAGGAACTTTCCACAATTTTGTGAGCTGGAGAGATGGCTAAGCAGGTAAGAGCACTGACTGCTCTTCCAGAGGACCGTGGTTTGATTCCTAACCACTTGTAATTCCAGTTGCAGGGTATCTGACACTATCTCTGGCCTCCTTGGGTACCAGGCATACATATGTACAGACATACATGCAGGCAAGACACCTATGTACATAAAATAAAAATTTATTATGGCCAGGCATAGTGGTGCTTGCCTTTAATCCCAGCACTCAGGAAACAAAAGCAGGCAGATCTTGGTGAGTTCGAGGCCAGCCTGGTCTACATAGTGAGTTCCAGGACAGCCAGAGCTATATAGTGAGACCTTGTCTCAAAAAAGTAAAATAAAATCCCACATTTAAAATATCCTTTGAAAATCAAAACAAAATTGAAATTTCAGTATCTTATTTTTCCATCTGTGTGAACTCAGGTTGTCAGGTTTGGTGGAACTTTATCCACTAAATCATTTCACTGCCCCTAAGTGTCCTTTTTGTGACTGTGCTTTTCTTCTATGTATGTCCACATGCATGGAGACTGGAGGACAGACAACCTTAGATGTCATTCCTCAGGTGCCATCACCCCCCACTACACCCCTTCTTTTTAAAGACACAGTGGGCCACTGGTCTCAAGCTTGCTAAATAGGCTGACCAGACAGAGAGCCTCAGGGGTCCCTGACTGCACTTTTCCAATGCTGGAATTACAAGTGCAAGTCATGACACCTGGCTTTTATGTGTGGGTCCGGGGATTGAACTCTGGTCCCTCTACTGAACCATCTCCCCACCAGCCCTGACTGTGCTGCTTTCTATAGGACAAAATTCTGAATTTTCCCCTATTTTGGTTTTTTTAGACAGGGATTCTCTGTGTAGCCTTGAATGTTCTGGAACTTACTCTGTAGACCAGGCTGGCCTTGAACTCACAGAGATCCAAATGCCTCTGCCTCCCAAATGCTGGAATTAAAGATGTGTACCACCACTGCCTGGCTCCCCTACTTCTCTTTAAGGGTTCTACCTCCTACTCACATTATGAGATATTTTGACTTGTAAATAATAATGTAATGACTGGCTGTGTATAGACTACTAACCTTTAAAAGAAATGTTAGTTTTAGGGGAATAAAACCTTTGCTTTAGAATAATCTATAGAATAAACTATAAACTTCAGGGACAGTACAGCAACTTCAGAGCCCTTTTTGATCATCCCCACACCCCTGAGAATCTACACTCAGGCCAAGGGCAAATGCCATTTAGTGTCATGTCTGCTCTAATGCTGTGCACCAGGGCATAGCCCTTGAGCTCCCAATGGCCCTTTCAGTGTCTGTGCAGGGTGTCTCACTGTGATGGCTCTATGAACCTCTTCAGGGAGTACGCCTGCTGCATGTGCTCTAGTTAATGGGAGTTACAGGTTCTGGATGCTTGGGGATTTTGAATGTCCTCAACATTGTTGAATATGTCAGCTTCAGTATAATTAAGAAGTGTCTCTAAGATGAACTTTAGAGCTGAACTTATGATCAGTAGGAAATACAATGAGCCAAGGGCTGTGTTTCTGGAAGTCTGGGTTAGACATTTGTAGGTGTTTTCATATTAAATACCCCAATGGACAACATGAGATTAAGGAGAGTTCCTGATTTGCCAAGAGTAATTTTTCCTCTAAAAAATTTAGTAAACGCTTTATACCTTTTGAAATGATCACTTACTTACTTACTTAATTTATTTAATTTATTTATTTATTGATTGGTTTTTCAAGACAGTTTCTCTGTGTAGCTTTGGAGCCTGTCCTGGATCTTACTTTGTAGACCAAGCTGTCTTCCAACTCACGGATCCACCTGCCTCTGCCTCCCAAGTGCTAGCATTGAAGGTGAGCGCCACCACCAATCTTTTAAATTGTATTGTTAACGACATTTTTGAGCCATCCTTGAATTCCTAGTATTAATCATAATTAGAAATAATATGTTTTAGCTGGTCGGTGGTAGTGCACACCTTTAATCCCAGCACTCTGGAGGCAGAGTCAGGTGGATCTCGGTGAGTTCAAAGCCAGCCTGGTCTACAAAGTGAGTTCCAGGACTCCAAAGCTACACAGAGAAACCCTGTCTCGAAAAACCAAAAAAGAAATAATGTGTTTTTATGCTCCAGTAAGTTTGACTGGTTAATCAACTGCCAAGTTGAGAACCATACAAAAGACCTAGACATCTCTAAGAAGATACACAAGATGGCCAAAGTGCACATGAAGTGAGGACACCAATCACACTCAGAGTGACAGTGTCTCGCAGTACTCCCACATTTCAGATGGCTGTCCTACAAAAGGTGGGGAATGATGAGCAGTGGCCAGGCTCCAGAGCAACCAGAACCCGTGTGTTGCTGGTAGAAATGTCAGTGTGGGAAAAGTTCAGCAGCTGCTCTAAAAGTGAAAGCAGAATTAACAAATGAGTAGCTTGTCCAAAGGAGGAGGAGGAGGCACTCAAGCACTCCCATGTTTAAGTTCCTGGCTGTTGGTAATGACCAAAAAGGTAAAAACAACCCAATGTCCACAAACAATTGACCAGCTCTGGGGGCTCTGGTCACACAATTACACTTGACCTTAAAAGGTCTGACACACTCTGCCATGTGTGCAAGAAACCAGGCCAAAAGACAAAAACTACAAGTTCTGCTCCCCAGTGCCGGTCCAGTTCCCAGAGACAGAATGCAGAGCCAAGGAGTAGGGGATGGGAGTTGTTTAATGGAGACAGTTTCTGTGTAGGAAGATGAGAAAGCTCAGGGGTTAGAGGGTGGGGATGGCTGCATTGTAGTGTGGATGTGCTCAGTGTCATTGAGTGTGTATGGCTTAGATGACATGCTTCATGTAATATGCACTTTAGCACAATTTTAAAATATGGCAGTGGTCTGGTGTTGAGTAGTCAATGGCAATAGGGATATAACCAAATATTTGAAAGATCAGTAGCAAAGTGTTTAGGAAGACTGTTCTATGAGACACCTTGGAAGGCAGATCATATAAACAAGAGTCTAGCTGTCTGTACCTTTCTTCTTCTCTGTCTATTTGTCTGTCTATCTACCTGTCATCTGTGTAACCATCCTTCCTATCAGAGATAACTGAAAAAAAAAATCCAAATCCACATTGACTATTGTCTGCAGCTTTAACAGTGCTTTGTTGGGGGAAGCTGGGGGCATTATGACTGTTGACCCCTGGTTAGGGTCAGGACAATGATGAGAGGTGGCTTTGCAGATACAGCTTTCCTTCCAGCCTCAATAGGAGATGATACCTGGGACCCTGTGTCTCCCCAAATTCCATCTGACACTTCCAGCTAGGTAATGGGAACCCACCTCACAGCAAAGCTCAGATTGTCCCATGGGCTGTGATACCAGGAACAGCTTCCCAAACTCCCCAGATGGAAGGTATCAGTTAAAGATGACAAAGACGTAAGACTGAAGAAACCTGCACACTTGGCTTCTGGGATCTGGCTTGAGGCTGCTAAGGCCCATTCAGTTACAAAAGTGAGAGGTAGCCAGGTGGTGGCGGCGGCGGCGTACGCTTTTAATCCCAGCACTCAGGAGGCAGAGCCAGGAGGATCTCTATGAGTTCAAGGCCAGCCTGGTCTACAGAGCGAGATCCAGGAGAGGCACCAAAACTACACAGAGAAACCCTGCCTTGAAAAACAAAACAAACAAATGAACCAAAAGTGAGAAGCGAGCTTATGCCTGGCCCCAGCACTGCATCCATCGGCACCTGGCTTCCATGTTGACTTCCCACTGCACCTACCTGCACTTTAGTGGCTGTGTGAAACCTGGAGCTGTGCTTCTCTGATGCCAATGACCATCCCCAACTTGCTTCCCTCGTGTCAAGTTCCCAAGGGATGAGGACGGGGTAAAGGGAAGAAAGGCAGAGCCCTGTGTTATGCTGAGTGGCTGCTGCTGCTGCTGCTGCTGCTGCTGCTGCTAGCATGTTCAGAGGTGGTAGCTTTATTTGCAGGAACACTGGCCTGTAATGTCACTCCTTTATCAAAGGCGTTGAGGGGCAGAAGCATAGTGGTTTCCTATTCCCTTGCCCTACCTCCATGGCTGTTGTCATGACTATGGTGATGGTATCTTCTCTCCCGAAGGATGGGCCATGCAGGGGGCATTTGGGGGTCACTTTAGAGCAGTAATTCTCAATCTTTCTAATGCTACAACCTTTTAATGCAGTTCTTCATATGGTGATGACTCCCAACAGTAACATTATTTTTGTTGCTACTTCATAATTGTAATTTTGCTACTGTTATGAATCATAATGTAAATATCTGTTTTCTGATAGCTGTAAAAACCCCTGTGAAATGACCGTTTGACCCCAAAAGGGTCATGACCCACATGTTGAGAACCACTGCTCTAGAGGCTAAGAACACCAACTTCTTCATCCCTCCTATGGGAGTCACATGCTGGTTAACTGAATCCCTGTTCCTGCACCCGAATGCTCAGTGATACACCCTGGCTTGGCAATCTGAGATAGAAAATAATCAAACAGCCACTATCGAGAATGCAGTGATTACTGAGCGGTGCTAACACATGTTTTTAATCCCAGCACTTTCGAGGCAGAGGCACATGGATATCTGAGTTCAAGGCCAGCCTGGTCTAAAGAGAGAGCTCTAGGACAACCAGGCTACACAGGGAAATAAACCATGTCTCAAAAAAACAAACAAACAAAAGAACGCAGTGGTCTGTCATGGCCTCACTGTCCTCTGCACTATGTAAACCTGCCAGAGCAATAATGCACCAACCAGAGGAAACTCTTAGGGGAGGTTTCAGCTATCCACACTGCTCAGAGTCGGGCAGACTGCAACTTAAGCCCAGCGGCACTCACCTTGTCTAGTAAGAAGACATATTTGGTTACCAGCTGCCTCAGCTCAGGAATCTGGCTTTCGGTCCCCAGGAGGACATGCTCCACAAAGAGCGCGATGGAGAAAACGCGATTCCACAGGGCTCTGTCAAGAGGGGCGTTAGCAATGAGCTCTGACTGGGGAGCCTGAGATCCCGGAGGAGAGAGCAGGAGCTGAGCAGAGGCTGAGAGGGAAGGCAGACATAAGGGCACCTTCCCTGCACAACACTGTTCCCCACTCTTCCACACACCAGGCCCACCCATGTCATGTTCCATGCCTCAACACACAATGGTCCTGCAAGCTCAACACAGGGACTGTCTCCTGATCTGACAGCCTGCCCCTTCTCCACTTGCCCTGCTGGTCCCTTCTCTGATCTCCTTTTTACTTTGCCTACATTGTAACATGTCCACTTCCTATGTCTCAGGACTGTTTTCTTCCTGGGTCTAGAATCACTGAGATAGCCAGTACTTGGGAGAGGCTCCACTGCTAAGCACGACAGTGAAGTGAGTGTCACTCCTGCCCACCCTCCTCCTGAGGCTGTAGGATTTGGTAGGTCCCAGGGTGAGCACAGAGTGCACTGAGGCACTCTTGCTGCTCACCTGACTTCCTGGACGACAGCTCTGGTTATGTTCCCACAGTCCGGCAAATACTCGCTGGAACAGACAAGTCCCAGTGGTACAGACAGACTCTTCACCACCTGCAACCAGGCCTTGGGGCTCGGCTTCAGGATGTCTCCCTTGAGTACTTCAACACAGGCCATTGCTGCATACGCATCTAGTGTCTGGAACAAGGAGAACTGACATGTGACCCAGCAGGGTCCGTTTCTCCACCGCCACCCTTCAATACAGCCCTGCATCCTCATTCCCAGTGAGGTTTGGGGTCCAGGCTTGTAACCTGCTCCTCCATCACATGGCAGATGTGCCGGCAAAACATCTCCTATTTGGACATGGCTCCATGAGCCCTCTGCTCACAGGATGGAATCGGAAGCACTCACAGAGGGCAAGCCCTGGGGGCCTTCCCAAAGAGACCCCTACCATTTCACAGCCAGGCAAGCTGTGCGTCCGTGCTGCTTCCCCGAGGCTCTTCAGAACCTGGGGGTGGATAGTCAAAATTCTGGAGAAGTTCTGTAGCCGGGTCCTGAAGTGCTGATAGGCAAGGTGCACCCAGGGCAAGGAGAGCCCTTCTTCAGGCATTCCTGAAGTCACTCGGAGCTCACTGAGGCAGGACCACAGGGCCATCTGCAGAAACTGGAGACAAAGGAAATTCAGTACATAGCTTTAAATGTATTCAAAAGCTATAAAAAGAAAGTTGAAAAATCAGGCCCAGGATCACCTGGCTGCTTTTTGGTGGAGTTTTATGGCCTCACTGGCTTCCTAAACTGGTGTGCAGACTAGTCTTATGTCAACTTGACATAAGCTAGAGTCAATGGAGAGGAAGAAGCCTCAATGGAGAAAATGCCTCCATAATATCAGGCTGTAGGCAGGCCTGTAGGGCATTTTCTTTTTCTTTTTTTTTTCCCTTTTTAGTTTTTTGAGACAGGGTTTCTCTGTGCAGCTCTGGCTGTCCTGGAACACATTCTGTAGACCAGTCTGGCCTCGAACTCACTGAGATCTGCCTCTGCCTCCCTGAGTGCTAGGATTAAAAGCATGTGTGCAACCACTGGCCAGCTGAAGGGCATTTTCTTAGTTAATGACTGAGGTGGGAGGGCCTAGCCCATTGTGGGTGGTGGCATCCCTGGGCAGGTGGTCCTGGGTTCTATAAGAAAGCAGGCTGAGCAAGCCATGGAGCACAAGCCAGTAAGCAGCACCCCTCCATGGCCTCAGCATCAGCTCTGCCTCCAGGTTCCTGCCCTGTTTGAGCTCCAGTTCTGACTTCCTTCAATGATGAACATCAATATGGAAGTGTAAGGTAAATAAACCCTTTCCTCCCCAACTTGCTCTTTGGTCATGGTACTTTATCATAGCAATAGAAATCTTAGCTAATGACAGCTAGGGTCATTATGTCCCCAAATTTCTTAACTCAGTGTTACATTTTAAACACCCTCCAACACTAGTCAACTCAGAGAACATTGGGGATTTTTGTTTGTTTGGTTTTTTGAGATAGAGTTTCTCTGTCTAGCCCTTGCTTGTCTTGAAACTTGTTCTGTTGACCAGACTGGCCTCGAACTCACAGAGATCTGACTGCCTCTGCCTCCCATGCCCAGCTGAAAACATTGCTTTAATGGTTGACAAGTACTCATGTTAAATCTGTCTTTAAAGACTTTAATCCGACCTCCTTTATTTTCATTGATTAAAAAAACGTTTTTAAGACAGGGTTTTTCTGTGTAGCCCTGGCTGTCCTAGAACTCACTCTGTAGACCAGGCTGGGCTTGAACTCACAGAGACACTCTGCCTCCTGAGTGTCACCACTACCCGGCTCCTCTATTTCTCTTTTAGGGTCTTAGTGCAGTGCATCTAGACATCTACATTGTTTCTATCAGCAGGTGGCTTATTAAGTTGCACAAATCAAACAAGGCTTGATCCTTCATGATTCCTAGGAAGAACTGCATTAAGCAACCTTTGACCATATTAGTTATAGTATGTTCCCAAATCTGTACCTATGCAGTGAGGCATGAAGGTTTGGCAGTGAGATGCATCAGTCTTTCCACTGAATTTCATTTTTTATTATTTTTACTATTATTATTTTTGGTCTTATGTAGCCCAGGCTGGTCCTGAACTTGCTATGGCCTTGAACTGCTGTTCCTCCTGCCTCTACCTCCCAAGTACAGTATTATAGAGTACAGATTATCTGAGATTATAGATGAATACCACTACGTAGCTGGCAGCTACGGAGAGATCTTAGAACCCTAAATGACAACAAGGTTTGGCTCTAGAAGGCACAGAGTGGAGGCTGAGGACTTGGCCCTGAGTGTTCCATGTAGCTCTAAGAGTGTTTGAATTTGGCAACACTGTGGCTGAGGAGAGGATGTGTCCACATTATTCACACCTACCTTTAGCTCCTCCCACGAAGCCACTTTCATGTTCAAAAGCAGGAAGTCCTTCAAGTAGCTGTGCAAAAGATCCTCCTGCTGTGCCACAGGGAGCTGAGCGAGAAACCCGCCCAAGGGAGTCTTCTGGAAGATTTCCACGAACTTCTTTGATAACCCTACGGAGAAGGCAGGGAGTGGCACGAGCAAGGTGAAACCCTGAGTCTAGGGAAGAAAGAGGTCACTGTCTCAAAGGAGGAGCTGTCAGACCCAGGCTGGAGGGGTGCTGTACTGCAGCCCAGTGACCAAGTGGTGCTGGCTGCCTGGCCACTGTCCAGACGGCAGGGAAGACAAATAGAGGCAGAACCAGGGTTAAAGCTAGGTCACAAACAGAGCCCCAAGGGGAGAAAACATCTGAAACACTCCATCTGTGCTCTGTCTAGAGCTCCTGGTGAATTAGGAAGATGGGCTGCTCCTCGGGCTGGAGTCAGAAGCCACACCAACTAACGCTCTGCCTCCCACAGCTCGGCTCACAGCTGTCCTCGAGGACCAGCAGGGGCAGATGGGCTATCATCAGGAAAAAGGAGGGCGCTTCCTCAGGGGAGACCGCTCCACACTGGTTTAAAGAGTGCACAATGCTGATCTGGGGAAGCAAGGTCAGCTTGGAGTATCCAGGGTCAGCCTCTAAGAGAGGGCTGAGGGGAGGGCTTCTCGCATAAAAACGACTTTTCACAAGATGGTAGGCTGCCATTTTTTCTACAGGGACACTGGCCAGATCCCTCATGTTTGACAATAAGGTACTTAACTCTGTGACTGGGAGGGCCTGATGTCTCCACACGAAGGAGGAAGCTCCACTCTGACAAAATTCCACAATGGGGACATTTTCCAAGGCAGCTGCCTCAGGGAATAACCTTCCCATGCCAGGTAGCAAGCTCTTTCCCTGATGTAACATGACCCATTTTGTCATGCCCCCAAACAGTGACTAGAGGTCACTTCTAAGGCTGCCTAGTCATGTCACCTGTAGACTCATGACCCTTGATGGGGACTTGTGCCCTCAGCAGAACTTTAATTCATGGTTCCATGTATCTGTGCATGCATACACACTCATATCACAGCACATGTGTAGACATCAAAGGATGACTTGGGGGAATCAGTTCCCTCCTCCTGACATGTAGATACCAAAGATTAATCAGGTGATCAGGCGTGGTGCCCAGGTGCCTTTACTCACTGAGCCATCCTGCCGGCCCTTCAACAGAAATTTTAAAACAACATACTGGAGGCCACTCCACATCCAGAGTGTTAACACTAAACCCCTCAAAACTGTCCTGCCTTGAGCAGGTTAATTCTTCCGCATTGCCTTGAGCCTGCTGTGGGGGAGCCTCACCCTCTACGTCTGTGATATACTGAGCTTGCACCCAGAGCTCCTCCAGGTAATCCCTGATCCTCCAGCTGAAAGGAACGCCGTTGCATGCATCCTTGAGCAGGTTCATGTGGCTCTGTACCAGGATGGAGGGCATCTCATTTTCGGACCTGCAACAAGGCAAGCGAGAGCAAGGCTCGTGAGATGCCACTTGAGACATGAGGTAGTGTGCACAACTAACACCAGCCCTTTAGTCCTTAAGAGAGGTTATCACTGGGGAATGGCTCTGTGATGTAGCATGTGCCCACACGGGGGAGGTACCAGGCAGCATTTCACACAGTGAGGAAACAAGGAAAGGAAGACATGGGATGGGAGATGGTTCTGTCAAGACATGCTGTACAAGCAGGAGGACCTGAGGGTAGATCCCCAGCACCTACTTAAAAAAAAAAAAAAAAAAAAAAAGGTGGGTGCAGTTCATGCACTTGAAATCTCAGTGCTGGGAGACAGAGGTGAGGAATAATCCCTGGTGTTGCTATTCAGCCAATCTAGCCAAATAGTTAGCTTTGGTCTCAGGAAATAAAGTAGCAGGTGGGCTGCCTGCAGTGAAGAGTACAGACTGCAGGACCTGGGTTCAGTTCCCAGCACCCACACCTGGGATTCTAACCACCTGCAGCTCTCGCTCCAAGGGCTCTTCTGGTCTCCATGAACAACCATGTAAACAGACACAGACAGACACATAGACACATACAAATAAAAATAAACCTTTAACAAGAGATCTGTCATGACCGAGGAAGACACCCAGTGCTGACCTCTGACCTCCACATGCATGTACACATATGTTCAAACACATATAAAATTCTTAAAAATTAAAAGACTATTATTGTAGGCCTCATGGGTAGCTGCAGGTGGGTTCCCAGGTCAGGGATTCTGCTGTACAGGAACTCAGGGAAAAGTGGCAAGAGCCACGTAAGGTGCCCAAAGTTCTGTGGCAGATCCAGGTCTCTGTGGCCTTGCTGCCCTCCCCTCCTCCACTGCCTCTGTGCAGACGGGTCTGACCATATGCTCAAAGCCTTCTTGCATGAACATCGGCAGCACACTAACTATACTCTATCTAATACATGCTCCCAATAGCAATTCAGAACCATTCCAGGGGCTGGAGAGGTGGTTCAGTAGTTACGGCGCTTGCTGCACTTCCAGAGCTGAGTTCTGTTCCTGGAAACCACATTAGGTAGTTCACAACTGCCTGTAACTCCAGCTCCAGGGATCTGACACTCTTTTCTGGACTCTTTGGGTACCCACACACATGGCACCTTCAAAGTTTTCAATATCCCATTCCTTTATGTAGTTCTTAGTAGCCTACATCCTGGAGCCAAAGTTTCCTTGGGTCCAAGCCCCACAAGGTCAGGCCTTTGGGAAGGGCCAAGCACAAGGAAGGCTGAGTACAGGTTCTGCCCACTCAGCATCTGTGTTGTGCAATAGAACCTGGTGACCTGGACCTCTCATGTGCTCTCAACATAGGCAGATGGAACAGCAGAGTGACCAAGGACCTCTCAGGGTTTCAGTGAGCACTGTCTGCTGCTATGACCCTCCAGGCTGCACCGAGCAGGTTCACAGGGTACCAGCAGTAGCTTTAGGACAGAACAAGGTGCTGCTGCTCTGTTAAGACCTTTTCCTCCATCAAAGCCAGGCACTCACTCACCTTGTGTTATTCGCCACAAGAGGGATATTCAGGAACTTAATGTCACTGAAAATAAACATCCAAAGAGCTTGAACCCAAGCTGGTGAATCTGGCTGAGCCAGTAGCTCCAGGTTGCCGTCTCTGTCGATGTGAGATATCATGCTCGCCAGGATGGGGGTGACCACACCTTGGACCCGCTTCCAAAGGGTATGCCTGCAACAGGGGCAGAGGGAGCCGCTAAGGTTAGGGTAATCACAACATGCACTACTGCCTCCACATTCTCTTCCCCAGGTGCCCACATGGAAGCCAGAGCAATAATAGCTTCCCAACACATCCAAGAATGGGGAAAGCCGGGCAGTGGTGGCGCACGCCTTTAATCCCAGCACTCAGGAGGCAGAGGCAGGCAGATCTCTGTGAATTCAAGGCCAGCCTGATCTACAGAGCTAATTCCAGGACAGCTAGGACTGTTATACAGAGAAACCCTGTCTAGAAAAAACAAACAAGCAGAATGGGGAATGGTTAGAGATGGCTCAGTGATTAACAGCATGGCTGCTCTTCCAGAGGACCCAGTTCAAGTCTTAGCACCCACAGGGCAACTCATAACTATCTGTAACTCCCATTCTGGGTGGCCTGACACCCTCTTTTGCCCTCTGGAGGTGGTGCACAGGCACACGTGCATGCAAAACACTGATAACATAAAATATGGTTTCTTTTTAATTTAATTTGAAAACAAAAGTAGGGAAAGAGAGTGACCAGCAGAGCATGGCCTTAGACGGTTAGAGCAGAACTGGGCTGAACCTGCTTCCACAGCCATGTCTGAAACACTCATCAGAAAGACGAGGACACTGGCTTGTTTTTAAATGTAGCTATTTCCAAAACCAGTCATCCAGTTCAGTTAACAATGAAAACAGCTGGATGGTGGTGGTACACCCTTTAATCCCAGCATTCGGGAGGCAGAGGAAGGCAGATCTCTGTGAGTTTGAGGCCAGCCTGGTCTACAGAGCTAGTTCTAGGACATCCAGGGCTACACAAAGAAACACTGTCTTGGGGGCTGGAGAGATGGCTCAGAGGTTAAGAGCACTGACTGCTCTTCCAGAGGTTCTGAGTTCAATTCCCAGCAACCACATGGTGGCTCACAACCATCTGTAATGAGATCTGGCGCCCTCTTCTGTATACATAATAAATAAATAAACCTTTAAAGAAAAAAAAGCTAAACAAAACCCAAAAGCAAAAAAAAAAAAAGCCACAAGACACAATGAAAACAATGACCAGATTCATTGAGAAAGAAATTTTATGCAGCTAGGGATAAAACAAAGTACTATTATAAAATAAACAGCAAAGTAAACTTTCTCCAGATCAAGTTAATCAAGAAAGCAGGCTCCCTGAGATTTAGCTCTGCACCTGTGTACTTGAGATTATCATGGTCAATGTTTGAATTAACGACATGACATGCTGTTGACCTTCTCAGGATTGGAATGTGTATCAGTGTTGAGCACCAGCTGACCATGAACCAAGACCCGAGTTCAACCTCCAGCACCATCCCAAGGAGACATTTATAGAGAATAATTAAGTCTATAACTGATTATAAGATTGTAGTAAAATAAAAGAATAGTAAACTAACGTTGGAGATTGGTATCTAGTGTCAGCATCTAATACAGAGAACTTGAAGAGAAGAGATTACAAACACTCGCTGAGGATGGAAACGGTTGTCTCAGTGGACAAAGACATCCCTTGGCTTAACAAGCATTCCTCACACTGTGACAAGGACAAAAGTGTGAGCTGAAGGCTGGAGTTGGGAGCAGCTGAAATGAAGCAGGGCCCTGAGGTGTGTGCTGGTCAGGCGCTGGAGAAGCTCCCTACAGACAGGCTGCAGGCTCAGGTAAATGATGAACAGTGCTGGTGAGCTCAAGCCAATCAGCATTTAACACAGACTAGTGGGCTGTGAGGCCTGCCAGTCCAGAGGGCTTTATGTACATTAAATGGGGGCACAGTCTGCAGAGATAGGATACAGCCTTAGATCCTCCAAAGACCCAGTCCAACACAGGCTCTTCAAAGCTCCTCATAAGTCCAGAGGAAATGGTCAGTTTTGTAGAAAAAGGACCATATATAGTAAGGTACTCTCCTGGCTCCTAATGCTATAGACAGTGTTACCTCAAGCAATATGTATTATTGTCAGCTCAGGTTCACAGCCTCTGACAGCATCACTTTCTAAGGTTATGACATACTGGCAAACACATTTCCAGGAATAGATGATGGGGGAAGGGGGAGGGTCACCTGAATTTTTTTGTTCATATGATTTTTGAGACAGGGTCTCTCTGTATAGCACTAACTGTAATGGAACTCACCTGTAGACCAGGCTGGCCTTGAACTCACAGAGATCTGCCTCTGCATCTGCCTGTGCCTGTGCCTCCCTGAGTGCTGGGATTAAAGGTGTGCGGCACCACCACTGCCTGGCTCCCTGAATATTTCTTATTACAGAAAAAGTATAAATAATTGGGATGCAGAGGCAGGTGGATCTCTGTGAATTTGAGGCTACCCTGGTCTACAAAGTGAGTTCCAGGACAGCCAAGGCTGTTATACAGAGAAACCTTATCTCGAAAAAACCAAAACCAAACAAATAAATAAATGAATAAATGAATAAATAAATAATAATAATAGACCAGAAATGTCCCAAAAAACCACCATCCAGGTTGATTTAAGACCCCTGGGAGGGCAAATTACATCTCCAATTTGCTCAGAGGTATAGGAAGAAACACCTGGACACTTATCCTCGATGTAAGAGTCACACCACCAGGAGTGCATCACTAAGAGTCACACCACCAGGAGTGCTTCACTAAGAGTCACACCACAGGAGTGTTTCACTAAGAGTCACACCACCAGGAGTGCTTCACTAAGAGTCACACCACCAGGAGTGCTTCACTAAGAATCACACCACCAGGAGTGCATCACTAAGAGTCACACCACAGGAGTGCTTCACTGGCATGGTGCAAAGACCTCCGTGGTTCTTTTACCCTTCCTTGTACCTGAAGGTGCCTGCCTCCTGCAGGGCATCCTGATTAGCAGCCTCCCTGGTGACCCACTCCTTTATACTTTGGACCTGGTTCTCTTCTTGCTTCTTTAGAAGAAGATGGAGGCGCATCTTAGATTTCCGCAAAAAGGAGGCTGTGAAGACAGTGGGGAACTCGTTTGGCCTATTCACGCACACTAGGTTATAGGGCCCTCATAGATTTGACCTACCTTGCCCAAGAGAAAAGCTACCCACCCTTTGGCCAGGAAAGATTACCATGGATCCCAACCATGCCCGCTGCTTCTGTCAAGTCCAAGAAGCCTGAAAATCAGGTGGATGATTCAGCACCCGGGGTACGGTGCATACCATTGCGTGTGTTGTCTTCATTTAAGAGGCCAAGAAGAATGGTGACTCTTCTCATGCTGCGTGCACAACCCTCATTCTGGTCCCTGAGCATTCCCACAGCACTCTGCACACAGCTCCGCAGCAGTCTGGTGGTGTCCAGGACCTGTGAACAGTGAGGAAGAGGAGGGGCTTCTGTTGTCCCAATTCCAGTCTGGACAAAGGCCAGGCCACCCGTGTGAAATGATGATTTTGTGTTAGCAATCGTGTGGCCCCAGTTGCTGCTCATGGGGTAAAAGTTACAACCTACCAGCCATACGCCTCGCACTTACACATCCACGGTGGAAGGAGGAGAGGGTTCAGCCTAACCCCAATCTCCCCTCCCCTTGATCATAAAGACGGGGTTCTTTTCACTCCCAGGAGAGAAGTCAAAGATGCAGCTCCCTTAGCTAATGGGAAAAGCAGGACTCACATCACTTCCTCCTGGGTCAGACGCCTTCTCCATCTCCTCTGGGGCCTTCCACTTCCATTTTTTCCTCTGCCATTTCCCCTGTCTTGCTGGTCTCTATCTCCATCTCCTCCTCTGGGTCATCTGCTAGGCGAAAAGCAAGGCAGACATGCAGACGTGTTCAAGTTAGCATGCAGAGCCTGAATAGGGTGTGCCAGGTTCTCCGGGACAGGCTGGGACTTGCCCGACTCCCTTGTCCATATCCATAGTGATGGTCTTAGTAAAGGGCACGTGTGCCTTGTATATCAGCTCCAGCTCTTGTCAGGTGCTCCCTAGCCTGACCTCATTTAAGTAGACTGGCATGCTGTGGACATACTCGGGCGGTCTTTCCCGCGGCTCCACCACAGCTGGATGGGAACTCTGCTGACGGCCAGGGGCTGGCACAGCAGAGGGGCTCTGCATCCAGCACCACAGCTGGCACTCCCTCCTGTCACCCACACCATGACCCCAAATGGCGTCTTGTGACTCACACTCAGGTTTGTCCACTGCCTTGAACAGCTGGCTCATGGTGACATTCTGCAGTTTAGTGACATCTGAGGCCATGATTGTGGATCTGCGGAGGTCATCAATATGTACAGACCGCCACAGCCCTGTGAAGAACACAGTCACTGTAACTGAGCAGTTTTCTTCTTGTCATTCATAAAGACATGTAACAATCTGGCTTTTTATGTTAATGCATGTGTTTTCAATTTTGTGTATGTATGTTTGTGCATGTGTACAGTAGCACTAGTGTGGAGTCAGAAGGTAACATGTGATAGTTGCTTCTCTCCTTCCATCATGTAGACCCTGGGCATCAAACTCAGATTGTCAGGGTTTACAGAAAGTACCTTTGCCTCCTGAGCCCTCTGGTTGGGCTAACCTAGGTTTCTTTTGAAGATTGATTAACTGGTTTTTATGTATTGAGTACTTGGTCTGCATGTATGTATGTACACCATGTGTGAGTCTTGTAGGTCAGAAAGTGTCAGATCCCTTGGAACTGAAAATACAGATGATTATGATCCATTATGTGGGCACTAGGAACCAAACCCAGGTCCCCTGGACCAGCAATCAGTGCTCTTAATCACTGAGGTTTTGCTCCAGCCCCTTCACCCAGATTTTTAATTTCACTGCTGCTGACGGAGTGATTAGTTCCTCAAAATCTAAGTCCTCGGACATGTGAGAAACCACAAATTCTATCAATAAGATCAACCTAAGCATTGTGTAAGATATAGAGTAGCCAGCGGTGGTGGGGCACACTTTTAATCCCAGCACTCAGGAGGCAGAGACAGGTGGATCTCTGAGTTTGAGGCCAGCCTGGTCTACAGAGCAAGTTCCAGGACAGCCACAGCTACACAGAGAAACCCTGTCTCGAAAAACCAAAAACAAAAAGATCTAGAGGAACCTCTTGCAAAGTGCCCATGGGTGAGCTCTAGGTTCCTCGTATGCATCTCACTGCAGCCACCTCATAATTAGTAAAGGCATGTGAGGCACCGGTAAAGTCTGCTTTCCATCATCTATGAAATTATCCACTGGTTATTTCCAATTTCTGGAATATATATCTTATAGCAGGAGACCGATATAAAGATAACATTTCTCCCACAAAGAGTCAGTGCACAAAACTGAAATGAAATGAAAGGAGAGCCGCTGTATCGGTGCTAGTGGGTGGGAAGGTCTCAGATTCCCTCCATCATGGCAGGTGGCCGTCAGAGAGGACAAGGAAGTGCTAACACCATGGCTGTGTGCCCAAGTTGGTTTGTCTGTCTGTCTGTTTTTGAGACCAAATCTTTCTTTGTAATCCAGGCTAGTCTTGAACCTGCAATCCTCCTGCCTTAGCCTCCAGAAATCTGGGATTACGAGTGTGTGCAACCATCATACCTAGCTAAAAATAATGGCTTCGGTGACCGGGAAAGAAACCTAATTATGACTGAAGAGTATTGCTGGGATTCAAATTCTAATTTCAGACACGGGACCCCATGAGAAACACCTGAAATACTACTTAAAGGAACACACTCCATAGCAGTGGCTCTCAACTTCCTAACGCTGTGACCCTTTCATACAGATCTTCATGTTGTGGTGACCCAACCATAAAATTATTTTATTACTACTCATAACTCTAATTGTGCTCCTGTTATGACTTGTAATGTACATATCTGATACGCGACCCACAGGTTGAGAACCTCGCTCTGGGGTTCTGTAGTCCTACCTCCATGGAACCCCACATATGATGTGCCGCTTCCCATTCGGGAGAGTTTCGTAATAAAGTAAACGAAGACAAAGTCCTTTGTTCCTTGTGTTTTGTTGATTTCATTGATGGCAGAATACCTGTTTAAAAAGCAAACACAAATCAATGCCAACCAAGCAAACACGCTATGTTGGGAGCTGGCTGGCACGTGCCCTATGAGCTGACAGGGGCAATCTCGGCCACACAGTTTTAAGAGCTTAAAATGCACTTCACAATCTCAAGATGAGGTGGGCTCACTTCCCATCCCTCCCAGAATCCTCTGCTCAGGATTGGCATTTCTTTCCTGAATAGAAGTGTGTTCTCAGGGCCTTGCCCTGCTGCACACAAACTAAAGCTGTCTGGGTTCCTATGGAGCCCTGTGCAGTGCCGAAACCGGTCCCCAGTGGCTCTCACTAGGCCCTGAAACACAATATGGCTACCAGTGCTTTAAATGGGCCCAGAAATTCCCGCTTCAGAAAATATGGCCAATTCTAAAGTATTAGATTGCTTGTAGCAATACTATAACAACATCTATTAAATACAAATAAAAGTTCTCTCTCTCTCTCTCTCTCTCTCTCTCTCTCACTTACACACACACACACACACACACACACACACACACACACACACACACACTTTACAAGCTGGGCCTGATAGCACAAGCCTGTCCCAGCTGCTCAGGAGACTGAATCATGAGGATCACAAATTCAAGGCTAGCCTGGACAATTTTGTGAGATACTATCTCAGAATGAAAAGTAAAAAGGGGAGGGAGAGCCGGCTCAGCAGTTAAGAGCACTGGCTGCTCTCCCAGAGGACTCAGGTTTGATTCTCAGCACCCACATGGTGGATTACAACTGTCCCAACTAGTTCCAGGAGATTCAATGTCCTCATTTGACCTCTGCAGGTACCAGGCACACATATAAGCAGACACACACACGCGCGCGCACACACACACACACACATCTACAAACCACACACACCCCACTAACACATCACAGACTCCCACAGAGTCTATGCAGTTACTGCTCTTGAACTTGCAATAACCATGACTAAAAAGTGACTGCAAACATGTTTCAAGGATATTTTCAAACATCTAATTAATGGTCTACTATTTATATGTGTGTTTTACAATTTTGCTCTCTCTCTCTCCCTCCCCTTACCCTGTGCTCCCACCCCCCATGTGTGTGGATGTGTGTGCACATGTGTGCACATACGCAGAAGCCAGAGATCAACCTCAGGTATCTTTCCTTAGGAGTGGTCCTCCATGACTTCAACACAGTCTCACTAGGATGTGGGGCTCTCTGATTAGGCTAATCTGCCCAAGGACCATCTGGTTCTGCCTCCCTAGCACTGGTATTGCTAGTGTGCATTGCCACACCAGCTTTTACACGGGTGCTGGGGATTAAACTCAGGTCCTCTTGTCCACATGATTGAGCATTTCCTAGCATTTCCATTCATTTTATAGTAATCTGGTGGAATGAAGAGAATTTTCTTGTTAATTTCTGTGTCTCATCACACTGTACTGTTTGCAGAGAAGAGATTCTACTGAGGTTGTAAGTAAGTGTTGGTTCCCTGTGTTGTTTCTGGACAAGCATGAAAACGTACTTGGCAGAGGCTACCAGCTGGGCGCTGTGGACGCCATCATCAAAGTCCGTCTGGATGACTAGGATTTTACGCCTGGCTGGGTTCATCAAGCAAGAACTGAAGGAGAAAGGGAATTAATTGCCGGGTGAGTTCCCTGTCCTGGAAAATGGATAAAGGAATTTCCTGAAGGAGGGTGAGGCCAGGGCCACACAGAAAAAGCATGCGGAGAGATGCCCTCCATAGGGTAAGCAGATGACTCAGCAGAATTCTAAATGGCCAGCAAGGCTTCCTGGGGAGACAGAGGACCAGGCTGGAGGCTGGAGGAGAAGAATAGAGTAGTGGGACAGAGAGGTCCAGGCATGAGCCATTCAGAGTAAAGCACCCACCTACCCCCAGTTGACTAACCAGTACCAGTCTCTAGACCCTAGGGATGGGTCCCTGGGAATGCAGCTGGCAGGGCACCTCACCGGACTTCCTTAAGGAAGGAATATTCAGTGTCAAACTGCTGCAGTGACAGGAGCATAGGCTTCGAGGCCAGTCCCTTCAGCTCAGATTCCAGGACTTCACAGTCCGTACTGGTCAGCAGTCTGGAGAAGGTGGTGATCTGCAAAGAGGGAGGCAAACCGTTGGCCAGAAACCAATGGAGGAGGTGCTGTGGGATGGTCTTTCTGTATGCTGTGAGTATGTGTTGCTACTATTGGTTAATAAAGAAGCTGCTATGGCCTATAGCAGGGCAGAATAGAGCCAGGTGGGGGGTCCAAGCAGAGAGACAAGGAGAAGAAGGCAGAGTCAGAGGAGATGTTGAGAGCCACCAGGAGAAGCAAGATGTGATGCAACACAGGTAAAGCCACAAGACATATGGCAATACATAGATGAATAGAAATGGGTTAATTTAAGATGCAAGAGCTAGCTAGCAAGAAGCCTGAGCCATAAGCCAAACAGTTTGTAAGAATTAATAATAAGCCTCTGAGTGATTATTTTATAAGCTGCTGACTCCACCAGGGTAGGACACAAGAAGACTTCTGGCTATAGGGAGGCCCGTCTACTCGGGTTAGAACCTGGAGACATGAGGAGGTTGAGCCCTGCCCATGATGGGTGAACATGGCACAGTGTGTGTTCAGGAGTAAAACAGACCCAGAGCATCTCCAGAGACAAGGCTGATGAGGTAAGGGGACCTGCAGGGTTAAAAGGCACCAGAGAGAAGTGCCCTGACAGGTGCCTGAGTCTCCTTCCTGTGCTTCAGACCCTGGTGGAGTCTCTGGATCCTTTAGGACTCTGAGCAAATGTCTCTCTCATACACTGACTTCGTGCTGTCCGATGCTGTCAGCCATTGGCCTCTCTTCCTCCTGTAACAGCAGTTCTCTGTGGGCCACACTCCACACTGCACACTCGAATAGCCCTTGGGGTGTGCTGACATGTGAGCCCCCAGTTCTCACTCCTGGCCTGATCCCTGAGCTTCTAATTCCCTCATATCCAAACCTGACGCTCATCCCTGAACCTTCTGTGTTGCTAAGCAAAGCCCCTAGGCAGTTGGGAGGGATCCAGGGGGTGCCCTGTCATCAGATGCCCACACCCACTGCCCCTCCACGAAATCAGCAATTAGCCTGTGCATCTGCACCCAATCACTTCTTCCTTTCTTCTTCATTTTTCATTCTTTTTCCATTTTTGTGTATGGGTGTTTTGCATACAGTGTGCCTGCACCCCTTGTACGTCTGGTAGCTGTAGAGGTCAGAAGAGGGCAGTGAATCCCCTGGAACTAGAGCTACAGCTGCTTATGACCTGTCATGCGGGTCCTGGAATTGAACCAGGGTCCTTTGGAAGAGCAGCCAGTGCTCCTAACCATTGAACAATCTCTCCAACCACCCAAGCATTTCTTTGTTTGTTTTTCAAATCAAGGGTTCTCTGTGTAGCCCTGGCTGTCCTGACACTCTGTAGACCAGGATAGCCTGAAAATCAGACATCTGCCTGCCTCTGCCTCCAGAGTGCAGGGGTTAAATGTGTACAGGGCTACCGCCCCGGACTTGCCATCATTTCTTGGTACCATATGCCTGTCTGCTTTGACGATCCTGATCCTAAAGCTTCTAACTGGCCCGTTTTCCATGATGTTCTTCAGCCTCACTGCTGTCCTATTGCCACAGCCACTCCAGACAGTCTCTTGCCGTGTTCCTTGAGGCAGGAAGGGTCAGGCTCCTTAGCAGAGCCACTGAGGACCATCTCAACCTCAGGACATAAAACTCACAGCTTGGAACCTCAAGCTCTACCAAGGAATTCTTCCAGAGATCTTCAATCCCTTTGTCCTCATATGTGCCCAGCCAGCTCTAAGGTGCCTCTTAAAAATCCCATCTGCCCTCCCCTCCACATCTCGTGCACATCAGGCTTCCTGTGACGCTGACCCTAACTGCTTCAACACTGCCTCTCTAAGCTACACACACACACACACACACACACACACACACACACACACACACACTGGCCAACATGAGAGCTGTGGGAGGCTGAGTACCCTGACTCACCGACTGTGCTCAGAACATGAGGAGCCCAGTGTCAGCATGTCCATATTACCTATAAGTCACCCCTGTTTGCTGCCTTAAATAACAGCTTGAGTTCCTGACCCTAGGAGCCTAGAGCAGAGGGTGAGGCTATGGGAAGATGGTCACCTCTGTGAAGACAGCCTGGCACTCCAGATGGGCTGTGCGCAGGTGGGCCTGGAGGAAGTCTGCAAAGGAGTCGTGTTGTTGGTGGTAGTAATACTCCTGTGTCAGTTGCCTCGCAGTGAACGAGCCCAGTGAAGAGCCACTCAACCGGACCACAGCGTCTGGTGTTGCACAATCCAGCAGGATGAACTTGGCCTCTTCAGACACCGTGCGGTACAGCTCCTCTGTCAGGTCCCTGGGGCCCTGCCTCTCCACAGCCTGCAGCACCACAGAGGCACAGGCATCAGAGTGGTAGCCGACAAAGACATCTGCAGGACTGTACTTGTGTCTGGCAATGAACTGGTCAGCTTTCACATCTGCAAATTCACACGCCCACTGTCGCAGCTCACGCACAATGCCCTTCTGCCACTCCTCCAGCACTGTGTTGATGTCCAGGTAGTGCTTCTCCAACCGGTTGATGAGGGGCACAGGGAACTGTTTGTACACCACATCTTTCTCTTCAATGACGATGAGGCGGAAGTCAGTGTGGACTCGGCATTTGACTCGATGGGTACCTAGTCCAAGGTCCACATACTTCTGGCCTCCAAGGTAGACGTAGTACTGGTTCAGAGCGTCATACAGGCTCTCATACAGATTCTGCAGGTTCAGCAGCACCACCATCTTTCCTGTCTCCATGCAGATCTTCACCCGGTTGATGTTCCTGCAGATCTGGGTGTATTCCTGGTCCTGGGGAAAGCTGGAGCCAAAAATGATCTCAGGTTGCTGACCCTCACTAAAGAAAGACTGCTGTAGGATCTGGAGGGCCACATAGTTCCTGGTCAGCACGAGCAAGTAACGGGACTCGGCACTGTCCAGCCCCCTGCTGGCTGCCTGCAGACCACTGTAAATGTTCTGCTTGATCAGTTCTATGGTGCTGACTTCTTCCCTGTACCTGGCCTCGGGAAGACTGGCTGTAAAGATGTCCAGGGCCTGGATGTTGTCTTTCCCACTAAAGTTCCGAAGGACAGAGTGAGCGATGTCTTGTGGGGAAAGCCCCTGATTTGAAGCTTTGGCTTTGGCAAAGACCATCTTGATCAGACTGTAATAGTCTCGAAGCCCAAAGAACTCCTTGTCCTGGGTCTGACACACTGTTTCATAGGCCTTGGCAAAGGGTGCAAAATAACCTCGGATTCGGTCCTGAACCAGCCTGTCCGAAGAGCAGATCCCCTCGGCACTCTCTATGAGCTCCTTCTCATTGGGGCTGCCACGTGACACAAAAATGCCCCGGTTCATCTTGGCAGGATCCAGAGCCCAGTTGGAAATGCCAACAAAGCCAACTTTTTTGTATGGGGCAGGATCATCTTCAATGCACCCATCTTCTAGCAGGGGGTGCAGAGTCTTCAGGGGCATTTTGGGTGAGTCTTCTGCCAGCCCAACCTCGTCCAGCACCACCACAGAGACATATTGCTCCAGGTCCTTGCCCTGCTGGAATCGAGCACACTGCTTGAAGGTGCCGATGATGCCTTGGGGGGTGGAGTGGGGGCTGCACTGGAATGATACCAGGTGGACCTGCTTCAGGCAGCGGAAGAGGTCAGAGAAGGCCGACTGCCCTTGCATGGCATCTGCTACAATGATCTTGGCAAGGGATTTGGAGCTGCCGGGCTTCCCTACCAGGAAAAGGGGGATCTTAAGCTCAATGCAGATCACCATCATGAAGACATTCTCCTTCAAAGCCAAGTTCCGGGCTATGTTTGTCCGTATGGGTGCCCCCCTCAAAAAAAGATCCTGTACGTGAGTGATCTCATCAAGAATGACCTTGCTGTCATTGTATGGTCCTGGAAAGCACTTGCCAATGGCTCTGCGGTAGGATGCTTTCTCTTCTAAAGAGGCATGGTAACAAACCCCAGTGGCCATTACCAGGGACCAGAGAACAGGCTGTCTCTCAAAAGTATGTTTGCTTTCACTGGATTCGTGGAGAAAGTCATCCAGCTTTTTCAAGAGCATCTCACTGTGGTCATGAAACCATCTGAAAACTTTCACACAGCGCTCCACATCCCGGAGGCTGACGAAGCCACATTCATTCTCCCTCTTCCTCATGAACCTCTGAGAGGCAGAGAGCACACGTGCAATCACACAAGCATCAGTTTCATCTACCTTGGTGGAGTCTACCAGTCTCTGCACAATCTGCTGGATGTAGAGCTCTTCAGCAGAATCATTTAGCTGTCCAAAGTCCCACACCAAAGGAACGAGGCTTGGAGGCAGAGCGTGGACTCGATATACCAGCTGCCGCAGTGGGATGGAACCCAGCCTGTCTGCTGTCTCCTCTGCACTCACCCTGTATCCCAAACCTGCAGACTCCAGGCGGAGGATCATCTCCTGGGAGTGCTTCCGGTAAGGGTTGCAAGCAGCAATGATATGCAGCCCAGAATTCTCCTTTAGGCACTCACCATCCACTGTTCTATCACACAGGACCTCTTTGATACAGCTTATGGCTTCTGTTGTGTTGGCTTCGTCAAAGAACAAGATGGTATCCAACTTGTGTTGGACCTTATTGAAGGCAGCTGTGTACTCAGCATCCTTGACTCTGGAGTAGATCATGGATGGAGTTGTTCCTCCATGGACCTTCACCAACTTCATAGTTTCTGCCTCAACACTACCACGCTTGAGGTCACTAAGGAATTTGATGAGCCTGGTTTTCCCACAGCCTGTCTCTCCCATGATGATAACTGGGATCCCACACCGAAATCGCATCTCAATGGCCAGGATCTTAAGCATATTGTCTGTTGTAAGTTCGTATGTTTCATCAGGGTCAATGGGCCACTCAATCCCTAGAGCCAGGCAGAGTCTTTCAAGCTTCTCATGTCTGGGCAAGTGATCAAAGTTGATATTGAAGGGTACTCTCTGAAGTTTCAGCCCTTGAAACAGTTCTTCTGTCATGACATTCTTCTTGATGACTTTCCCATTCGAGGGATTGACAGCATCAACATAGCCATTGTTGTTGGGATGCAAGTGAAAACCTATGAATGTCATGGTCATGCGGTCACCATTGAAGAAAACATACGGATGGGGCTCTGACTCCCATCTCTTTCGAAGAGAGAAGGGAGCTAGGTCTTCTTCAGCAATTCCGTCCAGGGTGACCAGGTGCTTTCCTGGGCTTTGGTCTGAAGTGTGAAGACTCGGAGTGGCAAAATCTCTCGCCATTAAGATCATGAAGGTTACCACAAAGTTCTTGAAGCCCCTGAGTGTGTCTCCAGTAAAAGCTGAGTTGCAGAAGACAGAAGCCTCACAGTCCTTGAGCTGACAGTTCAGAAACCAAGCGAAGTTCCGAAGCTCAGCCCAGGAAGGGTTTACCACTCCACAGTAAATCAGGAAGTGCTGCAGGCACCCCTCGGGCGAGCCTTCCACAGAGTCTTCTTTGTACTGAAATGTGTCCAGGTTCTGGTTTTGGTGGAACCGTTTTAAATACTGGTAAGGTCTTTGGAAAGCTTCACTGATGAACTCCATTGGGTCCATTCCAGGTTCTCTGTGGCTCCCCTCCGGAGTCAGCTCCAGGTCTATCACTTCCTTGGGAGGACGACAGGTAACTTTGGGGAAGATATCAAGAAACTTGAAGAGAGGTGCACATGCATTCTGCAAAGAGGAAACACATGATCACTGAACTTCTTAAACGCTGCCTTCGTGTTTTAACTCTCTAAGTCTACACTGTATTTTTTTTTTATTTCTTGAGAGCAAGTGAACCAGCTTTTTCCATCAATACACTGTATTTTTAACTTGTCTCCACAGGCTGGCAAGTTTTGCCTGCTGAGGTTTTAGAGAACTGAATTAGAAGACACATCCTTAACAAGGAAGCATTTTCTAACACAACTCTGGAACTTGTGTCTTCACAATGCACATACAACTGTGTGTAGGGGTGAGTGCCAAGCCTGTTTAAGTACTCAGGTCCAAGAGGAACACATCTTCTCTGTACTGAGGTTATAGAATTTATATGCCTTCCCAGTGAGAAGTCGCTTCACACACCTGGACATTAAAGAAGGAAAAGGCTCCTTCCTATACACGTGTGTCTGGCTCTGGCTAATGCTCAAAGAGGAATCAGCCTCCAGTAGCAGATTTTACTAGCTTATATACACCTAGGCGTCTACACTCCATACACGCTGTGGTCCTTCCATCTTCAAGTCCCAGTCCCAGGCTGTCCTTTGAACAATTTGAACAGAGATGGGAGGCTACATGTCTGATCACTGGGGCAGAGGTGATATTGTCAGAGTTATTTCTTACGTACACTAGTGCTGTTCTTTTTGAAAAGTTGTTACCCAGGGTCACCCTGCCCACCTGGCAGAATTAGGCTTTCCTGATAAGAGCACATGGGACTTAGTGGTGGTTGTGACCCTGCTGTGCTGTCCACTTGAGTTTTTGATAAGAAGATGGAATAAAGGCCAACTGTAAATCAGGGTTGTCCCCATTTGTTATGGGAGGTCAGTCTCAGTGACTGAACATTCTTAGCAACCCTACACTTTAGTTAGGGTGGAGAATTTTCTCTCCTACAGTTTCTACCAAGCATGGTTAGTACTTTATCTTCTGGTCATATTGGAGACAGAGCTTCTTTAGCTAAATTCTACTTTGTGTAACTTGGTATTTCCTAAGCAAGTTTACCAGTAAATTCCTATAGCATCAATTTTACTTCAAGTTTATCCTGAACTACCGAGAGATGGCAGCTCTCAACAGAATCCAGTTTGGCTGCAAGCCTGAGGTACAGCCTTGTTACCCTCAGGACCACAGCATCTGTGTGCTGATGCTGAGGGAACACTGGTCTCAGTCAGGTGATTTCTCAGCCCCAGCTAACCAGCATAAATTGTCCAAGCAAAGCAAAGTGTTCATGTTAGCAGTTCTGGTCTCTTGTTATTCAGTCAGTTCTTCAGTCTCAGCTGACTGGAAACAAAACATGACTCAGTTAGCCCTGAATGAGTCCTTCCTTCTACACTTCACAAGCCACACCTCTACCATCCATGCTGCTCTCAGCACGCTAATCTTATAAGCTCCCAGGTAATTAATAGAGCTCTGAGCTCTAAGCACTCAGTGGTTCAGAGTGCAAATATCACCAGAATTCTCTCTAAAACGCACGGTCAGGTCTGTCACAGCAATAGCCCAGGAAACTGGTACCAATGTCTGGCCTAGTTAGGGTTTATGTTGCTGAGATAAAACACCATGACCAAAAGATACTTGAGGAGGAAGGGGCTTCTTTAGTTACAGATTTACATTACACTCCATTCCTGAGGGAAGTCAGGGCAGGACCTCAAGAGAGGAAGATGGAGGCAGGAACTGAAGCAGAAGCCATGGAAGAGCACTGCTTACTGGTTTGCTCTCCAGGGTTAGCTCAGCCTGCTTTCCTGTGTCATCCAGAACCACAGGCCTCCAGGTGGAACTGCTACCCCACCCCAATCAAGGACTTCGCCCAACTGAATCAGTCACTAATCAAGAAAATGCCCCACACACTGGCCTAGAGGCAATCTTCACATTTTTTGTTTTTGTTTTTTTTTTTTTTGCTTCTCTGTTTAGCCCAGGCTGGCCTTGAACTCACTGAGATCCACCTGCCCCTTCTCCCAAATGCTGGGACTAAAGGCTTATGCCACCACTGTCCAGCCTGAGCACCACCCAGCAACTTTACAGGCAATCTCCTGGAGGGATCTTCTCAATTGTGGTTCCCCTTCTCAGATAACAGGCTTCTATCAGGTTGACAGAACAAAGCAGGACAAGGTCTGCTTCACAAGTCCTTATGCCATCTGTCTCCATACGCACCAGTTTGGAAGACCTCTTTGGCTGGACTGAGGGCTCTTGTGAGATTTCAACAACATATAAATGGCACGGGTTCCGAAGCCACATTTCCCCATTTATGTCCATTAGGTACTGCAGAATGAGGAGTTTGAAAAGAAAGACAGGAATCCCAGTCTGTACCTACAGAGGGAGACACAGGTTTGTGAGTGTGTAGGACAGTAACTACGGTTCTCACTCTGAGAACTGGCTTGTTTGCCTCTGACAGGATGAAGTTGATCAGGAAGGTGTGAGGAGGGAGGAGGCAGTCAGGACGTGGGAACGTGTCTTCCCCGAGGTCGTGGGGCGGTGATGCCAGGACACTTACTGAAGTGCTCACATCAATGTGGAAAATCATAGGCGTCTTCTGGTAGTTCCTCTTCAAGAATGGCAGGAGGGAGCTCAGGACTTGGTTCTCATCTACGTGAGGGTCTGTCAACCTAATAATTTTCAAAGGCACCTTTTCATCTTTTAGCTTCATTTTCAGGTTTTTGTGCAATCTATTCACATAGAGTGACTTTCCTGCAATGTGAACATATACAGATTAGACCCCAAATCTACAGATGGAGAGGAAGACAACAGAGATGTCGTGGAAGTCACTCTGTTTAAATCAAACAGATGCAGTAGAACATCACTGCCTACTGGCTTTGTGTTCTTAGAGTCCCTGGGTTCCCTGTCTACCACCCACTAACCAACTTTGCCTCTTCTTGCGACTGGTGGTGCACCTAAGCGGGAAGTCAAGAGCAGGAGGGTGAAAGACAAACTCTCTCCCACCAGAAGAGTGTGGTTCAGGGAAGAGGGGACAGGATGGAAGGAAACAGACAGCAACCAGAGGATCATCTGTTTCTTCTCAGCCACAACCAACCTAGACGGAAGAGGTCGGGAGTCTATGAGGAGGTCAAACTGCAGAAAGTCTCCAGAGGGGAGGGAACGGGGCTGTCGGGAACTGCCCAGTTTTCAAAACAAGACAAGACAGGATCCTGGTTTACAGCTAAAGAGGAGCCAGGCCCCTGAAGAAGGGCTTCATCTGAGTCTCCCCTGCTGGAGGAGGAAGCGCCATTGGGCAGGGTTTGGTAAAGGGGACCTCTCCACCCCCAGGTACTTTCATTACCAACACCAGCTCTTTCAGAGGTCACGATCCCAACACACATCCTGTCTCTGAATACAGTCGCCGCTGACAGAGTCTGCTCTGGAACCTGATAATGGTTCTCCAGGTAGGTCTGGATGTCCAGCAGTGGGGCCTGGGGAACCAGGGGGACTTTGTGCTGGCTGAAGGAGGAGGGGAGGTAGCAGTGCTCCCGGGCAGCATCACAGACTATCACCAACTTGTAGTCTTCACGGTGGCGCTGTGTGCACAGGTCCTGGAAAAGCTCCTCTGCCCGGCAGCCCACTTCGTAACTCAGCTGGTCTGCGAACAGCAAACTGTAGACTTTGTCTTCCTGGGAGCCCAATGTGAGACAGCGTCTCAGGAGCAGTTCCACCTCCTCCACTGTGGTCCCCGGAGTGCAGAGCAACACCTCATCGAAGGTTGGCAGAGGCTGCCTGGGGGCCTGCATATAGATGGCCAGCGTGGCCAGTAATACCTCAGAGTGACCACACAACACCAGGTTAGGCTGGCCAACCTGCAGGCCTTTGGGGAGTGGCCGCTTCACAGGACAGTCTCCCAGTGTGGCCAGCTGAGCCAGGCAGCTGCCCAGGGCATCCAGGTCCAGGCAGTTGGGCAGGAAGGCACTCATGCACACAATGGATTGGTCCATGATAACCTGAAGCTTGCCCATTAAGCTGGACTCCGAAAGTAGCTGCCGAGGCAGCTTTCTCACCACCTCCCTCAGGCAGTGACTGGCAGCATTGCTTTCACAGGAACTGACGTCATGCACAGTGCAGTTGTTTTTGATGAAGGACAGCATCATGAGGGCAGCTTCACTGGGTCTGGGTTTCCCAAGCTCACTGCTCAGGTAGACCAGCTGCTCAGCTGTGTAGAAGTTGAGGTAAAAGTGTTTGGCTCTCTTCTGAGTGACTACCGCTTTCCAGTGGTCTAGGAAGTCCTCCATCTGCCTGCAGAGGGCTCCTAGGAGCTCGATGATATCACCACTCTCTTTCAACTGGTTCACCAGCTCCAAGCCAAAGTCCATTCTGATGGAGATGCCCTGCCTGGGGCAACAGTAGACCTCAGCAGTCCAAGTCCTGAAGAGCATGTTGCCTGCACAGTACAGGTTTATGAAGGCATGCACAAGCCGCTGCATGCTGCTGAAGACCTGGGGGAAAGGGAGCCATGAGGCCAAGAGAAGACACATGGACCTACACATGCTGGCCCGCTTCTAGCTCCAAGATCTTAGAATCCTGTCACTGACTCACTGGAGCACACTTCACAGAAATCTACCAAATATTCATTATATAACAGCTATTCCTTCCATAGTTAAATAGTAAGCTTAATAAGAGGCCTCCCTTTTTTTTTTCTTTTTGGTTTTTTTGTTGTTGTTGTTTTTTGTTTTTCAAGACAGGGTTTCTCTGTGTAGTTTTGCGCCTTTTCCTGGAACTCACTTGGTAGCCCAGGCTGGCCTCGAACTCACAGAGACCCACCTGGCTCTGCCTCCCAAGTGCTGGGATTAAAGGCGTGTGCCACCACCAACCAGCTCTTTTTGGTTTTTTGAGACAGGGTCTCACTATGTAGCTCTGACTATCCTTGAGTTCCCTATGGAACCAGACTGGCTTGATGCCCCTGCCTCTGCCTCCTGGGTGCTGGGATTAAAGGTGTTTACCACCATATCCAGGGAAAGAAAAAGGATGTCAGTATAAAGACTATGCGTGTGCGCGCATACACACACACACACACACACACACACACACACACACACACACACGCCTGCACTTGTGTATAAAAGCAGGGTCTCATGTTACCAGGCCTTCCTCAACAGTAACATAATACATACTTGCCAGTTTATAGAGGCAGCAAAGTGACTGTTTCTAAGAATACCTAGTGGTCCTCTCTTCTCCACAGCTGGTGACAGTTCCTCCTGAGGCTCTTGAGGAGGACCTGCTGCTCTCAGGTCTGTCCTACTTCAGATATTTCTCTGGGGTTGTGGTTTGGGGTGCCCTGCAACCTGCAGACCATTAGCATCACCCTCTAGGTATCAGAGCAAAGCTCTGTGTCAACCAAAAGCCAATGCAGACCCTCTCTGCAACTCAGTAAGGAAAGTGGCTGGCCCAGCTTGAGGCCAGAGTGGCCCTGTGGGGAACAGCACAAACCCCAAATGCTCACCTCGGAAAACTTCTCCACTTCCACATTGCTGCTGTGGTCTTTCTTGCCAGACATTAGCATAAGCTTATTTAAAAGCTCCTTCAGCTCTTCTGTGGAGTAGGTGCGGCACCCTTCTTGGGCACCATGGTTGTCAGGGAGAAGAAGGTATAGAACGGTGTCTGGGGAAATCTGGGAGGCAATGAACACTTAAAAGTTAGTTTCTGGTGCAGAGTTCCATGACTTTATAGCAAATCCACAGGGCCATGCAAAACTGCACCAGGACTTTGGGAGGCTCACCTTCTGACCACCTTCCGGTGCCTCAATGACATAGATGCCTCTGTTGTTGATAGCTGTGGCCAGGGACAGAGACGAGAGCTCCACAGATCCATGGCTTTCCTTCACTGTCTTCAGCCACTCCAAATTTCTGGCAGAATCTTGCTATTGGGACAGAAGCAGGAAACAGACTGGAGTGAGCATCCATTTCCCATTGCCACCCTCCACCTCTGCTCTCGCTGGGGTACAGCTGCCCCACACCCCTCCCCTAACACTCATGCTGTATCCCTGTACTCTGCCTTGTTCCTCGGGGTCCTGTCGCTCAGCATATTTTCAGTCATGCTTCCACTGCCTTCCGTGAAGCCCACGCTGGCAGGTGTGGGGAACTGGGTTTATTTGTATGTGAATGGAGATCAGCCACATACCCATTGCCAAGAGCTTACCACCCCACAGTGAGGTAAGAAAAAGAGTGCTGTGGAGCCCTGGGCTGTTTTTGTTTGTTTTGTTTTGTTAATTTCTTATTTGGAGCCAGGCATGATGCCTTATACCTTTAATCCCAGCACTTGTGAGGAAGAGGCAGGCAGATCTCTGTGAGTTAGACACCAGCCTGGTTTCAAAGATCCACCTGCCTCTGCCAACTGAGTTCTGGGATTATTAAATGTGTGAACCATACCTGACTTGGTTTTTAAATTTTTATTTTATTTTGTGTGTACAAGTATTTGTCTCATGTATGTATATGTACAGTGTGAGTGCCTGGTGCCATGAGAGGCCAGAAGAGGATGTTGTACCCCTGGAACTGGAGCAATGGAAGGTTGTGAGCCACTGTGTAGGTGCTGGGAACCAAATCTGGGGCCTCTGCTAAATCAGCAAGTATGCTTAACTGCTGAGCCATGCCAATTCATGGGTTCTGAGATGAGCAGAGTAAGGAAAATGTGCATTACAGCTGTCATTGGATGCAAGCTTTTCACAGAAAGTTTGCAAACTTCCCTCTGTATGCATTCCACTTCCACGTCAGTCCTGAGGCCATGCCAGAATGTGAGACAGAATCTCAATTCGATGGAAAGTTAGGAAAGTAAAATCAGACCCCAGTATGGAAGGTTTGTGTCTGTGTATGAGCATGTGTACATTAGTACACTGTTGTGTGCAGGTGTGTGTACATGTCTACAGACATGGTCATGGAGGCCAGAGGACAATCTCAGTGGTTGTTCCTCAAGTGCCAATCACAGGAAATGCTCAAAGTAATAGAACAAAATGAGAATGACCATTCAGAGATACCCACAGGCAAGATTTCACAATGTCTTCTTCTATGCTTCATGTGGCAGAGACCCTCCATTTCCACAATGACATTTTGTCTATGTCTTCCTGACTCAAGACAGAGACACAAAGGGGGTCTGTCATGAAGCAGCGACATCAGTGGCAGCCTTGCCCTTGGGGTCACTGACAGTCAGCTATTACACTTAATAGCCTTGGATCCTGAGCAGACTCACCAGCTTACTGGGCAGGTGCTGGTCATTGTCCAGGGCCCTCCAGAGTTCCTGCAGATGATGCATGAACTCACGGAAATCTGCACCCGAGTCCATCTTGTACAGCAGGGAAGCATAGCCCTGCACAGCATCATGGAAACAGGCCACCCGGTCCACGTCGATGTCGTTCTCCCCGGCCGAGATGGAGGCCAGGTCCACAAACACCTTGAGTTCATTGATGTCTTGAGAGGAGCAGAGGGGAGGTCAGCACATGGCCATGCTGAATTTGGGGCAGTAATCCTAAGTGAAGCTATAATTGGACACACTAATGTCTTGGTTTGACCCGCTTCCTGTTTTTGCTAAGAATGTGAAAAATATAATCTGTTGACTGATATCTAACCTTTAACAGACAACAGTGTCCGAGGCATTATACTAGGCTTGCTGTGCACTTTATAGCCTTGAATCTACTGCAGAACATCACTTAAACCACCTAAACATGGAGACCTAGGCTCAGCTAGAAGAATATGTTGGCAGTGAGAAAACTGAGGTAACTCTCCACAAGCTTCTGACCACTCAACAGGTACGCGAGGAAAACCTTTATGAGGAGTTACAGAACACCCCTCTGGGAAAGTATCCTGTGGAAGAAAAGGTTAAATGGGGAGGGGAAGCTGGAGTGATGGCTCAATGGTTAAGAGCACTGGCTGCTCTTCCAGAGGACCCAGGTTCAACTCCCAGAACCTAGATGGCAACTCACAACTGTCTGTAACTCCAGTTCTAGGGGGTCTGACACTTTTTTCTTGCCTTCTGGATACCAGGGATGTGAGGGGGCACAGACACACATGCAGCAAAAACACCCATACACAAAAAATAAAATAAAATTATTTAATTAAAAGAATAAAATAAAAATATGCCAGGCAGTGGTAGCACACACCTTTAATCCCAACTCTTGGGAGGCAGAGACAGGCAGATCTCTGTGAGTTCGAGGCCAGCCTAGTCTACAGAGCAAGTTCCAGGACAGCCAGAACTGTTATATAGAGAAAACTTGTCTCGGAAAACCAAAAATAAATAAATAAAATAAAATAAAAATTAAAAACCAAGAAGAGTGCTGTGATGGTTAAGAGCAATTGTTGGCCTTGCAGGGGATCTAGGTTCCAGCACCCACGTGGTGGCTTTCAACCAATTGTAATCTCAGTTCCAGGGGATCTGACACCCTCTTTAGACCTACACAAGCACTGGACACATATGCAGCACACATACATACGTGAAGATAAAACACTATTCACATACAAAACAATAAAATAAAACAAAAAGGCTATAAAGGAGGCTGGGTTTGTACAAAATGACCTTCAGCTTTACTCAGCAAGCAACCATAGTATACAGGGAGCAACAAAGAAACGTTTCTACACATGACCTGAGAGACGTCATCGGAATAAAATAAACCCCCAGTGAATGAGACAGACTCTGCCCCTTTGCCTCAAGAAGGCAAGGATCAACTTTCCTGGCCTTAATACAACCTCAAATACCAGAACCTCATAGGGACCATCTGGCGCCACCTGCAGGACCAGGCAAGCCTAAGGGGCTGATCATACCTTCCAGGGCCTCACGCAGCCAGCCCACAAGCTCCATCTGCCTGGAGAGTTCCTCCAGGCAGCGGTGGCGGGGCTCAGTGATGTCTTGGAGCAGCTTCTTGGCCTGGATGAACTCTGGGCTGATCTGCTTCAGTTTCTCATGACGAAAGCTCTCACAGGAATCCGCCTGGAAGACAAAGTTCAGTATGTAGTTAGCCAAGCCTCATCTTCAGGCGCTGCCACCCACAGCAAGGGCAAGGCTCGCTTAATGGAGGACAGTCCTCCACTGTTTGCCCACCTCCTGCTCGCCTTACACCTCCCACTCCACACCAAAGCTTACATGGTCTCTGAAATCTGTCCGTCACCATAGCACTACCAGATCTCTCCCTATACAGCTTTTTCTATTTTACTGGTCACGGAACAGGCCCAAAGGCGACTATCATGGCACACACCTCTTATTTCAGCACTTGGAGGCAGAGGCAAGTGGATCTCTTGTGAGTTCAAGGCCCGCCTGGTCTACAGAGCAACAGCCAGGACACAGAGAAACCCTGTCTCAAAATGGAAACAAAAGACTTCCCATCTTAGCTGCCAGGGGTGATGGGTCACTTGCTGCTGCCTAAACCTGCAACTGCCTCTGGAACAGGTGGCCTTCCTTCATTCTGTGATCAGAGCAGTTATTAAAGAACATGGCAAAAGACGTCATGAATTTGAAAGACAGCAAGAAGTACACAGGAGAGTTTGAAAAGGGAAGAAATGAGTAATAATAATCTCAAAACTTAAAAAAAAAAAAAGAATGTGGCCTCCTCTTCTTGAATTGCTGATCCCCTGATGGATGGATGGCCTGAAATTCATTGGCTCAGGAGCTACCATGATACTCAAGAAGAAAGCTTTGCTGTCCATCTGCTTCCCATCCCCCCACACCACCCAGCTGCTTCATCAACACCCATACCCACCCCAAGTCAGAAGCCCCCCGAGCTCTCAAGAACATTTGGGTTGGCCCTCACCCCTCGGGACAGCCAGCACACAACTTACAAAGTTCAACAACGTGTCAAGAACACTGAAGTCACCAGTCACACCCAAAGCTCTTCGGACCTGAAAGATGACCTTGGCAGAGCTGATGGCCTGGTGCAGGCTATGGTATTCTTTGATCTGCCCAACACGCTCTGAGACCCAATCTTTTTGGTCCTGGGGGTCCACAGTGCACATGAACTTTAGGTCAACAGTCAGTTCATCATATTTATCTACAAAGTCTCTGAAGATGTCATCAACTTCAGCAAAGGTGATCTCTCCGGACTTCAAGTTCTCATAGAGCCTGTGGAATTTCTCATAGCAGGGGTAGTACAGCCATTCACAGGCGTCTGGGAGCAAAAGCTTTGACTCTCTGTAGTCCTGATTCAGAGTACTCAGCGACTCTGCCGTCTCTTTCCAGAAAACTTGGAAGATGTGGCTGTCTTTCAGGGAGTCTAGCTGGCTTGCAATTTCTCGGATCTCAGGGCTCAGGAAGTAATGTGTCTTCCTTTTGGGGGATGAGGAGCCAGGTAACTTTATCACGGCTTCATTGAGTTTCTTGTTGCTGAGATCTTGAGAGTGTATTGCTTCAATATTTCCAAACTCCACTATGGAAACCAGAATGAAAAGTTGGACGTTAAACCCCTTTTCTTGTATTTCATAACCCCTTTCCCTTAATATTTTTGAGATAGCGTTTCTCTGTGTACTCCTGGTTGTCCTAGAACTCGCTTTATAGACCAGCCGCCCCTGCCTCTCTTACTGGGGTTAAAGACATGTGCCCCCACTGCCTGACATCACTTCTCTTTCTTAGTGAGGGTAAGAAGATCTGAACATGTAGCCAGGCAGGCCTTCAACTAATTATCCTCCTGCCTCAGCCTCCTGGTGGCTGGGATTGAGGACCTGTACCAGCATGGGCAGGTCTAGAGTTCTTTCTTTGCCACTGGGGACAGGATACTGGCCTGCAGCATTCGACAAGTGCTCTACTACTGACTAGGCCATTGCCCTTTCTCCAGTCACTTCTCTAGGAAAACTCAATACTAACATTTGGATTATTTTCTCCATAAAACACACATCTTTCCTCCCTCCACCTTGGTTTTGTTTGTTGGGTTTTTTTCACAAGAAGGAAAACATTATAAACTCCGGGTACAAGGTCAGTTGGAAAACACGCACCTATTTCTCACTCCCTTCTAAAGCTCACATTAATTATAAAATAGAAATTGTATCTTTAAAGTCAGAAGCTGGCCAGAGGCAGATGGATCTCTGTGAGGTTGGGGGTAGCCTGATCTACAGAGCATCCGGTGAGGGCAAATAAGTCACACACAAAAAAGCAGTAACCTGGACTGCCCCAGGCTTCCCAGCAGCCCTAGAGAGACAACCAGGAGTGACAGACACTTTGTTCCTAGGGCCGTGACTTACAACCTTCCCTCTGTTCCCAGACAAGCAATGCACGAGAGCTAGGGCAGACGTGCATCCACTCAGACGGTGAGCTCCTCCGTCTCCATCTCAGGAAGGAAGCTAAGCTGTGAGTGCCAAATACCGAGTCAGGGCAAGAGGATGGGGACATATATGGGAACACACTCAGGAAGAGGCACCGGCAGGGTGAAGAGCAAGCCCAGGGCTCCCTCACCCATCTAGTGATGATGAGGATGAGGGACTCCACCTTGGGAGTCAACAGATAGTTGTAGCACATAAAAGTCGGAGAGATGCTGTTAGGCATGGAAGTGAAGACAGAGGTGATGCTGATTCCCTCTGGCAAACACAAGTGAACTTGGATTAAAATTTTTTTGATCCCTGGAACCCATATAAATGTTAGGTGACTATGGCAGCCTGCCTTTAATTCCAGCCTGGGGAGACAGGGATGCGGAATCCCTAGAGCAAATTGGCTAGCAAGGCTAGACACATCAACAAGCTCTGGGTTTGATTGAGAGAACCTGTCTCACTGAATAAGGTGAAAAAAGGTGGTGGTGGTGGTGGTGGCGGTGGTGGTGGTGGTGGCGGCGGCGGCGGCGCATGCCTTTGATCCCAGCGCTGGAGAGGCACAGGCAGGAGGGTGTCTTTCAGTTTGAGATCAGCCTGGCCCACAGAGGACAGTCAGGGCTGTTACATAGAGACACCCTGTCTCAAAAATAACAGTAACAACAAAATGAATAAGGTAAAAGGGGTCTCAAGAACACATCCCATATCTACCCTGGGCCTCCACAAGCACATGCACAGACATATACTTATGTGCCCCCCCCAGCTCTGCCCCTATGCCCAGCTGCACCTTACTCGGCCCCTCCCCAAGACCCTTTGGTTCTTCTTCAGCCCACCCACCTTGCACGAGGTGTTTCACTGTCCCAAACTGCCTCAGGAGACTCTCCACGTATCTCTTCTCTCGCTTGAGGAACCGCAGATCATCCTTCCTCCTGTCCAGCAAGTCCTTCAAATCACAGGCCTTCTCTTGGAACGGCAGCCGTATTCTATCTGAAAAGTAACTTGACAGCTCACACAATCCCGCTTGCCTTCCATGTAGCAGCTTTCTGCTGCCTCGCTCTGCACATGCTCCATGGTCAGAGCAATAAGGAGGGACCAGGAAAACGCCAGCTCAGCCAGTCTATGAGGACGGTGGAACCATGTGCTTGGCAGCATGGAACAGAGCAAGCTCTTGCTGCCTCATTCTACTGCTTTCTCAGGATATTCCTCAGAATAATAAACCACAGCTTCTCAACTTGCTGGCAAGAATCGCTGGCGGTTACAAAGCCCAGAAACACATCCTGCCCACAAAATGCCATGTCTCAACTTCATACTTACTTAGGTTCCAGATTTCAACAAACTGACTCCTGTGCTCAAGGATCAACTCCAGCTGCCCAACCATAATGGTGCCTTTCTCAAGTTCCTCTGCAACTGTTTGGAACACAGACTCAGCCGTGGCCATCAGCTGCTTGCCTTCTCCTGTGATGTATTCTAAGATTTTCTCATTGGTTCCTGATCAGAGAGAGAGAGAGAGCATAGGTCAAAGCCTGGGTCTGCTGACTCCATCAGTTCCCACCATGCATCCCTGAAGACTCGTCATGGTACAGCAGCAGTCAGGCAATGTTTTCAGTGGGACACACTTGACTAGTGCATGGCTTCAGGTTCCCATGCCCCGTGCTGTAGATATAACCATCTTGTTAAATAAGAAACACAGAGCCAATTGCAGAGTTAAAAGCCAAGAGGTCAGAGCAATAGCTGAGAGCTGAAAACCTTACCCTTCACTGCTGCTCTGTCTTTCCTCTCCGCCAGAGGAGAGCAGTGTAGTGTGTGAAACTGTCAATCAATTTAGATGGCAAGATTTTAAATATACTTACTTTTAACCCTCAGAAAATCTCTCTACTGGTATCATTAGATTTGTGTTAAGAGCATGTTTATCTGTATCATTGAAAACAAAGTAGCCTTATCCATCATTGTAAGTCACAAAACAACTGGGCATGGTGGCACTTGCCTTTAATCTCAGTACTCTGGAGGCAGAGGCAAACAGCTCTGTTAGTTCAAGGCCAGCCAGGTCTATACAGCAAACTCTAGGCTTGGCAAGGCTACATGGTGAGACCCAGTCTCAGAAAACAACAACACATGAAAGAACTGTGATGCTGAAGGAGCCCTGGAGGCTCCACACATGGGAATTACCCATGATGCACATAAACTCAGCTGTTGAGGAACAGGAAGATGAGACGGAGCTTCAAATGCAAATCACTATGAAACAAGCCATCTAGGACCACACTCGTTAGAGGATTTTAGTTATGGGATCATCCAGAAAAACCACAGGGCAGGGAGTAAAGGAGAGGGCCACTGAGTTCATTGTGTCGACTGTGATGCCCCTAGCATGCCATCATACATCTACTAAAGCCTAAAGAACACTTACGAACCCAGACTTAACAGTCTGCTAACACCGACCAGCTCACACACCCACACACTCCAGAAGTGAACAGCAGAACATTGGTGCTGGGGAGCTGTGTGGGAGCTATGTTTTCTGATGAATTTTTCTAGAAAATCTATTAATGAAAATATAGATATGTGATACTCTCAAGCTAAGAGCAGATGCACGTGGCACCCACATCAGCAGCCACACTTTTTGCCTGACCCCTCATAAGCTGTTAGGGGCTCCCTGTTGGGCTGAGCAATGATCTGGTGAAAATGAGAATATTCCAGCCTCAGCTGGGCTTTTAGTCCAAACCTGGCACAGTCCTGCTACAAGATCTGAACACAGCAGTTCACACAAGACACGTGAGAGATTTCAGGGAAGACATAACACTTGGTCTGTGTATGCTGGGAGGACCAGATGGGAAGGACTTCCTGTTCTGTTAATTAATCAGTACTGTTCTCAAAGTAACAAGGTTGTGTGTGTCTGTGTGTGTGTGTGTGTGTGTGTGTGTATGCGTGCACATGCTTGATTGCACATGTAGGCAGTCACTTCATAGAAACCAGGGTCTCTCTCTGAATCTGAAGCTTGGCTCATAGCTGGAAGCCCCAGGGATCCTCTGTCTCTGTCTCCTACCCTGCTGGGCTACCTCCCCACCTGCTTGTCCATCTCCTCAGCCCAATTTTAGTTCTCGATTCTATCTGCAGACTAAAAGCCAGTCAGTCATCTATACTCTGCACTTCATATCCCCTCATCCGGAGCCTGAGGCCTTAGACTGTCAGGGAGGCAGCGTCAAGGACAGCATGGCAGCAGAGGGGCTAGTCCCCAGCAGCACTCAGTCAACTCTGACTTTAGTCTTCTTCAAAATGCCCATTCCTGTGTAGGTCCCTCCATCATCAGCACAGGCCAGCTGAGTGTTAGGTCTGGTTTTCTGCCCTGGTCTGCTGCCAAAGGCCAAGAGCATACCACCCTCACCAAGCTCCCCACAGCCACCTGCACATACCACACAGTTTGAAGAGGTGCCTCACATCTGGCCACGTGAGTAGGTATTTGAAGATCTCATCTACGTCAAACACAGCCTCCCCGTTGTGCACAGGCCAGGACTTTGTTATCACAGCGGACAAGAGCGTACCAAATTTCTGCAGATCTTGCCAAGAGAGTCCCTGGAGGACACTGGTCTGAGACTATAAAGAAAATGAGTAAAAAAAGGGAAATATAGTAATGTCTTATTAGTTTGTTTTAGAGTAAGAGGAATGTGAACTGAGTGTGGTGGTACATAATGCTAACCCTAGCACTGGGAAAGGGGAGCTGTAGGCCGGCCTCAGCTACACAACAAATACAAGGCCAGCCTAGGCTGATCCCTTATCTTAAATGATTTTCTCAAAAACTGTCCTTGAAGGACTGAATGCAGGTAATGAGAATGAGTTACAGAAGAAGATGTAAAGCTGATGGCCTTTATCATTGTGACTGTTGTGGATGTTTTTGTTTGTGGTGGTGGATAGACACATAAAGAAAATCCGATGGGAAGCCCACACCTTCCATTCCCTTCCGTTCTAACCACAGACAAGTTTGTTGAGTGGTATAGTGTTTGGGATTGGTTAATTTCAGAGTGTGGTTGTATGGGTTTTTTTAATTGCAACTTTTTTATAGTATAGTTTTACTTTTTCTTTTGTGTGTGTGTGTGTGTGTGTGTGTGTGTGTGTGTGTGTGTGTGTAGCTGAGGATCGAACCCAGGGCCTTGCGTTTGCTAGGCAAGCGCTCTACCACTGAGCTAAATCCCCAACCCCTAGTTTTTCTTTTTTAAAGTTATGTTTTCAATAATATTTCAAATCTATTAAAAGGAAAAATGCTCACTGGGGTATGAACCAACGGCTAAATGCTTGCCTAGCATGTGTAAAGCCCTATTTCAGGCCAGAAAGATGGCACAGTGGACAAAGGTGTCTGCTGCCAAACCCAACAACATGAGTCCAATCCTTGGGACCCATGTGGTAGAAGGAGAGAAGTAGCCCCTTGAAAGATGTCCTCTGATCTCCATGCAGGCACATACACACACACACACATACACACACACACACACACACACACACACACACACACACACACACAGCAATGCTCTAATATAATACAAAGTTAATAAAAGGAAAAGTAGAAAGTTTAACATCTCATTGAGCCCTCTCATCACACACGTGACCAACAGAGTTTGGACAGGGTGCTCAGGCAAGTCAGTAGGGAAGCGCCATCTCTTCTCCACGCACAGAAACGGACCTTTACCTCAGAAGGAGCTCAGGAGGAAGAAGGACCTCAGTTGAGCTAAAACTACAAAAACTTGAGGGAGCAGGTCAGTGAGTACGCCTCACACAACGCAGTCCTTTGCTCCGTCACTGCACAGGCAGGAATGAGCAGAAAATAATGCAGACCAGCAACAGTGCTCACAGGGGCATAACTGACGCTCAGCCTGTAAGATGGCTGGGGCAAAGCCTGTGTGAGCAGCTGTGAGGATTTCACCATGTAGTCCTGGCTGGCCTAACACTCGCTATATAAACCAGGTTGGTCTTGAACTCAGACACCCACCTGCATCTGTCTCCCAAGTGCTGGCATTAAAGCCATGAGACACCACACCTGGCCTAGTAGCTGTGGTTTTGAATGGCCTTAACAGCCCAAGGAATCGGAAGCCATACTGCCTGTCAAGGAATTGGATGAGAACACTGGATCTCAGCCCATAGCTCTGAGCACAGAGGTGATGATCTAACCCTGTAGGGTCTCAGAACATGCAGGCTCCAACAGCCTTTGGCAGGCCATATCAGAAAACCCCTGTGAACCCACACTGGAAGGCTACTGACCTGGCAGGCAGAGCTCACAGCTTCAATGACACACTTCTCAAAGCTCCTGGCCACGCTGTCATCAAGTCCACCATCATGCCACTGACTGCTGCAGAAGACAGAGATCTGCAAACGGGGCTGCTCCTGTAGACAAGGAGGGAGAAGTGAGGGCTGTGGGTACCTGACCACTATGCACCAGGAAAACACCAGGTGTCTCATTGCCCCATGGTTTGAGCTTCTCTGCACACACACACTAAGCAGGTCCACAAGAACCCCACTATCCAAGGAACACATGAAAACAGTTTCTGTAGCTAGGCATGGCAGCTCATGCCTCTGGTCCCAGCACATGAGAGGCCAAGGCAGAAGGAATGTTAGGAACTTGAAGCTGGCCTGGGTGAGACCATGTCTCAAAACATTCAAAAATTAAAGCCTTTTTTGTCCCACTCTGAAAAAGAGCAAAGGAACTTGTGAAATCAGGACCGGGAAATTTTGAAAGATGAGCCATTTTCCTCCACTCCTGGTTCCCTACCAGCTCCGGATAAAACATTCATATCACATAAAAGCTGACGATCCATGTCATCAGCCTTCAGTCACATAAAGAGCACTTCTGGGTGTGGTTTTGCCCTGCCCCCTGTGTTACTGTTTTTGTTAACTGGCCGGTGCATTGTCTGCATATGTGCTTCCCCATATACGGTTGGGGTCCCCTATCCTGGCCCTATTCTTCTAAGGGTATAACACAATATCTTCGACATCCTTCTGAAGTCAAAAGACAGCGGCCAAATCAGAAACAGATATCCAAACTCATGCTTGACCCCCTGCCTCACCACCATTCGCAGCCTTACACTCAGGTAAGTTAGCTGGTCTCCTCTATGTTCTTCCACCTCCCAGAATGAGGGCCCAACCTCAGCTACCTGCTTGAGCCTTCCTTCCATGTCTCCCAGCAGTGACCTCTTCCAGCCACACTCCCCTGGGAAGTCGATGTCCACCAGCTGGCGCCACAGCTGTAAGATCAAAGTGACAGGGAAGACCTCATGACCCAGGGTGGAAAATAAGGTGGACCGGCAGGTGTGGTGTTATAGATCTGTGGTCCTAGGTACTTGAGAAACTGAGGAGGAGGGCTGTTGAAGTCTCCAGGAGTTCAAGGTAGGCCTGGACAACATAGGAAGACCCTTTGGTAATATGAAGGGCTGAGGGCACCAGGACAATGGGGCTCTCAGCTCTTCACTGTAAATTGTGTTAGTGGTAAGTCAGGGCAACATGACCCACTTTGGCCCATGCAATGCAGGGTCACCACTATCCCCCAGTTGTGCGACTGCTCTTTGTTGGGAAAGGGTCTCCCTCTAATATTTATCCTGAAAAGTTTCAAACAGAAAAGAGTGCAAAGAACAAAAACCCTTCCTTCCACTAGGGCCCCAGTGATTTTGAACACAGTGATCCTCAACCTCTCTCTCTCCCCCTGACACTTGGGGGTAAGGTATAGACATCGCAACACCTGCCCCGACGTGTCCAGGCAAGTCTCTGTTTCTCTGAAGTGCAGTCATCTCACAGGGCATGAGTGTGGAGAGGAAAGATGATGTATGAGCTGTCCCTGTGCTGATCCACCTGATATGCTGTCTAGCTCCACCATCCAGTCAGGATTTAGTGATCATGTTCTCTTTTCTAGAAAAGTACCTTTCCTTCATTTATAATGTTGACAGTTTTGAAAAGCTGATCATTTTAGAAGTTATCTTTTGATTTGTTGACAGGCCAGTCATTTAAGAGGCTATCTCTTGATTTCACTTTCTGGGATCCCATGATACAAATCTCTTTGGAAGAAACATAACTACATTGAACCACATGAAACTGTGCATGTAGGTCCCTAGTGTCAGCTATCCACACCTTTCCACAGCTCCTAACTAAACACCTCAGAGTGCTGCTGCCTCTCAGCCCAAAGTGACTGTTTTCTTTTCAAAGCTGGTGGTCGGGTCAACTGTGCAGACCTTGGATCCAATTCCTCCATAAGTGCTCTTTCCTCCTGGGATTAACATGGCATCTGCAGTAAAAGCCTGGCTGGATGACCTGGCTACTTCCTTCAGCATTCCTGCTGATTCCTGCTGAATGGCTCTTTACTCCTGGGCTATAGAGCTGGTTTCTGTTGTGATTTACCCACCATTCTTCCATAAAAGACTACAAAACCATTGGGCATGGTGGCGCATGCATTTAATCTCAGCACTTGAAGCAGAGGCAGGAGGATTCCTGTGAGCATGAGGCCAGCCTGGTCTACAGAGTGAATTCCAGGGCAGTTAGGATTAAATTAGAGAGACTCCCTGTCTCAAAAAGAAAAAGAAAAAAAGAAAGAAAATAAACAACCTTCCTCCAAAAAAAAACCCCAAAATCTTTTTACTTCATCTTCCATAAAAATTTATTACAAATTAGCCCACTCCACTTATGCAGTGATGCAGAATTAGATAATTAGAAAGCCTGCAATGCATTCTTTTCAAAACACAGAGTAATTTCAGCCTTACAGAAATGCTGCAGAGATAGCTGGAGAACTACAGGGCTCTTCCTGACTCCTGTCCTTGTCACATCTTACCCAATGAGGCACAAGTGTCAGGCTAAAAAATGAATGCTGGTGGGCTACTGACTAAACCCCAAGCTCTAAGCAGGGGTCTCCACCTTTCCCCTAAGTTTTCTTTTGCTGTCTGAGGACAAGCCTCTCATACGTGTGTGACTGTCATGTTAGCTGAGGGCACTTCCAGACGATGAGCCCAAGAAATGCCAACCCCAGTGACCAAACCCAAACCCACCGCAGGGCCTTAGCTTCCCAGTCTTTCTGCAGGCACATTTGGCTGTTTCCCCACGAAAGAACTTCCTTGCTTAGGTCTGCCTTCCATTTCCAATGTCACACACACATACATACACACACACACACACACACACACACACACACCCAGCTCACAGCTCAAACCGTTACTTCCCACATATCAACCCCCGCCCCCTCCCTGCTTTAAGCAGCATTCCTGATGCTGCTGTCTCCATCATCTCACAGCACTTTCCATCTGTCCATGGGCCGTCAAAGACCATTCTTTACTGAAGGGACCCAGTGGTTAGGCTTCAGGCCATGATCACAGCTCTTGGGACAGCAGTGATGGCTCCCAGTACCTTATGTCCACACTCATGTGCCTTTGGCAGCTTCACAACTCCCAGGAGGGCTTACCGCCATCTCCTCAGGGTAGGTGAACCGGACAGAGACTGGTTGGTATAGGCTGGTATAGAACATGCTTTTTTCGAGCATCCTGCGCAGCCATTTTCTTGTGGTGCTCAGGACCTCCTGGAGAATGCTTGTCACCAAGTCTTCATTAGCTTTTGCAACTAGCCCCTCCTTGGTACCCTGCGGACATGTGAGAAAGGAATTCAGAATCTGGGGTCACCATCAAGCCTGGAGACCTGAGTTTGATCCCCAGGACCCACATGGTGGAAGCAGAGAACTGACTCTTACAAGTTGTCCTGACTTCCACACCCATGCCATGGTGTGGCCTCTGTGTCTCTGTATGTCAGTCTCTGTCTCCTTGTCTCTCTCTCTCTCACACACACACAAACACACACACACAAGATAAATATGTGTGTGTATAATTTTGATAAGAAAAATCAAAAGAAATAACATTAAAATATGCATTTAAGGCTAGCAGTGGAGGCAGAGGCAGGTGGATCTCTGTGAGTTTGAGGCCAGCCTGGTCTATAGGGCAAGTTCAAGGATAGTCAAGGCTACACAGAGAAACCCTGTCTTGAAATCTCCCTTCCAAAAAATATATATACATTTAATTATACCTCCTGTCAATAAAGTCAGAGTTGTGACTTGTGAGGAAAGAGACTGTGAGGAGCCCAGAGAGCTGGAAGCTGATGAGGCCGCAGGTGCACTGGGCATTCTCACGGGACATGGACTGGCTACTCTGCTTGAGTTAAATGAAGAAAAAGTTCCCATGGGGAAAAACAGGAGTGAACATGTGTTTAGAGGTGGGATGATGGCCCCTAGTGTTTTCTGTGAACAATGAGAAGGGAGGATCCTGCCATAATGGGTCCCAGCTCTGCCAGTGGACATCAGAAGTGCTGCCCACCAACTGCCTCCCTCCAACCAAGCCCAGGACTGCCTCCATGCCCACAATAGAGCTCAGCTGGAGCAGGGCCCAAATAAACTCCCTGATGATTGAGTCAGTGCAGAGCTAGTCAGTCTCCTTCCCTTTCAAACTGTACTGTCTGAATCAAGTCCTGCCCTCCCACACAGTATCACAGGCTGTACTGTCTGCAGGAAGTCCTGCCCTCCCACACAGTATCACAGGCTGTACTGTCTGCAGGAAGTCCTGCCCTCCCACACAGTATCACAGGCTGTACTGTCTGCAGGAAGTCCTGCCCTCCCATACAGTATCACAGGCTCTACTGTGTATACAGATGTGCAAATCTCACTTACCCCTGGAGGTTTAAGCTTAAGCATTTTACAGACAAGCTCAGCAGACAGGGCAGGAATCTTGTAGAACTTCCTGTCGGCTGTGATGTTGCAGACAGTTTCGTGGATGGTCAGACACTCAGTTAAGTAGGTATGTAGCTGGGTCTCCCCAAGAATCCTGTCCACAAAGAGTGGCAGAGAAATCATTGGGATAGTTGAGAAATGAGAAGACGGATGGAGAAAGAAACGTTAAATTAAAAAAACAAAAACAAACAAACAAACAAACAAACAAAAGCAAGTCCTCTGTGTGGGCTTTGTGCATGGAATGAGTAGAGATTTGTTTGCCTAGCATGCCTGAGGCTCTGGGTTCAATCCTCAGTACTGCAAAAGGAAAAAAGGGGGGTTAGGTGGGCTGGAGAGAACGTTCAGCAGTCAAGAACACTTGTTGCACTATGAGATGACCCTGAGTCTGGGCCCCAGCACTTCAAGTGCCTGTGACTCCAGCTTATGGCAGCTCCAGACTAAAGAAAAAGCAGAACAATTGTTGACCACCAGTGTTCACCTCTCCACTTCCTGACTTCAGCTGCGATGTAAGCCCTGAGTGACGTTCCTGCCGCCAGGGCTTCACCACCAGTATGGACTGTGCTCCGACAGTGAGTCAGGACACACCTTCTCCAACAGTGTTTGTCTGGGTCTTGCCACAGCAAGGGGAACAGTAAGTAATGCTTTCAATTTGTCTGTTCTGACTTGGTTGGCTAATGAGATGCAAGGCTCAGGTGTAACAGGTACAGGGAAGGGATGCACAGTGAGGGAGCAGGGGTAGGTTCCAGCAGCTGAAGCTGGACATGGTGCTTAATAGCTTGGAAAGCATGGCATCAGTTTGCAATCTCTCATTGGAACAGCATATGTGGGAAGCTGAGGCCAGCAGGGGCAGCCACCAAGCCTCCCAGGGCTCCGTGGAAGCCAAGGCTGCCCTTGGCCTTCCTACTTACGTGTCCTGATAAATGTCCACAAGGTGAATCAGCATTTTAAAGATGCGCTCGATATCCTAAGACAGTGAAGAGAAGGATGTAACCATGCCATGTTTGCTGAGAACGAGACAAGGAAAGGCCTGTGTGCACAGGGAGCACTCTTTCGGCCTTTCCTCCCTTCAAAGCAGCCACTCTTCAGAGGAATAGCTTCACATTGGTAAAGTGAGGACACAAAATGACCTCTTTCTCTTTTGTGAGCATGCCCTCATGTGCACATGTGTGGAGGCTGTGCTCTTACTCAGAAGCTGTCCACTGTATTTTGAGACAGTGTCCCTCATTGGCTTGGAGATGACCAGTTGAGCTAGGCTGGCTAGTCAGCAAGGATCCTCCCATCACCGTTGCCCCACTGAGGAGTAAAAGTGCAGGCCACAGTGCCCTGCATTTCCTGGTGGTTCCGGGGACTGAACTCAAATCCTCATGCTTGTATGCAAACACTTTACATAAAACTCTATATCTAAAAAGTGTAGGAGGAATGGATGACAGCAGCTAGGAAACAAGTTCACACCCACACTGCTTGTAGTTCTGCCCAGCACAACTGTTTCAAATAATTAAAATAGAAGTTTAAAAAGCTATTGATTTCCCAAGTTCTATTTACTGAAAATAGAGTTAACTCAGGCAAACCAACCTTTCCTATAGGAAATGTCACCACACCTGTCTAAATAAACTTCATCACACCTGGCTAGACAAACCGAATCAAACCTAGCTAAATCTCACCACATCTGGGTAAATCTCTTTCTCTCTCTCTCTCCTTCACTGGCCCCCCTCACTGCTTGTGGTGCTGAGGGTGAGAGCCAGGCTCTCACTCATGAGGCGAGCACTACTCCACGGACAGTTACCCTGTTCTTGCTAAGCCAGCATTTGCTGGTCTGCTCCCCACAACACACCTCTATGTTTTGGTGGGAGATCTTCCCCAGCCCTCGAAGCCGGTATGAAATCCCTTGAAAACAATCCAGGACGCGAGCAGGCACGTGACTCAAGTATTCTGTGGAGTTTTCCAAGTAGGAAGTCAAGCTTTCCAGAGGAACCAGGCTGAACCAGGAGCGGAAGAGGTACTCATCCACCTGCAGCAGAGCCATCTTCGGCTGCATAAACTGGAGAACCTGGCTCCTGAGGAAAGACAGCGTAAGGCGTGGTGAGACCACAGCGCCACAACCCACCTGAAGTAAGACAGAACCAGGAGGGTTTGGACAGTCCCATTTGAAGGGTTGCCATGCATCATGGGGAATCAAAGTCAGTCCGGGATCGAATGAAAGTGGGGGGGGGGGGGCAGTGGGACTTCCAAGGGTGCGCTGGCTACTGGACTACTCCCTACAGACCAAAAAAGGGTCTCTCCTTCATCCCACCCCAAGATCAGTCGTAGAATTGGGCAAAGTTTCAGTTTCAGGGTGGATTCAGTTGGCAGAAGCTGAGATCCGAGTTCCCGGGGTGACTGGCTCATCCCTGTTTCTGTGCCCAGCCTGCAGTGGGTTCTCATCCAGCAACTGTCTTAGCTCTCAGCACATCTGCCCTACTGAATGGCCACTGTCCCCACATACTGTAGGCAGCTCGCGGTCCCCAGCCCTGTCCCTGTCTTCCCAAGACTCCCAGACCCCATACCTACCACTCTAGAGGCCAGGGTTCCCCATGATACCCCACAGCACACACAACACTCTTATTTCTAATGTTTGGGAAAGACAGCAGCTTCCTCCAGGCCTACCTTTAGCTGCTGCAGACTGTGTCCAGAGCATCATGGCAGGGGACACAGGACTTGCACCAAGCCTGACTGTAATGCCACTCTCCAGGCAGACGCCTGTCTCCCAGGCAAAGGACAGGTGCTGCCTGGCATACTCCGAGCTACCCACAACCCTGACTACAAGGGGTCTCCCTAAGAATTTGTTCCCTCAGTATATGAGTGAAGACATCCTAGTCTATGTTCCAGAAAGACACTGTAAAGCTAAGTGGAGTTAAGAGTCAGGCTTTGCTCAGGGTTGCTTGAGGTCTTAACTTCTGTTCTATCAAACAAATCATACTTAGTAGTTTATGGAAATTAGGAGCTGCAAATATGGATGTATGTATCTCAATTGCAAGGTGGTTCTTCCACCAGCTGGTGATGATAACGGTACTTTGCAAAAGTTCAGGGGAGATTTTTAGGAAATACATTTTCTTCTCAATGGTTTCTTAAAATCTTCAAATTCTGGCCTCTCTGGCCACATGCTCATCACATATGTGTGGACTGACTTGCACACCACACACACACACACACACACTCCTGCTTGCACAGAGGATACAATAAGGAGAGACAGTGGAGACGTTTTCATGAGACTCTTGCAGCATACAGGGATATTTCCAGCAGGCCCTGACTCGCTGAGTGCTTTCCTCAACCCATGGTTCAAACTGCAGCCTCTAAAATATTCTTGCCACCACCAACATCAAGGAATGAGCCTTTCCTGGATAAACAACCAAGTCCTATTGGCCGGAAATGCCTGCCGTGATGGAGTGAGGTGGTCTGCTCAAAGAGCAGAGGGAAAAGAACCATGGCGATAGATTACTTCACACAATGTTACCCTGTGGTGTACTGTGATGTTACCACAGTACAGAAACATCTGGGGTAGAGACACAGTGGGAGAATGCTTGCCTCCCATGCTCAGATCGGGTTCCCTCTCCAGTGTGAGGGGAAGGAGAGGATGGGAAGGAGAAAGAGCGAGGAAGTAGGAGGGGAGGGAAAAGAAAGAAAAGAAAAAGTATAGATTGCATGCCTTGAATCTAAGTTTTGTACAGAACTGGAGGTAAGAGTTTCTTATCAGAGGGGAGGCCCCTGGTGGAAATCCGTTACCATTAGTGGTCTGCTCAGGCAAGCACCAGAGCCTTCTCCCCGGCAGCTCTGTCTGTTGGAGATAACGAGGCTAGGCAGGGACTGTGGAGATGGACTGGGTGTGAAAACGCTAGCTGTGGAGATATGAGGACCTGAGTTCAGATACGTTTAAAAGACACATACTGTGAGCATATGGAATCCCAGTGTTCCTACGAGGAGATGGGACGTACAGACAGGAAAATGCCAGAAAATAATGCACCCACCACCTGGACATACATAATGAGAAAAGAAGAACAGAGACACTGCCTTAACATGGAAGGAAAGACACAGACACACAGACAGGCACAGACACACAGACACACACACAGACACACACACAGACACAGAGACATACACACACCCCAAATAATTAGGCAGAGAATCGAACCAATGCTCATCAAAGCAGCAGTGACTCCAGTGACCACAAAAGACCGGCTGCACCATGTGCACAGCCTGAGGATCTGGGACGGGCGTCCTAAGTGCAGCTACTCAACTCACTTAGTGGATGCTTTGTCCCGAAACTGTGCAAAAGAGATTCCTTCTAGGCCTGCCCAGGTGTCCTCAGGCTGGCTCTTAGAGTCCTTCCTGGGTGGAGACAGCTGCATGCAGTAGTGCAGGACAGGTAAGGTGCCCAGCCAGCGTTCGACCCCCTCAGTTATGCACCTGTGGTACAGGGTTATCAGGTATGCACGCCATCTAGAAGGGAATGGAGGTGTCAGTGAAGGCAGGATGGCCAAGTGGTCTATGATCACTTTCTGCAGAGCACAAGGAACACTGCATGGCTGAACAGAGTCCATACCAGGAGTCATAAGAATGTTAGGGTACCCCAGCCCCACCCTACAGCAACCCTCATCTCTGTCTGCACTACATGGCTAAGGAATATCTTTTACAAAGTGTGTAATCACAGGTATCTAAAACATGAAGCCAAAAGGCTGGTGCCCAGTAAGAGCAGCTCAGGAATGCTACCTGATGTGACTTTCAAGTCTGAATCAAACTAGCCACAAAGGATGCTGGGAAAAGCCCAAGGCAAGGTCACTGGGCTCAAGGAGGTCCTCTACAAACTTACTGTGACCCAGCAGTGATAACACGTATTCTAATCTCTGGCCAGACAGGGCTGAAGGAAACACATCCCTGGGGCTTCCACAGACGCTAAGACACTTGTGTAGAAGCCCTCTAAGCTTCTCGTATACTCCGTGTATTCATTTACTACAAGATGCTCACTTTGGCTTCCAATTCACGGGCTCACAGGATTCTCCCACCTCAGCTGCCAAGTACCTGGGACTACAGACAAGCACTACCCACAGCTCCATGAGCAGGTGTGGTGGCTCACACCCAAAATCCAGCACTCAGCAAGCTGAGGGCAGAAATCTCCCAAGTCTGGGGCAGCTTGGGCTACACAGTGAAACTATCAGAGGAAACAGTAATGATAAGGGGGCTGGAAGATGCTCTGCTGTGAAGAGCACTGTTCCTCCTGAAGGCCCAGGTTCAGTTTCCAGTGTCCACATGCTGGCTCACAACTGTCTGTAACTCCAGTTCCAGGAGATCCTACTCCTTCTGGCCTCCCTAGGCAACCAGGCTTGCACGTGGCACACAAACATACATGTGCATGAAACACCCATACACATAAAATAGAAAATAAACAGGAAATACTTCTGAGGGGTGCTGAGGATGGGGCTCAGGTCACTATGAAGAGCTTCTGGTGAGCCAGTGCTTGGAATAAGGAGATAGCACAGTGAGACCAGGTCGGCTTTAAGGAGAGGAAAGTCAACTGCTTCCACCATGAAAAGGATGGCCAGGCCCAGCTTCAGTCTACTCTTCACAGGGCAGTCCATAGGCAGAGAGTCCCCACTCTTCCCTTCCAGGAAGGGTACCATCTGTTGTTTCACGTGCTCCCACAGGTTCGTCCTCACCTGGTTCAGAAGGGAAAGATGTGTGAGCTGTGCAGGGTATATTCAGAGGCTAGGCAACAGTGCCTGGTACTGAGGCACCAGAGCAAGGGAGGGCCTCACTTGCCTCTCTCCTGTGCTTCCCAACTGAAGCACACAGATACCCAGACCCCAGCCCTGGAGGGTGGGGACATAGGAAGTGTTAACCTCGAGACAGCCACACCACAGTGTAGGGTGTTGAGGAGGCCACCCCTTCTAGGAGAGCCCAGGACCAATGCTAGGGGTACAGCACAGAGGAACCCCTTGAGGAGGATGGCTGTACTTGGCCCACTCAGCCCAGGGGTCACCTAGCCTCTAGTTGGTCAGGGGACACTGCCTGTCTACTCCAGAGCTGCTGGTGACAGTGGAGAATGGGTACCTCCTTCTCTTCATATTGCAAACTGGACCATGACCTAGCATTGCCATCATGGATCTTAGGCACGCGGACCACGGAATAAAACTGCTTGAACTGGGTCATGAAGCTCTGCAGGTTGATGGCACTCCAGGGCTGGAGGACACTGAAGATCCGGTCCAGCATGATCACAGCAGCATGCTTCTTCCCCTTCACCAGGTCCTTTCTCGTGCCATCAGTAAAAGTATTCATAACTTTCCGGAATGTCCCGGGAGGCTTCATGCAGATGATGTCATCATACTGATGCCACTCTGAGGGGACACAAGAACCAAATATGGGTGAGCTCCAAATGCCTGAGGCCCGGCCTCCCCTAGATGGCAGAAACAGAGGAGGAACAGCCTGAGGAAGGAAGGGAAAAGCAGGTGATCAGCCCACTCTACCAGCTAGCACAGGGGGTACCTGTGCAGCCCAAGGTCTGGAATGTGCAGGCTGGGCTGGGAGAGTGCTACTTAGCATGTATACAGCTCATGGAGGGCAGGCGCATACCTGCAATCCCAGTAACAGGCAGGTGTAGATAGGAGGATCAGAAATGTAGGGTCACCTTGACTATAAAGCCAAGGCCAGCCTGAGCTACATGAGACCTAGTCTTTTTTTTTTTGGTTTTTGAGACAGGTTTTCTCTGTGTAGTTTTGGTGCCTGTCCTGGATTTTGTTCTATAGACCAGACTGGCCTCGAGAAATCCACCTGGCTCTGCCTCCCAAGTGCTGGGATTAAAGGCATGCACCACTGCCACCTGACTGAGACCCTGTCTTTAAAAAAAAACAAAGGCTGGAGCGATGGCTCAGTGGTTAAGGGCACTTGCTGGCTGCTCTTGCAGAGGACTGTGGTTCAGTTCCCAGCAGCCATATGGAGTTCACAACAGCCTGTAAATGCAGTTTTAGGGGATCTGATACCTTCTTCTGGCTTCTAGGCACATACATGGTGCACATAAATGTTGGGAGACCTAAGACTTTCTCAGAGGCCCTGAGGAAAAGACAAAGGTAAGTTTGGTTCTAGGTCCTTGTCCAGAAGTGAACTTGGCAAAGCCAAGTGCTGAGCCAGTGCCTCAAAAGATCCGAGGTTGAGGTTTCTGTGGACCTGGCTCTTCCCCTGGGCTGTGGTTATCAGTCCTAAAGCAGCCGTATCTGAAGAACACTGTGTTCTCTTCACCAGCATTGTCTGATTTAGCTCTGATGAACATTTCCCCCCTGCAAATAGTACATACATAAACATAAAATAAAAAATAAATGTCTTAAATTTTTTTAATTAAAAGAAAATTTAAAGACCAGCCTGGGTAACATAGACCAATCTTGAATTTAAAAAAATGATGGGAGCTGTGGAGACAGTTCAGTTGATAAAGGTACCTGCCGTCACATCTGATAAGTTGTCTTCTGACCTCCACAAGCATGCCATGGCATGTGCACACACACACAAACACACATGCATACAAATAAATGGAATAAAATACTTTTAAAGTTATGCCAAAGCGGAGAGCCTGGGTTCCAACCTCACTACAGAGGAAAAACAAAATGCACCCTGACAAAGGCAGGACAGCTATCTGAAGTGCCCCAGTAGCGTCTGGGATGCTTCAGGAACTAAAGCAACACAGAAGGAAAGGGACTCTTTCAAGACCCCAGCCTCTGATGCATGGACAAGAGGTGAATGTGGCTCATGAGGGCAGTTCCTCAACAGTTCTGACAGTCCTGGAAGAGCCAGACCACTGCCCCTCCTGCCCACCCTCAGCCTCTATCCAGCTCCTTGATGAAAGACTTTCCTGGTTTCTCCACATAGTGAAGGGTTAAGTCAAATCCACTTCCAAAGGCAGCATTACTCAACATCAGGGAAAAGCAGGGCCAGTGCCAAGCAGAGGCCCAAACCCCATGTCTGCTCCCCAGAGACCCGGGGAGCTGACTCTCTGGCTCCTCGATGGCTTACCTCCAGTGCCCAAGGAGCTGGAGACAACCAGCAGGCAACGGTTCACATGTTCGCCCTTCTTCTGTGGCTGCTCATAGATGAATTCGTACTCTGCAGTATCCTTGCTGCTGCCACCACGGTGAATGACATACTTATAAGGGATGGGTTTGTCTAGGCTCTGCCTGGGAATGACCATGCTGCCTTCGATGAGAGACCCGAGGTCACCAAGGTCTCTGTGGAGGAGCATAATATGCCCATTTACCAGAGGACACATGTCGTGAAGCCCAGCCCCAAGGCTATAGCGCTTTTAGAACAGGACATGATCTCCAGTCAGAACCCAGGAAAAAGAATCACAGTAAGAAGTAGAAAAGGAATGCATGCTGGATAATGTGTCTAGAACACTCATTTTCAGGATGGAAACAGCTCATGCCTTTAATCCCAGCATTCATGAGGCAGAGGCAGACTGATCTGTGAGTTCGAGTCCAGCCTAGTCTACAGAGCAAGTTCCAGGACAGCCAGGGCTACACAGAGAAACCCTGTCTCAAAAAACAAAACAAACAAACAAACAAACAAAAAACCACTCATTTTTCCTCCAAACATGGTAGTACATGGCTGGAAGGCTGATGAGGCAGGAGGATTACAGTGAGTTCTAAGCCAGCCAGGACAACAAAGTGAAACCCTATTTCAAACAAACAAACCAAAGCAGAAGAAAAAAAAAGAGAAAAAACAGAAAAGGAAGGAAGGATAGAGCACACCCAACTGCTTAGGTCACATGACCGCTGACAGCCCCGAGCCCTGGCACACTCACTTGGTGTAGTACATCTCGCAAGCATCGGTCCAGCCCTTCTTCCCGAGTCCCTCTCCCCCTCTGACGTACACTCTGTGGTTGTCAGGGTTGAATGCAAAGTCTCGGGAGACAATAGCGTGGAAGTACACGGTGACTCCATCCCCTGGGTTAAGTGTTCTGGGAAGCAGGAGAAGGAAACACTAGCTGCCAGGGTGCGTGCACACATGCAGGAATATGTGCACACGCACAAGAGAATGAACACACACACACACACACACACACACACACACACACACACACACCATCCTTATTTCTCTGCTGTGTGTCCACACCCCTAAGTGCAAGTGCCAGGCATTAAGGTTCAGACACAGCACCCCCAGCAGGCTGCTGCTTCTCCTCAGCTCCAAGGCACTAGTGACAGTGGGGGCAGGGGGGAGGGTTAGGAGTCTAGACAGTGATGGCTTCATCCCAGGGAGTTCCTTAGGATCACACTGACTGTGAGGTACCCAGGAACCAACAGGAAAGAGGATTTGGGACTAGTGTCCCAGATGGGCCCACCCAGAGGTGTCCTCCCAAAGACGAAGGTGCCAAAGGCACTGGTAAAAGATGCGGGCTGGGCATGATGGGAGCTGCATGACTCTGGCAGAGCCGTAACACAGGCCCAGTGCAAGAGGCCACGTCCTACCCTACTGGGGCCTCTGGTGCAGCAGCCTTCTGGTTTCTCTGCTCCTTTTTGTTTTTCAAAGCTGCTTCACAATTTCTGTTCTCTTCTGGCTTCTTCTGACTGTCTGGCTGGGTGTTCCCAGTTTCACCTGTTTTCCTCGCCATGTCAGACAACTTGAGCTCAGCTTCCTGGAACAAGCAGTTGAATCCCAGTGCTTAAGACAAGACATGCCTCACAGCAGCCAGGGCCAGAGCCACCCTCACTCAGGGCCTGTCAGGGTCTGCAGGAGCCCTCTTTAACCTTGTCCACAGCCTCTCTATCCCTTACCAGCTTCCTTTTTCTCTGAGAACAGGCCCACCACATTCTACCTTAGGGCCTCGGCACACGCCATTCCCTGTCAGGGCACGTCCCGTGTCTATGGGTCCGCCCTCTCTCCTGGTTCTACTCTCGCAGCTCCTCCGACTCACCCAAGAGGAAGGACCCACCTCCTCTCAGGACCCTCCCAGGACTCTCCACATGTGTCCTCAGGGAACCTTCCCGCCTTTCTCTTGCATGGGAATTCCATGAAGACAGGCTCTGCCTCCCACATGACATCACTATAAACACTGGGCAGCTCGTCAAGGGATGGTGGGTTGAGGAAGGGACCATGAGGGCAGACAAAGAGGAGTCCTGCATCCTGGACACCTCCTGGCAAGTCAAGCCTCTACCTGGTGTTGGTGCTTAGAGGCAGCAGGCCTCACAGGGGACGGTTTCTGTTTCTGAGCGCTGTTTGTTTCTTTCCCATCCTGCTTTGCTGTAGCATCAACTGGCTGGAAGAAACAGAGATGACCCCAACCCTGAATCATAGAGACAAAGTGGAACCCTGAGTAACTGAGAGTGCCCTGTCCAGGGAAGACAACATGCCCCACCCCCCACGCCACCACTGCCTGCTGCTCACCTCTGAAGCAGCCGGCTCTGCAGTCACAGGCACTTCTTCCTTGTGTTCAGACCTCGCCCCCTTAGATTCAGATAATGGGGCTCTCTGGGACACATCAGTAACCTTAGGGGGGCCTTTGCAGGCAGAAATGGCTGGGCCACAGTCCCCCTCTTGGGACAGGCCCTTGTGCACTGAAGGCTTAGAGGTGCTGAAGTCCTTAACTTCTGTGTGGTTCCTGGGAACAGGGTCCCTCTGAGCTCCATCTCCTGTGTCACTGTTTGTGCCTTTCACAGTGTGACCCTGCAGAGGGATGCTGCTGCCTTCAGCATGCACAGAGCCACCCTCCTCCACTGACATTGCCCCTGTGTCCAGTGACTGGCCAGGCTGGCTACCCACACCACCTTGATGGCCTTGCTTCTGGGGCAATGCTGAGTCCTGGGATCCAGGGCTTGAAGGTACATCCAGACTCCAGAGGCCAGAAGTGGAAGGCGAGGAACCTGCCTGTGAGGAAAGGGTGGTACTCTGGCTCCTCTTCCTCCTCCTCTTCTCCTTTTTACTCTAAACAGAGAGATGTTAGTTTATTCCTTAGAGTCTCCACACCCCCAGCACTTCCCTCCAGGCTCCTGTCCAAATCCTTGAGCAGGTGGAGCTGGTGTCCAAACCATGCCTTAGACGGTCACACCTACAGCTGCTTTCTTTTAGGATTTTGTCTATGAGAATCTTGCCTATCTGTGCACTGGCAAGAGGAGGAGCCTCCACATGGGTGCTGGGAATAGAACAAGGGTCCTTTGCAAGAATAAGTGCACTGGGCAGACTTCTTTAGCTTGGGCACAGTGTAACTGAACAAAGGGAGAGGGTGGTGGAGCTAAGGAGCAAGTGACAGGCAGGGCCACACACTTCCTTCTGCCAGATCCTGGGCCTCACTGGGCCTTACTTCTCCTAAGATAGATACACTTGGGGACCCTATGGGATGTTAGCAACATCACAGCCTTTCCACACATGACACCTTGGCATTGCATGGCACAAAATGGCAGTGAATTAAAGGATGAGTGAGAAACAGTTACTCCCTGGCTCACTGAGCAACTTGCCAAACTCATAGGCAAGGCTTCCCACCTCAGGGACTTGGCCAAAGCCTGAGGAACTGGTTGTCAGGACCTTGGGTCCAGGATATAATGCTCTGGAAAGTCGATGGTGACCCTGTCTCAAGTGATTCAAAATACCTTGAACCCTAACCGTGTGTGATGAGGTCCTACCACAGACCCACAGCTGTAGCGGGACATTGGAAAAAGGAAACAAAAGTTTGGGGGTGCACCTGCACATGGGGTGAATCAGCCTGCAGATAGGCACCTCGGGCACTTTAAAAGTGAGTTCTTGGCCTGAGAACCAGCATCCGTCACTGTGTGCTACAAAACAGAAAGTGGACCTGAAGATGTAGCTCAGTCAATGGGGTTCTGTTTAACATGCACAAGGCCCTGGGTCCAGTCCTGGCGCTGTTAACCTGGGTACAGTGGTGCGTGCTGTGCCTATAATCCCAGCAGTTACAACACTCGGGAATCGGGAGGACCAGAGGTTCCAAGTCGTTCTCAACTACACAGAGAGCTGGAGGAAGAGAGTTTTCAGAAAACAAACTGAAGGGAGAAGCAGATGAGGGCTGCTGTGTTGGCTCCCATATTCTCCTTGCCCCTTGACCTTCTGCCATATCTTCATCCTGGATGCCTGTCCTGAGGCCACTCCTCTTCGCCCTACTTGCCTATATCTATATCCCTCCATGACTGAATCAGACCTTCCCTGCTTGGGCCCTGTTGGCCCCAGATGTTGTTGGAACCATTTGTGGAGATGTCTCAGCTCCAGATCTTCCATTCCAAAGTTGGCTGAGGGACATAAGACTACAGGTTGGGCTGGAGAGGTGGCTCAGCAGTTAAGAGCACTGGCTGCTCTTCCAGACAACCTGAGTTCAATTCCTAGAGCCCACATGATGGCTCACAACAGTCTGTAACTCCAGTTCCTGGGGATCTGACACTCTCATACAGACATATAGGTAAACACCAATGCATATAAAATAAGAATAATTCAGAAGATGACAGAGACAAAGTAGGATATGAGTGAGCTAGGTGGGGTCTTTGGGTCATGTTAGAATAGAACTTTCTTCTAGTGAGCAGGAGGAAGTCATGAAGGCAAGACCTAACTTTGACTATAAGACCCGAGAGGCTAGCCTAAGAGACAAGACCATGTTCTGGTTTCTGTTTTTCCACTCAGCACTGAACCCCCTTCTCTGCTCTGGCACCTCCACAGGCCTTCTTTTGAGCCACCTGGCACCACCCGAGTCTTGTTCTGGGCTGGGCTCCTGGCCAAGCCATGGGGTGCACACCTGATCAGCCTTTCAAAGATCGCTTTCCTCGTCTGTATGAGCCCTGAGATGAAGTGGCTACAAGAAGTGTCTGTAAGAGAGAAAACTGCCACCTAGTGGAGTCCCTAAGACAAATGTTAGCCCTGAAGTGTGCCGAGTACCCGGGGACACAGGAGCAGTGTTTGGTCCTCTGGCCACAGAGCTCCCTGCAGGCACCACTGATAGCCTCCACATGCTGGGTGAGACCTGAAGTGAGACCAGAGAAGACACCATGCTGTCTCAGTCCTGTCCATGCCTCAAGTCTGAGGACACAGTGGCAGCTGGGCTGGATTTAGGAGACCTGAGTTCCTATCCAGCTCATGACAAGCTAGCCAGGTGACCCTAGATGGTTTACCAACCCACCATGTGTCTCAGTTTGCCCACTTGTTAAGTGGAGACAGATGTCCCTATCTCATAGGTCATCATAAAAGTGAACAGATAGAACAAAGCAGGTCTAGAGTTGTAGAGGGCACAAGCAAGGTGGCATCATGTGGCTACGACCAATTATCACCAATGGAGAGGTCTTGGAGGCTCTCTGCAGGTACTACAGCAAAGGATGTGTGTCCACTATCCCCTCCCCACCTCCCTGCTCCAACACCCCCTTGCTCTCAGTCATGTGGTGCAAGGAGAGAGGCTCTGCTCTCACTTTGGAATGAGTGCTTATGGATTATGAGCTCAGAGCACTGGTTCCCACTGCACGGTATGGTGTTCCATCTAGGCTCAGGCTCCTAACCCAATCACAGCTCATGAGGATTGAAGGGTTTTTTTCTTCTGTAGAGGCCAGCAGAAGCAGCATCCTCTCATCCGCTACAGGGTGCATGGCAGATAGGTGGAAGCCATGACAAGTCCAGATGGCTAAACACAAATATTGGGGGACTAAGAGGCATCCAACACCAGGGAGTCGGAGAAGAGAGAGCTATCCAACACCCTTCATCTCAGTGCCTGGCTCGAGTCTCACTTAAAGACTTACCAGCGATGTGAGCAACCACGTCCCTTCAGTCAGTTCCAGCTGGCTACACAGTGGCTTGCAACCACAAGATCTCCAATGGCTCAGACAGTCAGCCCTCACATTAGGCTGTCTCCTTACCTAAGCCACTGTTCCATGGGTGACACACAGGGTACAGGAGGCCCTCGTGGCATCAGGACCCTGACCTTCAGACACCTTTGATTAGAACTGGCCCTCCCAATTCCAAGACCAAACCACGACTCTGCCAAGTCAACACGCAGTCTTGGCAGTCTGCACTGCCACACCCAGCCTTCCTCAGCCGTCTGAGCCAGACACTGAGTGTGGTGGTGACTCAGGAGCATAAAGCCTGGGGGAGGAAGGGGGTGATTGAGCAACTGTGTTCTCAAGCTACCTGCTCAGTATCCAACCCGGCTGTTTCCTCCTTCTTCCTCTTGCTGGGAGGGCACTGAGCACCTTCTGGGCCACCAGCTGTGTCCTCTGAAGCATCTACAAAAACCTCTGGGTCCACTTCCTGTTGAGACACGACCCGCTTCACACAGGGGAGGGTTACACTCTGCTCTGCTCCGGCGAGATCCTCAGGAGCCTCCATCTCAGTGAAGGCCCAGGAGGGCCACCTCCTAGCAAGGAACAAGCCAGCTCTCCAGCACCTTTGAGTCTCAAGCCAATGGCAGAAAGTGTGGGGCCTGAGGAAGGGCTCTGTGGGTGTTCAGAACAAGTCTGCCATGGTGCACTGATGGGCAGGTACTCCAACCTCCAGTACAAGCAAGCTTAGGCATGGTCCCAAGGGCTTTCCTCTGCTACAGGTGGAATACTTCAGGGACACTGGGTGGAGTACAGTCACTAAAGAGCTAAGCCAGGCATCCAGAATCTGGCCTCTCAGCAGACACACAGACCCCATACCTCCCTCCCAGCCAGCACCCCTACTACTTCACATGGCGCAGCCTAGAAAGAAGAGGGCTCTGCCACACAATGCACCTGGCACCACTAGGTCTCTCCTTCTCTTCCTGAAAGACGTACAAACCCACTAACCTGAGAGGAAGCAGAAGATCAGCAGAGCACCCTGTTAGCATGGAGAAGCTACCACAGAAAAGACAGAGTGGAAGCAGGTCGCTTCATGCCACCCACTGGCTCCACTAGCCTTGAAGGTTCCCCTATCCTCAGCATGGAAAGATCAATGGTGCTGGGGTGGGGCTGCCCAGTAGCTCCCAATTTTGGCTTCTGAGGCCATCTCTCCTGGCACCCGTCTCAATGCACTGCTGAAGCATCACACTGCACTTACAGCCACTCTTTGAAATGTACTTGCATGTGAAGGATCACAGAATGTTGGAACACGAAAAAGGCCCCAGATGATGCCATTAGCATTCACGTATGTGCTTTCTACCCAGTTCATGCATTTTAGGCATTTGTGTTAGTATTAGTTTTGGGGTTTTGTTTTGGTTTGGTTTGGTTTGGTTTTTGGTTTTTTGAGACAGGGTTTCTCTGTAGCTTTGGAACCTGTCCTGGACTAACCTGTCCTGGACTAGCTCTGTAGACCAGGCTGGCCTCGAACTCACAGAGATCCGCCTGCCTCTGCCTCCCGAGTGCTGGGATTAAAGGTGTGCGCCACCACCGCCTGGCATAGTAGTATCTTTTTAAAGACTTGTTTTTGTTTTTAATTGTATGTAGGGGAGATGAGTGCAGGTGCCTGCAGAGGCCAGAAGAGGGCATCAGATCCCCTGGAGCAGGAGTTACAGGTGGTTGTGAGCTGCAGGATGCGGGAAATGCATGGGTCCTCTGGAAGGACAGCAAGTGCTCCTCTCTCCCTCCCTCTCCCTCTCTCTCCCTCTCTCTCTCTCTCTCTCTCTCTCTCTCTCTCTCTCTCTCTCTCTCCCTCCCTCCCTCTCTCCCTCTCAAGATTTATTTATTTATTTATTGTGTATACAGTGTTCTGCCTGCGTGTATACCTGCAGGCCAGAAGAGGGCGCCAGATCTCATTACAGATGGCTGTGAGCCTCCATGTGGTTGCTGGGAATTGAACTCAGGCCCTCAGGAAGAACAGCCAGTGCTCCTAACCTCTGAGCCATCTCTCCAGCCCCAAGTGCTCTTCTCTTAACTGCCAAGCAGATTCTTCTCTCTAGCCCCTCCATTCCCCCCTCCCCCCGGAGCTGGGGTCTGAACTCAGGGCCTTGCACTTGCTAGGCAAGCGCTCTACCACTGAGATAAATCCCCAACCCAGCCCCTCCATTTTAAAGTGACCAATTCCATGATATTCTGCAGTCATGGTGTTGGTGGTTACCACCTCTAATAGGTTCCCGTTCTCATCACCCCAAAGGTGCAACTCCTACCAGACCATGCCCCTCCCCTTACCCAGACACAGGCAATACTAATCCCTCTTCCTGAGGATGTGCCTACTTCCTAGTTCACATACCTGGAATCCTGCAGTCACAGTGTTGTTACACACACACTGTTTTACTGTTTGTGGTGCATACTGGCCAGGCACTTTCCCTAGGCTGCACCTCCAGCCTGGTTATCTTTCTAGAACAGCTTCATTGTTCTCTCTCATTTTGGATATCCCATCCTACTGCCTTTGGGACTCCATGGCTAGAAACCAAGGATCCCTTGCATGTGGCAGGTTGCTCACCGACTGCTTCAACATTCCCGTGAGTCTGGTTTTTGTTGGTTTGGTTATAATGTGTCCTGAAGTGAAGTGAGTTCATCTTATTCAGCATGTGTTGAGCTTCTTGGATGAGTGGACTGATTTTGAAATTTTAATCTATTATGACTATTGTTATTATTCTATTATTTTATATGTGTAGGTATTTTTACTGCATGTATGTATTTGCACTACATGTGTGCCTTGTACCCATAGAGGCCAGAAAAGGGTGTCCCTAGAACTGAATTACAAACAGTTGTGAGCTACCATGTGCATGCTGGGATTGAACCTGGGTCCTCTAGAAGAGCTGCAAGTGACTTATCAGCTGAGACACATCACCAGCCACCAGATGATTTGTTTGTCTTGTTTTGTTTTTTTGAGACAAGGTTTCACTTTGTAACTCTAGCTGTCCTGGAACTTGCCCTGTAGACTAGGCTAGCCTCAAACTCACAGAGATCTGCCTGCCTCTGCCTCTCAGATGCTGAAATGGAAGGTGTGCCGCCACACACCACTTAAGATTGAGTTTTTAGGAGCAAGGGGAGCACTCCTCCACTGCTGGTGGGAGTGCAAACTTGTACAGCCACTTTGGAAATGAGTATGGCAGTTTCTCAGAAAATTGGGACTCAATCTACCACAAGACCAATCCTAGTCATATACCCAAAGGATGCTTAATAAAATACCACAAGGACACATGCTCAACCATGTTCATTCATAGCAGCATTATTCGTGAGAGCCAGAACCTGGACACACCCTAGATGCCCCTCAACTGAAGAATGAATTTTTTAAAAAAATGTGGTACGTTTACACAATTACTCAGAGGTTAAAAAAACAAAAAACAGAAAACAACAACATCATGAAATTCGTTGGCACATGAATGGAACTAGAAAAAAAAAAATCATCCTGAGTGAGGGACCCAGACCCAGAAAGACAAACATGGTGTGTACTCACTTGTAAGTGGATACTAGATGTAAAGTAAAGGATAACCAGGCTACAACCCACAGCCCCAGAGAGACTAGGTAACAAGGAGGACCCTAAGAGGGACACATGGATTTCCCTGGAAAGAGGAAATAAATGGGATCTCCTGTGTAAACTGGGGGAGGGGGCTTGAGGGAAGGGGCTTGAGGGAGGGAACATAAGGGATCACTGGGTTGGTCGAGTCGGGGGCAGGACTGAGGGAGAGAGCAATGAGAGATCTTGATAGAGGGGCCATTGTGGGGTTAGGGAGAAACCTGGTGCCAGGGAAACTCTCAGGAATCCACAAGGATGACCTCAGCTAAGACTCCTAGCAACAGTGGAGAGGGTGCCTGAACCTGACTTCTCCTGTAATCAGATTGGTGACTGCCCTAATTGTCAACAGAGCATCTTCATCTAGTAACTGATGGAAGCAGATACAGAGATCCACAGCCAAGGAGCTCCAGGAGTCCAGTTGACAGGGAAGGAGGAGGGATTGTATGAGCAAGAGGGGTGTGTGTGTGTGTGTGTGTGTGTGTGTGTGTGTGTGTGTGTGATGATCATGATGGGGAACCAGGCGGTGGTGGAACACATCTTTAATCACAGCAGAGGCAGGCGGATCTCTGTGAGTTCAAGGCCAGCCTGGTCTACAGAGTGAGTTCCAAGACAGGCCCAAAGCTACACAGAGAAATCTTGTTTTGAAAAACAATAAATAAATAAATAAATAAAAATAATTTTTTTTTAAAAAAGATCATGATGGGGAAACCCACAGAGACAACTGACCCAAGCTCATGGGAACTCATGGATGCTCAACCAAAAGCTGGGGAGCCTGCATGGGACCGACCTAGGCCCTTTACATGTGGATAACAGTTGTGTAGCTTGGTCTGTTTGTGGAGCCCCTAACAGTGGGATCAGGACCTGTCCCCAGCACATGAGCTAGCTATTCGGGACCTATTCTCCATGCAGGAATGCCTTGCCCACCCTTGATGTGGGGGGGGCTTGGTCTTGCCTCAGTGTGATATGACATGCTTTGTTGATTCCTGTGGAAGGCCTGTCCCTTTCTGAAGGGAGGAGTGGAAGTGGGGGTAAACAAGAGGTGGAGGAGGGACAGGAAGAGAGGAGGGAGGGGAAACTTGTTGGTATGTAAAATAAATGAAAAGTTTTAATAAACAAAAGATTGAGGGGCTGGGGAGATGGCTTAGTGGTTGGGAGCATTGGCTGCTCTTTCAGAGGACCTGGTTTCAATTCCCAGCACCCACATGGCCGCTTAGAGCTGTGTGTAACCTCAGGTTCAGGGGACCTGATACCCTCACATGGTCATACATATAGGCAAAACATCAGTGCTCATAAAATTAAAACTTTTTTTTTCTTTTTTCTGGAGCTGAGGACTGAACCCAGGGCTTTATGCTTGCTAGGCAAGCGCTCTACCACTGAGCTAAATCCTCAACCCCTAAAACATTTTTTTAATTGAGTTTTTAAAATCAAATTTGTGAAGTTTTTTTTTTTCTTTTTTTTCCCAGAGCTGAGGACTGAACCCAGGGCCTTGCGCTTGCTAGGCAAGCACTCTGTCACTGAGCTAAATCCCCAACCCCAAATTTGTGAAGTTTTTGACAATGATTCCTTTAGCTACTTTCTTTCCTCTAATTCTGAAATATAAATTAAAATCTTTTATTTTATTTATTTTATTTTTTTTAAAGATTTATTTATTTATTATGTATATAGAAGAGGGTGCCAGATCTCATTCAGATGGTTGTGAGCCACCATGTGGGTGCTGGGAATTGAACTCAGGACCTCTGGAAGAGCAGTCGGTGCTCTTAACCTCTGATCCACCTCTCCAGTCCTGATTTTATTTTTTATATAGTCTTATGCTGTGGAATAATCCTGTACACTGTGAATATGTCTTACTCTCATTGGCTAACAAAGAAGCTGATTAGCCTATAGCAAGGCAGGATAAAGTTAGGCGGCACAATCAAACAGGATGCTAGGATGAAGAAGGGTGGAATCAGGGAGTCACCAGCCAGATGTACAAAATGGGATAGAGGTAAAAGCCACATGCCTCAGGGCAGAACATAGATTAATAGGAATGGGTGTAAGCGCTAGTTAGTAACAAGCTTGAGCTATTGACTGAGCATTTACAAGTAATATTAAGCCTCTGAGTGATTATTTGAGAGTGCCTGTGGGCCAGGAAAACTCTGCCTACAGTCTTACTCAGCTACTGTGTACCTGGGGCTGATCTGGAACTCACCATCCCATCTCTTCCCAAACACTGGAATGAAGGCATGTCCACCACACCCAGCTGCTAATGGACCTGTGGTTGGGGGACTTTGGAGACAGGTTGAGACAGAGTCTCACTGTAGCCTAGGCTGGCCTCAAACTTACTATTATAGGCAAGGCTGGCTGTAAACTCTCCATCCTCCGGCCTCTGCCTCCTGAGAGCTGAGATCACAGGTAGACACCACCACTACACCCACGCCATAGTTTTTCCAGGCCACACTTCATGTGTGCTTGTCATACTGCAGCTTTTTAGTTATTTTGAGGCTTTTTCTGATGACAGGTACACAGCCTTTGGTTTGGACTTTTGCCTTCTGGAAGATCACATCTCTTCTTCTGAGTCTATTTACACCCTCTAGGCTCTAGAATCTAGAGTTTACTTCTGTGTTGTGTCCTCTGATAAGATCAGAACTCATGCCAGGCATGGTGGTGCACACCTTGAGAGGCAGAGGCAGGCAGATCTTCTCTGTGAGTCCCAGGATAAGGGCTGCACAGAGAAACCCTAGCTCTGTTGTGACTGAGGGTCGACCAACCCCAGGACCCAGTGAAATCACATCAGGAGACTGCCTGAGGCAGAGCAGAGTGGGCAGGAGCAGCAGGTGTGGCTCACTCACCATTTGGATGGTCCAGGGGGCATCAGACTCAGACTCCTCTGGGTTGTCCAGTTCCTTGCTGGAGCCTGGAAACCTTTCCTCTTTCAGCACGTCCCCTGGCTCAGCCCTTGCCTCTGAGGATGATGCCACCAAGAAGGCGTTGTTGTTCTCAGAATCTGCTTGGGCAGATAAAGGTAGGATCACACCAGGGAAGAGCAGCAAGTTCGGGGAAGGGCAAACAGGACCCGAGGCGGTGTGCTGTTTCTGCTCCCAGCCTTACAGGGCAGGACCAGGGATTGCAGAACCATGGAGACAAATGAGATGGGAACAAACACAACTTGATGGTCTGAACGCCCACCCACCCGCACCACCTATGCCACTGGACTCCCCAGTGCATGCAGGTTTGCCCACAGCGTGATTTGTGCCCCTTTCCCCCACCAAAACCACCCAAACTTTCTTGAGGTGGGCACCCTAGTCCAAGCACCCTTGAAGTCCAATAACAGCTTGGGGATCCCTGCTTTGCCTATCTTGTTGGGTGACACTCAGAAGCTTCAGCACAACCAATCAGACCACCTACAAATGCCCAAGGAACCAGGGGAGTCCAGCCATCATGAGACCGACAGGTAAACAAGAGTCTGCTTGGTCAGTGATTTATCTCGAAGAGCATTCCCTTGACAGCTTCAGGCTGCAGGACAAACCTAAACCAGTCTCCACCTCAACGACAGAGCTGTGGTTACCAAGGAGGACACTGGCACCAATGCCTAATCCTGAGGGCTCCCACCGGCTCCCCCAACACCCCACACACAGATTAGGCAGCTTCAAAGCCCCCAAATCCTATTAGACCAACTGTCCAACCCTCTGTGTGTTTCTCTCCTCAAATAAGTCTTATCTTCCTGTGTCGTCTGTACCCTGACTTCCTTTGCTTTACTCTCTGCTGTGGCAGAGGTCAAGGACATGGCTGCACCTAAATACAGCTCCAGAGGCAACCTCTGAGGGGTCTTCAGGCTGCCCTGAATAGAATCCCCAGCCTGAGTTCTGAGGGGTCCTCAGGCCAACAATGCCTTGTCACATGTCTCAATTCTGGTGATGTGCAGAAACACACCTATCCAGAGCTGTGTCCCACACACTCACTTCAAACCTCAAACGTGAGCCTGAATTTTATCTACAAGAGGTCTGTTTTCAAACTTGGTCATCTCTGACCTCAGACTCTCCCACACACTCCACACTGCCTGGGACCTTATCTTAGCCTGGTTTCCCAACTGCTCCAAAGGCCCCATGCTCCTGGGGACGCACTTCCTGTTCTTGTACTTCCTCCCTGAGTCCCTCCCAATCTCCCTCTCCTAACACTGTCTGCTCATGGCCATGTCCACGCAGTTTCTGGAGGGCAGGAAGGGACACATGGTTCCCGTGGGAGCCCCCAGTGCCTGGCCACAGGAGGTACTCAGGGTCTGTTGTGTAAGGATGCTCCTAACAGGCTGATGCCAAGATCATCTAAATGGCCAGGTGAGAACACTCCTTTAATCCCAGGTAGAGGCAGGAGGATCTCTCTCTGTTCCAGGCCAGCCAGGAAAAACAGTCCTCTAAATGTACATACACACATGAATATGTACATATAACAGGTCTTTCTTTGGACCGACAGCTCCCAAATAATGACACAGAGACTTCTTATTAAGTATGAAAGCTTGGCCTTAGCTTAGGCTTGTTCCCAACTAGCTCTTAAAACTTTTATTACCCATTTATATTAATCTACATTGTGCCATGTGGTTCATTACCTCACCTCAGTACCATACTTTTGTTTGTTTGTCTGCCTGTTTGTCAAGACAAGATTTCTCTGTGTAGCCCTGGCTGTCCTGGATCTCTGTAGACCAGGCTGGCCTCAACTTACAGAGATCCATCTGGCTCTGCCTCCCAAGTGCTGGGATTAAAGGTGTGCGCCACCACCACCTGGCCTCAGTACTATACTTCTAACTTCCTCCATGACTTCCCCAAAGTTCCTATCTTTCCCTGAAAGACCTGCCTATCCTCACCTGCCTAGCTACTGGCTGTTCAGCTCTTTATTAAACCAATCAGAAGGTGCCTTAGGAAGGTGAGGTAAAACCGAGACACATCTCCACACAGTGTACAAAAAGATTATCCTAACATCTCCCCCTTTCAGTCCAATAAATGGCTCTTTCTCTAACATGTACATGCATACACATGCACACACATGTGCATACACACATGCACAGACATATACATGTACACATATACATTTACAAGACACACATACAGATGTGCACACACATACAAGAAAAGGGAAAAAGCTGTGCAGTATACACAGAGTAGCTCCTACTTTTTCACAGCTGCTGTTTCATAATAAATAGGATTGTGAGCTTTCTCCATCCCACAGCTCCAGATGAAGGTGCCCTGGCTAGTCTGGCTTAGCCAAAGTCTGGCATCTCTCTAGCCTAAGAGACAAAGGACTAATAGGCAAGCACATGGACGGGCTACGGCCTCCTACTTCTGAGAGGCCAGCAGATCCAGCTATAAAGCCACCTGCCCCATCATCCAGCAGCCTGAGAGAAAGCTGCTGATAAGAAATCAGCAAGAAACCCTACACCGGAACCCCCAGACCAGAACCTGACCCCTTCTGTCCTACACCGGAACCCCCAGACCAGAACCTGACCCCTTCTGCCCTACACCAGAACCCCCAGACCAGAACCTGACCCCTTCTGTCCTACACCGGAACCCCCAGACCAGAACCTGACCCCTTCTGCCCTACACCGGAACCCCCAGACCAGAACCTGACCCCTTCTGTCCTACACCGGAACCCCCAGACCAGAACCTGACCCCTTCTGTCCTACACCGGAACCCCCAGACCAGAACCTGACCCCTTCTGTCCTACACCGGAACCCCCAGACCAGAACCTGACCCCTTCTGTCCTACACTGGAACCCCCAGACCAGAAACTGACCCCTTCTGTCCTACACCGGAACCCCCAGACCAGAACCTGGCCTCCTTCTACAGAGCAAGGAGCAGGGCAAGGACTGTAAATACCAATGAGGAACCAAGAAGCCAGCCTTCCTAAATAAAACTCAGACAGTTCAAAGCCAAGGAGGCACAAGGAACCTTCAACCCCAAAGACGCCAGGCTTCCCTGATCCAAGGAAAGGACCAGAGCCGTGCACAGCCATTTCCACTACTCAGCACCCACCTAGCTATAAGTTCTGCACTGGAGAAGGCATGGAAGGGGCACAAGGACATGAGCTTTGCGGCCAGCATCTGTCTCTAGGGGGTTGGAGAAGCTGTGGAGGCGAGGCGGGCACTCCATTTGGGGAGCAATGGCAGGTGGGCAGAAGAACCCAGGCCCAGGGCTACTGAGACAGGCCCAGTGCTGTGCATTAATTATGCTGCCTGCTGAACCTGCCAGTTCAGAATTCAGAGTGTGACAGTGCCCAGGCCAGAGCACAGGGAGGGGACTTGATGGCATTAGGTGTCCTCCTGGAGGAAGGGCCATTTGGCAACACCACTTGTTTCTGTGTGACAACTGGCAGGCTGGAAGCTGGATTCAGAAATAGCAGCAAAAAACATGGCCGGTACAGAGCCTGGGGGAGTACTTTTTCTAGAACACTATCTCTTGATAGTTGCAAAACTGGAGGTACAGACAAACTAGGGAACTTGCCCGGGCCCCTCACAGCACCAGGAGAAGCAGGGTCAGACTGTAGACACTGCCCGGGCCCCCCACAGCACCAGAAGCAGGGTCGGACCGCAGACACTGCCTGGGCCCCCCACAGCACCAGAAGCTACTTCCCACGAGCTTCAGAGGTTGGGGAAGGGGGACAGGTGCTCCAGGCTATAGAGACAAAAAGGCAAAACCAAAAGCAAATTCTACCAGGTAAGTGTTCATAGCCTGATCCAGCAACTCACCAAGGCTTACACCAGCAAAGCCAGCTCCTAATGGCCAGTCTCAGGTAGGGCACACAGTGGCGTAAAAGTTACTGTCCAACAGGACAGTGAGCTGTCCACCTTTCATTGAATCACATATGACCCCACACAGATAGCTGAGGAGCAAGCCAGACAGGTGACTTTAACTGGTATAAAATCAGCCCAGTCCCTCTCAGGGATACATTCTCTATCTGAGAATTTGCTTGCTGTGTGTCTGTCCCCTATATCTATTTTTTTAAAACCTTTTTATATTTATTTTCTTGTGTATGAAAATTTTTGTGTGCATGTATGTAAGCATATCACATATACCACATTCACATTTGGTGCCCTCAGAGGTCAGAAGAGGGTGATGGATCCCCTGAAACTGGAATTCCGAATGGTTGTGAGCCTTCATGTAGGTGTCAGGAAACAATCTGAGCCATGCCCCATCCCCCAATGGCTAGTCCTTATTAAAACTTCTATACCAATTCAGATCTGGTAAATTTTAGCCCTGCAATTTGGCTGCTCCTCCCCTGAATAGGCCTGTAGTGGTATTTGCTCCACCCATGATCTTGGGCTTTACAGACTGAAAGAGGCATACTTCATACTGTTGTACAGACCTCTTAAAAGGAAAGGAAGATGGTCACGAAGTCCCTTCTCCCTGCTTCCTGCTGTGATCGAACTACTAGGTGGATTTGCAGAGGACAACTTCAGCTGTTCCTCGGTTCTGTATTTATGAGTGTATTTCCTCAATTTATCCTAATAAATTTCCCTAATACTCCTTAAGCAGACTCCTATGGATTTCTTGAATTACAGGATCCTCTTGCACTTTCTTCCAAGCAGCTCAATAGGGCAAGTCCCTGGCCCCACCCCAGCAGCAAAGGCTCACAGGGACAGACTGCAGAAGCCCTGAACCCCGGCAAGCTAAGTCTCCTTGAGAGACTCCAGAAAAGGGTAGAGGGAAGGTCCCACAGCCCCATAACAACCCCAAATCATCGTGACAGCAGCATGGGTCTAAACGATGCCCAAGATGCATTGTGCTAAGTTAGCCCTGCTGCCAGCCCTGTGAGGCTCGAAGGACTGGCCAGGCAGTGGGTCTAGTCTCCAGGCTCGGCACCTGTGTCAGCCACCAGCTGGCATGTAGGCACCTCAGCTGGAACAAAGCTGCAGTGTTATTGCTCAGGAGGAAAAGGGTGACACTGTGACTCCAGGGATAGGCAGGGCGTCCTGAGGGTGATCAGCTCACACACATAGGAGAGGTGGTGGTTAAGGGAAGAGGCGGTCAGGAAGACGGCAAAGTCCTGAAGGTTGTCGCTAAGGACGTTGGCCCAGGAAACTGGGCAGTCACGAGATAGGCCAAACTGTCAAATCATCATGCTGAATTGTTCTGTCACAGTTATTCCCCAGAGCCTAGGACTCCTGTCAACCCTGAGTGTCAGGCCTGGGGAACCCTGGAGGGCGGAGCTAAGAAAACAAATACCAGCTACCCAGCCCCTCCCCCACTGGGAGCTGTCTGCAGGGTGTCCCTCACAGAGGCCAGGTCGTGCCTCCTTGAGTCCTGTCTGTAAGCCTCCTGGATGACCAGCAGGTACGTCAGTATCTGACTTCATGCTCTCCTTGGAGAGTGACTCACCCCACCTATGCTACCTACAATGGGTGGAGAGCCTAGGTATCCATCAGGTACCCAGAGGCAGGTAAGCTTTTTCCTTGTCCCACCACCATTGCCATTCCGGACACACATCTCAATTCACACATGTGCACAGGCCAAGACACACGCACTCACACATGCAACCACGCACACACACTCACCAGTTATGGGCATGCAGTCCTAACCTTTCTTCATTAAAAACCACATGCCCTTCATGAAAACTTGGAAAATGCACAAAATAAAAAACTCACTGCCCAGTAGTTCACTGGCACCCTCAAGGGAGCCATCCAGTATTCCAGTATCTAAGTTCAACTTCTACTTGGGTCCTGGGGACTTGGGAGAGGGGAGGTGTGGGGAGCTTACATTCTGAAGGAATCTCACAGGATACCTATACCCCTGCAGCTCATAGACAACCACAGACACACAGCACTTGAAGCCTTTACCCTCATAAAACCATTTCTGCACCATTAGGGACCTCACAGGAACCCCATCTTTACCCATAGCCCACCCACTAACGCCCAAGCATATGGGAGCCTCTTAACAGAATGTACTGGTGTCTCAGCCCCAGGATCTACCCAGCTAAGACTCCCTCGCTGCCATGTCCCTGTCTAGGCTGCTCCAGCCTTGGAAGCCTGAGCTTGCATGAGGAAGGGAGCTGAGTCCTCACATCTAGTTTCTGTTTCCTTCTTTCTGACCGAGCTGTGCTTCCTGCACACTAGCTAGCACTTTGCCCTAAGCTGTGCATACCTCTGTTTCAGTTTCCAATCTGGTAAATAGTCACAGCCCAGGGTGAGGATGTAAGGCCATGGCCAAGCCAGGCTCAGCTGCCCTTTCTACCTATACAGACAAGACTCCCTGCCCTTCCTCCACCACTCTCCACGTGCCAGGACAGCCTGGCGAGGGGTCAAGCGTAAGACATGATGGCATGTTGCAGAAATGCCACACACCCTTGCTCTCAGACACATCTCCCGGCAAATGCATTGGTTACATATTGTCAATATGCTCACCCAAAATAAAAGAACAAAGAAAGGGGCAACCATCAAATCTCAGAAGGTACATGTGCACTTGTCCCACAGCTTCATGATCATAATTGGCTACAAACCAGCCCATCTACAAACCTGTGAGTGGGGGCTCCTCCAAGGAGCCACACCAGCACCCCAAGGCTTCCTCCACATTGAAGCCAGTAAGACCTAAACCGCAGGACACAAGCTGCACAGGGTTCAAATTCTGACTATGTAACTGGGTAAGTTCTCTCTTACCAACTTGGCCAGTGTGTCTCTGTGTAGCCCTATCTGTCCTGGAACTCACTCTGTAGACCAGGCTGGCCTTGAACTCAGATCTCTCTCTCTCTCTCTCTCTCTCTCTCTCTCTCTCTGTTTTGTTTTGTTTTGTTTTGTTTTGTTTTTCGAGACAGGGTTTCTCTGTGTAGCTTTGGAGCCTGTCCTGGAACTCACTCTGTAGCCCAGGCTGGCTTTGAACTCACAGAGATCCGCCTGCCTCTGCCTCCAGAGTGCTGGGATTAAAGGCGGGAGTGGCTGCCACCACCACCATCCACCCCTGGGCTAAAAATTTTAAAAAATTGCCCAGCCATCTCTCCAGCCCCTCTGCTTTCACTTGGAATTTGGTTCTTTTAATCGGTTTGAGGATGGTGGCAGGACCTGGCTTAGGGCACAGGTTGTGACTCACAAGTTTGCTAACAGTGGTACTTCACAGTCACCTCTAAACTTCTGGACACCCACCCTCCACCTCCCAGTAGTGCTGGGACAGGACTTCCTTCCTCAGGATCCTCTCTCACCAGTGGCTGCTCGTTCCTGGAGAAAGCTCTTGCTACAAGAACTGAAACCCAAACTCACTTCTCTTTTGAAGTGTGGCAGCTCCAGCAGAACTAAACAGCCTGCTCTGAGGAAAATACCAGCACACAGGAAAGCTCTGCCACCAGTGCCCACCAGAGAGGAAAGGGACCCTACTCCATCCTGGAACCCACTGTCCCTCCCCACCTCACCTTGCACGGGGGCTGCAGGAGACAGTTTCTGGCCACACTGGCTACAGAACTTGGGTGACTCCTCTCGGGATACATGCCGGCACTGTGGACACTCCATGCTGTTATCCCCAGCCCTGCAGGAAAGAGAGGGGCGCGGGAAGCGCACTATAAACCTCAGCGTCTGTCACGTGACTGCCGCCTACTTCAGTTTCATTTTCTAGGAAAATGAAGTGCATGGGACCCAGAAGGTTCTGGGTAATCGAAACCCAGACCAGAGCTCCCTATCAGTGCTCCATTCCAAATCCAGCTCCTCCCTCAAGCAGCAATTCACAACCTCCTACTGCCCCTCCCCCTCCATTGTCCACCAACATAGCTCAAGGGAGCTCAGGGAAGGCTGCTGCCCAGAAAGGGAGACAGGGAGAGATGCTGAGTTAGGTATGCTCGGCAGAGCCCCCAACAGCTGAGGACCCTGACCTAAGACAAGGCTGGCACCCACCTGCCTCCTGACTGGAACACCTGACTCTGCTGCAGCCGGGTGCTGGGGCTGCCCTGGTGCTGTGTCTTTCACCCCGAGACAACTGAAGGTGAAGGTTGGGGCACTTTTGAGAGCATGAGGCCAACCAGCCCAGATGGTCTGGTCAGGGACAGGGTGAGAACCCTGGCTCCAGGTCACTCTAGGGAAGGCTTGCAGCAGCCCCTCTGTTCTTGGCCCTAACCTGGGAGCCTGTGGCTCAAGGGAAGAATTCCAAGCACATCAATCACTCTCACCCCTCAGGGCTAACTGCCATTGTGCACCCTGAAGGGGCAGAGGCCAAGCCAGTGGGCTCCAACCCCACCTCTACTTCCGGTACCTGCTGCCGGCCCCTCCCTTCCTGCCAACCCCTGTCCTGGCAGCCACCTTTGGGCTTGATCACAGCTAGATGGTGAGTTCTTTGGGCCTGGTTGTGAAAGTGAACTTTGTGGAAGTTCCTGGGCCCCCACCATGCCAACTCCCTCGCAAGCACCCTTAGACCCTTCACTCATTCAGACACCTTCAGTGACCCCACACTTAGGCCCTTCATCCCCCTGGAGATGGGCAGCTTCACCTGCACTCCTAGATGCTTTGTTTGGCCCTAAATAGAGGGACACGCAAAACTGGGCGTAGCTTCTCCTGCTGGCAACCCCAGGCCTGGGGAGGTGTAGACAAGATGGTAGTAGTTCAAGGCCAGCCAGGACTACAAAGGACTCTACCTTAAAACCAAAATGAAAAGAAAGCTGAAGAGGCCAAGAATATAACAAACTTGTACACGTATAGCCTACACTCATTTCTGACTGTTATTAGCACTGATAACTGCTTTGACCTTTTGCCCTGCATTCTCCCAGGCAATTTACAGGAACCAAAGACCATGTAAACATTTAAAACCAACACCCTGTTATCAGAATCCCTGAGGTCCCTCAGAGGTGCCCAGAGAGTGCTAGCTGAAGTCTTGAGACACCAAGAATCCCAGAATGTCATAGATCCTCTATTTCAGGCTCAGGTCAACATTCCTGAGCTACTGTAAGTCTCTTAGCTTCAGCTCAAGATGGCACTCCCAAGACGCTGTGGTGCCATGACACCTTAAATCCCAATATATACTCTGTGCCTTGTGTATAACCTTTGATTATAAAAAGGAGCTTGTAGCCAGGCGGTGGTGGCACATGCCTTTAATCCCAGCACTTGGGAGGCAGAGGCAGGTGGATTTCTGTGAGTTTGAGGCCAGTCTGATCTACAGAGTTCCAGAATAGACTCCAAAAGCTACACAGAGAAATCCTGTCTTGAAAAAAAGAAGCTTGGGCCAGGCGGTGGTGGCGCACACCTTTAATCCCAGCACTTGGGAGGCAGAGGCAGGCGGATCTCTGTGAGTTCGAGGCCAGCCTAGTCTACAGAGTGAGTTCCAGGAAAGGCGCAAAGCTACACAGGGAAACCCTGTCTCGAAAAACCAAAAAACAAAACAAAACAAACAAACAAAAAAAAAACCCAAAAAAACAAAAAAAGAAGCTTGTAGCCCTTTCTCGGGGCTACAGACTCAAATAATTCTCGTAGTTCTAACTAGTTAAAGCACCGCCCCCGCGGTGTTTTTGAATAGTTATTTCTGATTAATAGACTTCAGTGGTCTGTTCCCATTATTTGTGCAATTCCGGGACCCAACACAAGAGCAACTATGTATGTTTGTTTATGTTTGAGGGGATCCCACAAACTCAGAGTGGAGAAGAATGGGCACTAGAGGTTTTAGGGCCAACCTGAACTACAAGAAAGAGCAGAGGCTCAGGGCAGGGGCCATAGGGTGCTGAGGTCTGGGGAGCTAGACAAGGTGGTGGTTTTGTGCAAGTGTTTTCATGGGTAACCAATGCTATCTGCCCCAACCCTCTGTCCTTTCTAGATAGATGTAAATTTCTTTTAAGAAAGTTCAGCACACTTTTAATTCCAGCATTCTGGAGGCAGGTAGATGGCTAAGTTTGAAGCCAGCCTGGCCTACGTAGTGAGTTCCAGGACAGCGAGAGCTATTCAGAGAAAACTAGTCTCAAAAAGCCAAAAAGAGAAAAAGAAAAAAAAAAAAAAAAAAAAGGAAAAGAAAGTTCTCAAACCATAAGTTTCTTGGAGAAACTGAAACCATGCCTAAGAAGTGTATTTGGATGTGACAAATTATCTCCTACCATCACATTTTGGGGTGGTGTACCGGGAGCCAACACACCTACTAAAGTCCTCCAGTGTGGCTCAGGAAACCCCAAAGGGCTTCAGCTAAGACTAGGGACAGCTCCCCAGAAGTGACGGCCAGCATCAACGCCTCTCCGATTTAGCCAGCAAGAAGACCTTCCCGAGCCTTCGCCCTGAGACTAGACTAAGGAAACCAGGTGGGTTTGGACTTGGACATAGGGTTAGCACCGCCCACTGCTTTGCAGCAGCTCCTGCGACAGGGAGCCTCCCCAACCTCCCCGGCTCGAGGAAGATGAGCGCCCCGGGCGCAGACGCCTGGCTCATAGAAGTTCCGGCTGCAGTTTGTGAGGGCCGATTCCCAGGCGGAGCTGCAGGCCCGGGACCGCTTGGAGCTCGCGGGGATTGGGCAGGTCGAGGGCACTGTCCTTCCCAGGTTCTGGGGAGCAGGGCAGACCTAGCGTGGCCCGCGGCCCTAGAGTAGATGGGGTCAAAGGCGCAGGGCCAGACTGGACCCGAAACCGAAACTCAGAACAAGAAGGAAGTGGCGGCTGGGCGCCGGCACTGTTCCGGCAATGTGACCTCAGGGGCCATGCACAGTTGGAACCCGCTCCCCTATCAGGACCGGCGCGCTGCAAAACGGCATCTGGAGCCCCGCATGTCGCCCCCTAGGACCCTTGGCCCGTGACACCCGCCCTGCCCAGCGGAACCTTGCACCCCGGTTCCTGGGGGCTCTTGGTGTCCCTGAGACCCGCATCCCACACCCTAGACCTCGCGTCACCGCCCGGGACTTGCATCCCGCTCCTGGCCCGCACCGCTGCCCGGAACCTGAAAGCTTCTGGTTCGCACCTGCAGAGCCCCTGCGCCCGCGCTGCCCGGCAGGCTCGCGCGCCCTGGTGCGGAATCACAGGGCCGACGCCGCCCCTTTGCCTCCCTGGCGCGCAGCCTGGCCGGAATTCCCCGCCCGGTGGCGCCGGACTAGCTTGCCTTCCTGGAGGCGACTACAGCCGCGGCGTGCCCACGGCCTTTGGAATCTCACTCAAATTCTCACCAGGGTTTCCCGGAGTGCCTCCCCCCCCCCCCCCCGCCCAACCACAGTGGCCCCGGGAGACTGGGAAAGCACTGACAGGTACGAATCTCTAGCTCCAGACTCCCAGCACCTTGGACAGTGTCCAGGACCTAGCCCACTTGAGGTCACCCTCAGGACCTGAAAGACGTCAAGAGACCGCTCATCTACAGGTCTCTGGATGCAAAGTGGAGATCACCAACCCACCACCTGGAGGTCCACCAAGGCCACTGGCAGTAGCCATTGCTAGTGAATGACCACACCAGCAACGTCGTGTCCCCCACTCTCAAAGCTTTAAGTATTAGCAAGTGTGGGCAGCCAAGCATTCAAGCGCACGAGCCTGTGGGGCCATTCCCATTCAAATGACCACAGCAGCTGAAGATGACCTGGTGCTGGGAATGGAACTCAGGGCTTCTGGTTGCTAGGCCAGCACAGTAGCAACTAATCTAAGTTGCTCTCCCTTCCCGCGGCTCTCTGAACCCTTCTAGCCACAGTGCCATATCTTCTCATCTCAGACCTGTCACAGCCCTCACCTCCAGATTTGAAAAAAAAAAGTTTTTATTGCATTTATTTATGTTAGTGTGTGTGAGCCACAGCATATACATGGAGCTCAGAGGACAGTTCTCTAGAACTGCTTTGTGGCTTGCTTTGTTCCTTAGTGTCTTTCTTTAGACTTGGAGATCTCCCTCTCCCCCCATCCTCTCTGAGGGGTTGAATGGGAATGGCCCCATAGGCTCATGTATTTGAACACTTGGCCCCAGCTGATGGAGCTGTTTGGGAAGGACTAGGAAGTCTGGCATTTTTGGAGGAGGGGAGTCACTAGGGGCAGCTTTGAGGTTTTAAAAGCCCATTCCATTCCCAGTGTTCTCTCTGCCTCCTGCTCTCACATCTCCATGTGAGCTCTCAGCCACTGCCTCTGTGTCCTGGCTCTAACATCATAAGTCCTCTGGAACCCATACGCCCTTTTAAACTGTTTCTTTGTAAGTCCTGTTCTATCACAGAATAGAAAAGTAAGATTTCTCAATCATTCATCAGCTCCTGAGAAATGAGCCTTAGGGGAGGGTGTGGTGCCCTGGGCTGTCCTCCTGGTGCTGGAGGACTCCACTAGGCCCTTTGCTTTCCTCCCTTGTTGGAGACAATGACAGCAAGAGCCTTTGGCTAAGAACCTGACTACTTGCTGGAAAAGCCCCCTTCCCCTTCCCCCATGACTGTCTTATGTAATACAGAACAGCCCCTCCAGAAAGCTCCCTTCCCACTGGGGGAGGCAGAGGGAGGGACCCTGTGTGAAGACCAGAGAGATGCCGTGCCAAATAGCTGCCTGGGGGTACCTTTTTGCTTTGCCTGGATCAACTCTCAGATGGACAAGAGATGGCTCTCTCAGGGTTAGGGTTTCTAGAGGCCCACGTGTGTTCTCAAACCCAGAAGCTGAGGCTCCACCCTTGAGAATCAGAAGCTTACACACCAAGCATTGGGCTGGAGGCTGTTGATCATGGCATTCAAGGCAGAGGCTTGCAGAGCTCTGATTCAGGGGCTGCAGTGACAGCTGGGGTGTCAGCACTCAGCGCTTCACTCTCTGCAGCTCTCTGGCAGCCCTTGACGTCTCTCAGTCTGCTCCCACCTCGCACTTGGTCATCTTCCAGCTCCGTCCTGTCATTCGCCTCCTCAAAACAGTGAAACCCTGGTGCTGTCTGCCTTCCTGAACTCTCTGAACCGTTTGGCTGCCCCTAGTACCACAGCTCAGAACTGTAAGAACAAGAACCAGGCCCTGAGCTCCTTAGTCCATGCTGGCTCTCTGGGACTGTAGCAGCCGCCGCCATGTTGCAGCTACTAGAACCCGAAGCCCCAGTATTTTCCTGCAATCAGAACAGCCAGCCTTATTAAAGCCAAAGACCACAGGCAGGCTGAGCCAGCTTGAAAGAAACCTTTGTTAGAGCCATGTTGCAACACGGGGTGGGGGGGTGAGGGGTGGGGGTGGGTGAGCATGCTGGAGAAAACCTCCTAACTAACCCAGAAATAAGTCAAGGCAAGCAAACCACTTTCACAACTAGAAAGGGGCACAGAACACCTGTGAGGGACTCTGTGTCCCCACCAGTCACTGCACACCATCCAATCTGCCAGTCACTGGCCTCACATGAGGGCCAAGTAAGTCACTTGACAGAAACTACAAATAGACTAGACACATGGGGGAAAGACGCTCAGTTGAGAAATTGCCTCCATTAGATTGGCCTGGAGACACTGAATGAAATGGATGCAGTATAGAAACCAAAGTAGCTGCTCCGTGGGAAAAGGGAGAGGTTTATTCCAAACCACCAAGGCTGTCTCTCATTGAAGCAGATAGAAGCAACTGGGGGAAATTTCCAGAATTTTAAGGGAAGTGGTAGCTGGGAGGAGGGGAATCTGTAAACTGGGGAGAAGGGCTTTGAAGTGTGTAACAGGAACTAGTTGAGTATCTATGGATTGAAGGGGCATAGAACCTGTTGTTGACCTTCATATGCTAATAGGTACCTCAGGCATATGTTAATGGAGAGCCAGAGGCCCTTCTTTGTCAGAGATAAGGAGAATGCTTCCTTTTAGCAAGTAGAAGCTATTCTCCCAAGTTTGGGGTGAGGTGAGGGTGCGGTAGGTGCTGGCTTTGGTCCAAATGCCTAACTTGAGGGATTTCTTGGGACCAGACTTGTCTGGGAGGCATTTTCTTGAATGACTAAGTGGAAGGGCCCAGACTACTGTAGACAGTGCCACACCTAGGTAGGTGGTCCCAGGTGGAATAAGAGAGCAGGCTGAGCAAGCCACAGGGCTGAGCAAGCCACGGGGAGTAAACCAGAGAGCTGCACCCCTCCACGGCCCCTGCTTTAGTTCCTGTCTGGAGTTCCCACTCTGACACTCCTCAGTATATCCTGACCCAAGAGCTGAAAGACAAATGTGCCCTGTTCTTTAGGCTGGTTTGGTTGTGAGGTTTACCACAGCAATAGAAAACAAATTAGGGCAGAGACCTTTTGCAAATCACAGCTTTCTGTTGGGGTCCTGGGGGAAGTGTATCCCATCCCCAGACTGGCTGTAGTGTATGCAGAGGCATCTAGAGAAGGCTGCACAGTGTCTTAAACTGTGGGTCATGACCCCAGATGGGGGGATCCTCATGATTAAATGTGGGGTTGTGAAAAGTTGGGCAACTGTAAGGGTTTACAAGTTCACACTCACCAAAATTTAATAAAAAACAAATGGATAATAAATCTGAGGTGCTTTTGGCAAACCTACAGCCAAATGCATCTCATGACTTCACTGTACCCGGGTTCTGAACATGCACTAGGCATGCTATCACACCCCACAGTGCCAACCAACCCCCCAGAAACATCTTGGCTCAGATCCCAGGCTACTGCACCTTCGGAATGGCAGTGTTTTAAATACTAAGTTTTCTTTATGGAAACATAATGTCCACCTCAGAGAACACAGATTCTTGTGTGGGTGGGTGCGTTGGGAAGGTGGAGATCCCAAGGGTTTGCTGGCTGGTTAGCTTGGCCTAACTCGTCAGCCCCAGGTCACAGTGAGAGAGCTTGTTTCAAAACACCAAGTGAATGGCAACTGAGCACCATCACCGAAGTTATGCTCCCCACTCTGCCCAGGGACATCTGGCTTTCTTTGACCTGATCTTGAGGGAGGATAGACACTTGGGGACTAGAGGGCTGAAGAGCTGCCTCTGTGGTTATGGACACTCTCTGCTCGTGCAGGGCCCCAAGTTTCACTTCCAGAACTCATGTGGCAGCTCACAAAGTTCTGTGACTTTAGTTTCAGGGGCTAACACTCTTCTGGCTTCTGTGGACATGGCATGCACATGGTGTACATACATACATGTTGGTAAAACACCCATACACATAAAATGAAAATGAATCTTAAAACAAACAAAGGAGTCATTGTGAGCATGTCTTTCATATCAATCCCTTGAAGGCAGAAGCAGGCAGATCTCTGTGAGTTCAAGGCCAGCCTGGTCTACAGAGGGAGTTCCAGGACAGGCACCAAAACTACACAGAGAAACCCTGTCTGTACAACCAAAAAGAAAGAAATTTGAGTAATATTAAGGTGAGGTGGAGGATAAGGCCCTCTCTCTGGTCTGGTCTATGCCTCTCACATGCTAAGAGTTTACAAAGCGGAAGAACATTCCTGCTCTGAGAGATGACTGAATTCCTGTTCTCAGAGATCACCTTGTTGGAATATCACACCAGAATGTGCATCTTAACCCTGTGACCTTCGGTGTTTATTTGTTTGTAGGCAGGGACTCACTGTGTATCCCTGGTTAGCCTGGAGCTCCTTAGATAGCCCAGGATAGATCCTTCTTGTAATCCTCCTGCCTCTGCCTCTGAGCACTGAGATTACAAGCATGCTTGCTGTATCTTGCTTCTGCTTTTGATGTTTACCCTATGAGCTCTTCCTTCCCATCTGTAAGCTTGTACAGTACACCACCCAAAACTCCTCAGGATCTCATGTACCCAAGGACATCCCTTCACAAACTGCCTACAACTGTAGCTGTAAACACACCACGCACGCACGCACGCACGCACGCACGCACGCGCGCGCGCGCACACACACACACTTGCACTTCAGTCTTTCCTCCTGCTGACCTGGCTCTAGAGAGAAGCACCTAGCCCTAATCCATCCTTTGTTTAGCAGATACCCTTTGTTTCTCTTGTCGGAGAGTCTCCCAAGGATACAAAGGCCTATGCAAAACCTGGTTCAGGAAACCTGGTTAACCATGGTACCTGATAAACGAGGAATCTGCACTTGGCGTTGTATCTTTGGGAGCGCCTTTCAGGTTGTATTGAACATATGAAAATCCACTGAGTAAACTGTAAATACAGAGAAAAATTAAAACGCCTTGGATGAAGGGAAAGTTCTTCAGTCCTTAGAGGCTGGACCCCCTGCAGCATTCTTAAGGTGCCTCTGAGTTTTCTCCCCACAGATCCATGTGAACCCACACACCCATGCCACGACATTTCCAGACACAAGTGTTTCACTATGAAACAGACCTGGCTGTCTTGGTACTCACTCTGTAGACCAGGCTGGCTTTGAACTCACAAGAGATCTATCCGCCTCTGCCCTCCCAAGTGCTGGGATTAAAGGCTTGAGCCACTACTGCCCAGCTCCTATTTTTTGTTTTTTAAAGATAGGGTCTTCCTATGCAGCTCTGGCTGGCCTAGAATTCAACAGAGATCAGCTGCTGCCTCCCAAGTGCCAGGGTTAGATGTGTGGCACCACTCCAGGCTCCTTTCTTAATAAACTGTAACTTTGTTTCAGGCTGACACCTCTGGAATACTCTGCTGCAGTGTGGATAACAAGGTGTAGGCAAGTCTCCGAGGTTCTGCAGCTGCTTGGCCAGAGCAGGAGGGAGTACTCAAGGCCTTTTCCCTGTGTGGGGGCATTTGCCAAAGGAGGAACTGACTTCACTGTGTAGCTGCCTGACTACAGGAAGCACTCGGACAAGGGTTTCCTGTGCAGCTCCTTGGTAGCGTGCTCTGCTTTCCACGTGCAAGCTCCTGGGCTCAGCCTGGGCTCCACAGAAGGAAAAAAACAGGGCAAAACAACCAGCTGGAGTCAGGCTTGAAACAATGTTGTTAGGGGCTGGGGAGATGGCAATGTGGTTTAGGATGCTTGTCCTTGCTGAGGATCTGGGCTCCATTCCAAGCATGATGGTTCACAAACTCTCTAACTCCATTAATAGTTCCAAGGGATCTATTGCCCCTCTTCTGACCTCCATGGGCACCAGGCATACATACATGCATGCAGGCAAAATATTCAAATACATAAAATATTTGAAGAACGCAAAAGTGGGATTGTTAGAATTTCTTCCCAGGATAGATGTAAACGACTCCCTTTCCTGCTAAGGTCCCAGCGACAAACTGGCATAGGATCCCACCCAAGTTCACTCTGGGGACCAATGACGGGTTACCTCAGGGGGGGTGGGTACCCCCTACAAAGACACCAGAAAGTCTTTACCCAGCAAGGAAGGTGGCTTTCCAGTACTCAAACCCACAGCACCCTCCCCGAGCTAGCATTCCCTAGCATGCAGAGGCAGGAGGATCACAAGTATGATGCCATCATGGTCCAGATAACAGTATCCTGTCTCAAAATATAATACAATAAAACAAAACCCCCATGGCTGTGGACATGATTCAGCATGAAGCTGCCTTGCATTGAGGAGATTACATACAAGAAAAGGCTTTAAAAATTCCAATTACACAAAAAACAGGTTAATTTTATTATTGGGGAATTTTGAAACAATCCACATGAAAATGTTATAGCCCATCACCCTTACGAAAGTCAACTGAGAGCACAAGGAGGCCTTTATTGTGGCCTGTGGCCAAGAGTGGACAAGTACCAAGGCTCAGGGTATTTTTACTTGTTTCTTGGGGAGCCTGCCACCCAGCTCCCAAATAAATCACACAGAAACTTATTTATGAATGCCCAGCCTTAGCTTCGCTTAGTTTCTAGCCAGGTTTCCTTAACTTAATGGATCCCATTTACCTTTTGCCTCTGGGCTTTTCCGACCTTACTTACTCCAAGGCTGGCAGTGTAGCTGGGTGACTGGCCCTTGAGGTCCTCCTCCTTCTCTGGCTGCTAGATCTTCTTTTTCTCTCCTCCCAGATTTTCCCTTCTATATATTCTCTCGGCCTGACAGCCACATCTATCCTTTCTCCTACCTCATTATTGGCCACTCAGCTCTTTATTAGACCATCAGGTGTTTTACACAGGCACAGTAACACAGCTTCACACAGTTAAACAAATGCAACATAAACAAAAGTAACACACCTTAAAATGATATTCTACAACACAGGGGTACAACATTATTAAAGGCCAACGACCCTGATAACATCAATCTTAGATCAGGGTAACCAGAGTCACCTTGTAGTATTCATTCATTTATTTGTTTGTTTATTTATTTATTTGGTTTTTCAAGACAGAGTTTCTTTGGCTGTTCTGAAACTCACTTTGTAGACTAGGCTGGGCTCGAGCTCACTAACTGCCTGCCTCAGCCTCCCGAGTGCTGGGATTAAAGGTGTGCACCACCACTGCCCGGCACAAATTATACCTCTTTTCTACATTTTTCTTTTCTTTTCTTTTCTTTCTTCTTCTTCTTCTTCTTCTTCTTCTTCTTCTTCTTTCTTTCTTTCTTTCTTTCTTTCTTTCTTTCTCTTTTTTGGTTTTTTGTTTGTTTGTTTGTTTTTCCGAGACAGGATTTCTCTGTTTAACTTTGTGCCTTTCCTGGATCTCACGTAGACCAGGTTGACCTCAAACTCACAGAGATCCACCTGCCTCTGCCTCTTGAGTGCTGGGATTAAAGGCGTGTGCCACCACCTCTTTTAACAGTTTGTAGTTACTGAGTTAAGTGTGGTGGCTCTCATCCCTAATCCCAGGTACTAGAAGCCTGAGGTAACAGGATTACCTGCAGTCTTAAGCAATACAGGGAAGGCCTGCATACAAACACGTAAATAATGAGTTGTGACTGGCCCTCTCACATGACCCTCAGCTCTATGCTTGGGCTTCCAGACTCTGCAACTCACCTCCTGCCCTTTTCCAGTGTGTCATTGTCCTTTAGGCAAGACAGACAGAATCCTTGTGCTGATGCTCTCCTTGGCAATCACAGAGACCTTGGTTTCCTGGGGCCGACGTAGCTCTGGGGAGAGAAACGAAGAGGCTGTGTTGCCCGGCTGTTCTGGGGGCTAGAAGTGCAGTCAGGATGCGGGTGGGGTCAGTGCCTTCAGAGGGGCTGAGAGAGAGCTCCCCCTTGTCTCCCCTGGCTTCTGAAGGTTTGGTGGTTGTATCAGTCAGGGTTCTCTGGAGTGACAGAACTTATAGAATGAATATATATATTTATACATATGAGATTTATTAGCAAGACTTACAGACTGTGGTCCAGTGAATCCAACAATGGCTGCCTAGGAATGGAAAGTCTAAGAATCCAGTAGTTGCTCAGTCCAGGAGGCTGAATGGAGTCCTGTCTCAGCTGGTCTTCAGTTTTCCCACAGAATCCCAAAGAATTAGGCTCTAATGCCTGTGAATGAATGGACTGGCCAGCAAGAGTGAGAGAAGGCAGAGAGCAGAAACTTCCTTCTTCTATGTTGACAATGGACTAAACCTCTGAATTCTAAGCCAGCCCCAGTCAAATGGTTTCCTGTATAAGAATTGCTGTGGTCATGGTGTCTCTTCACAGCAAGAGAACCCCAAACTAAGCAGAACTTGGTACCAGGGAGTGGGGTATTGTCATGTTTACACCAGACCACACTTTTGTTTGGAAGAATATGGAACACTTTGGGACTTTGGACTTAAAAAGGAACTGAACACTTTAAGTGGGGCTTAATGGGCCATACTAGTAGGAGCATTGAAGACAGTGGTGCTGAGGGTGATTTGTACTGTGGAGGTGTGGCTCAAGAGGTTTCAGAGGAGAAGAATATTAGTATGTGGCCTAGAGACCAATCTTGTGATATTTTGGTGAAGAATATGGCTGCTTTCTACCCTGGTTCAAAAATCTGCCTGAGTCTAAAGTGAAGAGTTATGGATCAACAGCTTTGGTAGAGGACAGTTCCAGGTAGCCTAGTCTTGACTATGTCTCTTGGGTATTAGTGGCCATGCTTATGCAGATTTATAATGAAAAGGAGCAAGCTGAAAGAGGAAAAAAATACAAAATGTAGAGTTTGAGGAGCCAAAGGGCACCAGGAAGTGAAATGGAGCTAACTCCTGTGTTAAGAAGATAAAGAGATTAAAGAAAAGCCTAGCCAGGTATGGTGGTGCACACCTTTAATCCCAGCATTGGGGAGTCAAAGGCAGGCAGATTCCAGGGTTCAAGGCCAGCCTGCTCTACAGATGGAGTTCCAGGGAAGTCAAGCTTAGGCAGTGAAGGAAACCATCAAAACACAAAGTTGGTGGAAATGTATTTGAACAAGGGGAGGCATATTCTAGCCCTAGCAAGTAGCAGAATTTGGCAGCTTAGCCACGTGGTTCTGGTTTTAGAGTCAAGGATACAATAAAGTGGTTATGGAATACCCTTCCAAGACTGAGGAAAACTTCTGAGGCCAGGCATGTGCCGGGGTGTTCCTGAATGGAGGCACAGAGAGACCATTGTGTGAAGCTGTGAAGGTGAAGTCTAGATTGCTTTGGAGACCCCAAGATGTTGGAGATTCCAGAGTCATAGGATTCCTATCAAGGAAAGCTGCTAACAGGGAGTCAAACCAGCCCAAGAGAGAGAAGTGTGTTACAGTCAACAAAGCCAAAAGGAGTTGGAAATCTGAAGAGTGCTTTTCCATCAAACACAGAGATGAAGAGTTTAGAGTTTGCCCATCTGGTTTTTGGTCTTGCTTTGGTCCAGTATTTCCTCACTATTCTCCCTCTTGGACTGGCAATGTATATCCTATTCTGCTGTATGTTGGAAGTATGTGATCTGCTTTTTTATTTTAATTTTTACCAGGGATTAAAGTTAAGAGACTGCATGAGTCTCAGAAGAGACTTTGAACTTTGGACATTTAAATAGTGATGATACTGTGATAGACCATGGGGATTTTTGATTTTGGGCTATGATATACTATAAGCCTATGGGGGCCCAGGGAGTGGAATGTAGTGTTTTGAAAGAAAATGACCCCCATAGACCCACAGTGAGTGGCACTATTAGGAGATGTAGCCTTGTGGGAGGAAGTGTGTCACTGGGGGTGGGCTTTGAAGTTTCAGATGCTCAGCCAGGCCCAGTGTCTCTCTTCTGCTGCCTGCTGATCCAGATGTAGAACTCTTAACTACTTCTCCAGCACCATGTCTGCTTGCATGTTGCCATGCTTTCTGCAATGATGATAATGGACTAAACCTCTGAACTGTCAGCCAGCCCCAATTAAATGTTTTCCTTTACAAGAGTTGCCATGGGGCAGGATGGTGGTAGTGCACGCCTTTAATCCCAGCACTCAGGCAGAGGCAGTTGTGTAGTTAGAGTTTTCCTGCCTGGCCCACAGTCAGGACAAATCTCTCTTACCCGCCAGGCCCATAGACGCTCAGAACCAACCAAGTAAACACACAGAAACTTACATTGTTTACAAACTGTTTGGCTGTGGCAGGCTTCTTGTTATCTACTTCTTCTGTCTTAAATTAACCCATTTCTATTAGTTTATACTTTGCCACATGGCTTGTGGCTTACCAGTGTCTTTACATGTTGCTTCTCATGGCGGCGGCTGGCGGTGTCTCTCCCCAGCCTTCTACTTCCCAGAATTCTCTTCTCTCTTGTCCTGCCTATACTTCCTTGCCTGGCCACTGGCCAATCAGAACTTTATTTACACAGAGCGATATCCACAACACAGTTGGATCTCTGTGAGTTCAAGGCCAGCCTGGTCTACAGAGTGAGTTCCAGGACAGCGAAGGCTACACTGAGAAACCCTGTCTCAAAACAAACAAACAAACAAAAGTTGCCATAGGCTTGAAAGATGGCTCAGAGAGATGACTCAGAGGTTAAGAGCACTGACTGCTCTTCTAGAGGTCCTGAGTTCAATTCCCAGCAACCACATGGTGGCTCACAATCATCTATAATGAGGTCTGGTGCCCTCTTCTGGCATGTGGGCATATATACAGGCAGAATATTGTACACATAATAAATAAAATAAATAAGTAAATAAATAAATAAATATTTTTTTAAAAAGTTTCCATGGTCTTGGTGTCTCTTAACAGCAATAGAAACCCAAACTAAGACACATGTCCTTAAAATAAATAAAAATAAATTTAATTTTAAAAAAAAGACACGTTCTTATAAAGGCCTCCAGCAGAAGGCATGGCCCAGACTAGAGATGGGTCTTCCCACCTCAAAAGATCCGGATTACGCTGGGCGGTGGTGGCGCATGCCTGTAATCCCAGCACTTGGGAGGCAGAGGCAGGTGGATCTCTGTGAGTTCGAGGCCAGCCTGGTCTACAAAGTGAGTTCCAGGACAGCCTCCAAAGCTACAGAGAAACCCTGTCTCGAAAAACAAAACAAAAAACAAAAACAAACAAACAAAAAAGATCCAGATTAGAAGTGGATCTTACCACTTCAAATTAAATAACAATCCCTACAGGTATGTCCCATTTTGGGGTTTTAGTTAATTCCAGGTGTAGTCAAGTTGACAACTAAGAACAGCCATCACAGCTGTCCTTAGCTGTCTTGGCTTGCTCACTCTCAGGACAGTCTCTGTTGTCACCGGAGTCTCCCCTGTAGCTCTGCCTGTGGCCCAGGCTGGCCTCAGAGTCACTATGAGCTGAGGATGACCTTGAACATCTGACCCTCCTGCCACCTCAGTGCTAGGATGACAGGATGCACAATGCCTAGGCATGGTGGTTTGAATGAAGTGGACCTGTCTGGGGAGGATGAGGAGGCGTGGCCTTGTGGAGCAGGTGTGTCACTGGGTGGGCTTTGAGGTTTCACAATCCTACACCATTCCCAGTGCCTGTGGATCAGATGGAAACTCTCAGCTACTGCTCCAAATCCACGTTTGCCTGACTGTTCCCGAGTGCCCCACCATGGTCAAAGACTCTAAGCTTTTGGGACTGTGAATGCCTAAATGAAATGCTTTCTTTTTGAAGTTGCTTTGCTCATGGTATCTCATCACAGCAATTGAAAAGTAACCAAGGCTCCGTTTATGTGGTGCACGAGTTCAAACCCAGGGCTTCATCGTATTAGTCAAGTGCTGACAAGCCAGTTTGCTGCCCTGTGTTTCCTCTGCTTAAGAGGATACCATGTTAGATTTGGGGCCTGCCCTGATGTAGTATCCATCTACAAAGCCCATTTCCCTGGAGATATTCATAGGTGCATGGAGTTACAAACTCAGACTAATTGGGGGCCACAAGTGAGTCCAGAGCAGGCAGTAGCACTGAAAGACCCCCTTTCATTGCAGAAACACGGTTCCTGGGGTCCAGAGAGATTGACCCCTTCCTCAGAAGGGAAGCAGGCTCCTAGCTAGCACTGCTGGCTGAATTACAACCTCACCTGTCCATGTCACCTTATCTTGTCTTAGGGCAGGAATGTGGCCCCAAGCCCCGTGGCTGCCTCCCTCTTGGCCAGTGGCACTAAGGGTACTTCCCAGGGCATTATGGGTAAATAGATGACAGTGTTTAAGAAGGAGCCTCACCAACGACAGGGACACTGTGCCACCACACCAAACACCAGGAATAGGACATGGCTCCTCACCATACCACAAAATAAGAATAGGACCACAGCTCCAAGACATGCCACATACAACTGTTGTGAAACCAACTGTTGTGACTGCTGAGACCCAAACAAAATGGCCTAAACGAGACAGAGCAGCTGAGCTATCTAGCAGACAGCCCAAATGAGCGACCTGGTAAGGACACTCTCTAACCCTCAAGCTATCTGCAGGCTGCATAATGAGCTACATGTTCCAGCTTTTGGAGCTGTTACCCACACTGGCTGGGGTGGTAATGCAGCTGTCCGTGAGTCATTTCTGCTGCTGTGAGTGACCTGCCTCATCCTGTGCGGCTTTGGTCCTGGAACCCTGACTGGGGACACCCAGGGGACTTAGAAAGGACAGACACACTTACAGGTGGAGAGGCACGAGCCACACCTCTCACCTCCGCAGCCCAGACCCCAGCCAGACCCCAGCCTCAGTGTGTTTATCACGAACATCATGGAAGGAAGGACCGCTAGCTAGGCAGGTGTTGGTAGGTGAGCAGTCTCAGGCTGTAAGCAACCAGGAGGAAGAAGAAGCTGCAAGGCTACTTTCTGTGCACATCACCACTCACTTGCAGGAGACCCCCAGGAAGGCCTTACCATCCTTCTGAGCCTCACCAGCCAAGGTTTTGACACTCCCATGGGGCTGAGGCACTGGAATCCTTGGCATGGCTGTGCCCACACCCTTCACTCATTCATGGCTTCCTCCTCACAGGTCCCTATCCAGACACAAACACACATACACACACACACACACACACACACACACAGACACAGACACACAGACACACAAGCACAGAATAAATAAAAATCTTGTATTTTAATGCCATCCATCATCATAATAAATAACTCACAGTAAATGACTGCATGAACATGATTTACAAAGCACCTTGATGTAGTGATTTGGTTCACATAAGAGGCCACTATGTGTACACACTGACAGATACCTGTCCTGGGCAGGGGACCTCAGGTGAGGAGGACTGTGAATGGGATAGATGAGTTCTTAGATTTTCTAAAATTAATTAATTAATTTATTTATTATGTATACAGAAGAGGGCACCAGATCTCATTGCAGATGGTTGTGAGGCACCATGTGGTTGCTGGGAATTGAACTCAGGACCTTTGGAAGAGCAGTCGGTGCTCTTAACCTCTGAGCCATCTCTCCAGCCCGGATTTTTTTTAAACAAGCATTAATGTTTTGCCTTAGAAAACAAAAACAAAAAACCACCAAAGTGATGACTTTCATTTAAAAACACAATTTTTAAACAGACTTCATTGTACTTGGCACACTGTGGCCCCTCTCATCTCAGCTTGAACTCCGAGCCATGTTCAGACCTATCTCTGAGACACTGCCTTCCGCCTCTTCTCGGGCAGGGCCTGGTTCCAAAGAGGAATTCAGGACCTGGAAAGCTCCAGCTCGCCCCAGCCAACCTAGGCCAGAAGCCCTGGGTCCTCCTGTTTGGCCTGGCCTCTCTCTCTGGAAGATGCCAACCCCACTCCCCAAATTCTCACAGCTAGGGGACGGGGGGAAAGTCACACCTGGGGATCCCGCATGACTCCCAGCTCTTCCAGAGCCACCTGTGGGGTGTATTTTCAGTCCCACCAGGTTGGTGAGTCTGTCAGGTGATGTCAACATCAAATCACAGTGACAGAACCTTCGAAACCCTTCCTACACCAGCTGCCCTTCAGGGGCTGGCGAAGACTTCAGCAGGGAGACCTTGTGCTCTGGGCAGAGTCTTCGTGGATGTTGTAGGGTTGAGTCCCTGGTCCCTGCTGCAGGGATTTCTCTGCAAAACACACGGGATTTTATCAAGTACTGAAAATGCTCCATAAGGCTGGGTCCTACCATTGGATGGGATTCGAGGAATGACCGTCACCCAGGGTATGGTGCTGAGGAGGAAAGTGTGGGCCTGCCTGGGGCCAGGGCCTTTCCCTAGTTCAGGGCTTTCCTGTTCCATATTCATCATGAGTTTTGCTGAGGAATATTCCCCGCACTCACCGGCCTCCTCCAGAGTAGTGAAGTACTGGAACCCCTTCAGGTCAGCGGCCAACAGTGTGCGGAGCACAGGCACCTGGGGGACAGACAGGCTTCAATCCAGGGCAGGGGATGGCTGCTCTGCAACATGTAGACTAGTGGATGCCTAGGGTTCCAGTGAGATTCTGCTGGACACACACACACACACACACACAATGGGCATGGGCATGGTCCTGGACCAGGGCCCTGGCCTTAAGTTCCCAGCACTGGGCACACAGACCATATGTGTGGGTCAGCACTGACCACAGGAGAATGAAGTCAGATGGTCAGTAACCTGCCAAGTTACAACCACAGCAGCAGAGAGGCCTGGACATGGGTCCTTATAATGATCATTTAGGGTTTTAAAATATTTTAAGTTTTGTTTTTGACAGGGTCTTACTCTGTAGCCATGGCTAGCCTTATACTTGAAGTGTGACCCAGGCTGGCCTTGAACTCATGCCAACACTCTTGCCTCAGCCTCCTGTAAGCCAGGACTATAGGACATGCAATAGTACCTATCCACAGGTGTCACAATAGCCCAGAGCCACAGGGAGGGCTATGGATCCTCTTCATGAAGTGACCTGGCTCTCCTACCTGCAGGCCAACGAAGGCCAGGGAGACACCCCGCTTCTGGAAATCCTCCAGGAGCTCACTGAGTCCCACAACCACAGTGTAGTCTATGCTGCTGACATGCGTGCACTCCAGGACTGCGCAGCGTGGTAAGGATGCTGGGGAGAGAGGCCAAGAGTCTGTTATAGCACAAGGCAAAACATGTGGCTCTGCAGCCATGGCAGGGGTGAAGCAAGGCCATCAAGAGACCATTCCCAGGGCTGGCACTCAGCAAAGGGGCCAGGGTGGAGGCAATGGCTGTCTGGAGAAAGCTACTTCTTTCTTGGATTCCCCTGAACGTCAATTCCCCAGGCAGAGGAACAGGAGCAAACATGGCCTTTGCTGAAACAGGCTGCAGGGGGGTCGTGGGACTGCTGCCCAGCAGGGACTATCTGATCTGCAGCAGACACCACTCAAAGGGGACTGAAATGTGAAAGCAGGTGACTGTCTCCCTGACCACCGAGGCTGGGCCTGAGGGTGCTGAGGCTGTGGTGTAGGCGAATGTGGGCGTGTGTGCTGATTTCTGCTCATCTTGGCTCACCCACATACCTTCCAGTGCCCGGGTCATTATTGCTTCTCGCAGGGCATCTATTGCAGGGAAGTGCAGGCCACTGGCCGGCTGCAGGACAAGAACATGTCCTTCTGACACCTGGATGGAGGAAGGCAGGAGTGAACGCCAGAGGCAGACAGGGCAGGATGAAGGGCTTCTTAAACTCTCCCACTTTTATAACTGAATTTAAGTTGCAGCTCTCTGAGTAGGACAAACAGGTGTCTTTTCCAACAAAGGGCCATCAATCTCCAAGGCCCTCACATTCAGGGTCGAGGGAGAGAATGAACACAGAGGGTCTGAGTCAGCCTCACAGTGTTTCAAGGACAAACTCAGCAGACCCTTCTGAGTCACATCCAAGCTTGTGCAGATGTGTCCAAAAATGATAAGACTAAACCTCAGCGAATTAGAAATACACTAATGTCTTCCCTCTTAATTGAAAAAAAAAAAAAGAATATAGAATTGTGAGAATAAAAAAAGAAAAGAAATATACTAATGTAAATGCTGCCTGCTTAACCAATTACGTAGCTGACCCTGGAACTCCCCTTAGCTGTGCTAGGGGGCCCACACTCATCTCAAGGTCGCCGACATTTTGCACAGGTGAGCAACCCCACATGCATGATGGGATAATAAACACTCTTTGTTCTTACACACTCACTATTAGAGTCTGGGGTCTTCCTTCAGCATCCCCATGGGCCCTACAAGGATACTCTTCTAGGCTTTGCTCATTTGCTCATGGACAGGCAGGAAGCCCTGACCCAAGCCCAGCACATGGGGTACAGCAGGAGGGGGAGCTGGCAGGGAAGCCCCCAGCACCCCATACTCAGAAGAGCTAGAGACTGCTCTCCCTCAGGAGCACCGGAAACAGAAGACATCTCAGCTACCTTAGCAACCCAGGGATTCCAGCCGACATTTCCCCACTCTGAGCCTACCTGGGTCTTGGGCCGAGCCACAGAGTGCAGGAGGATGAGCAAAGAAACCAGGGTCCCAGCCAGGATGCCGTACTGAACCTCCCAGAAACACAGCAGGAATGTCACGCAGAGTGGCAGCAGATCCAGCCCTAGAAGAAGTGAGGGTTCAGGGGCACCACACCCTGCCCCCCCCCCAGCCCACTGGCCAGCCACTTAGCATCTCTTGGGTTAACAGTGGGAGTGAGAGACCTAAAGATCTGTTAACAGAGCTGGGCAGTGGTGGTGCACGCCTTTAGTCCCAGCACTCGGGAGGCAGAGGCAGGCGGATCTCTGTGAGTTCAAGGCCAGCCTGGTCCACAGAGCGAGATCCAAGAAAGGCGCAAAGCTACACAGAGAAACCCTGTCTCGGGGGAAAAAAAATCTGTTAATAGGAATAGAAGCTGTGGGCTGCAGCTGGCCCACGGGCAGAGAATTTGGTCTTTGTCTAGCAGTCCAATCCCTCCAGTCCCCGTGAGCAAGTAGGCATGGCAGGGAGCTTGTCAGAGAAAAAGGACAAAGAAAAAGAAGTTATGTGTGTGTGTGTGTGTCTGTGTATATATGTCTGTCTGTGTGTCTGTGTGTGTATGCATGTGTGATGTGTGTGTGTATGTCTATGTCTGTGTGTGTGTGTGTGTGTGTGTGTGTGTGTGTGTGTGTGTGTCTTGTGACTCCCAGGAGACTCAGAGGACTCCTGGCTGATGTAGTGTCCTGGGTTCAAAATACTTGGACTCAGCCTGGGATTCTACTCAGCAGGAACCCAGACATGCCCACTCTCCATGGAGCCCCAGCTTCCTCTGGAAGCATCTATTACATCTCCCCCACACACAATAATACACTTCAAGGCTGTCCTAAAGATGAAATGTGGTGACACACAGAAAGACAAAGACACAAAACAACTGACCATGCCTACATCTGGTAACTGTGGCCAACGAGGAAGAAGGGGAGACAGAAAGGCTGTTGTGTGGGGCTGGGCAGTCACCCACCCACCCACAGAAAAAGAAAGGAAGATGGGAGAGAGAGGGGACAGAGTGGGAGAAACCCCATTCGCCATTGAGCTCAGCTCTGCACGGACCAAAGTCCACTCCCCCGAGCAGCTACCCTGAGTGACAGCTCCATTTCCTAGCTTTTTGTGTGTCCTTTCCTAAGTTTACCACAATGCCCCTGCTCTAGCCCAGGCTGAGAGGGATAATAAAAGATGTCAGAGGTTGCCTGCCTTGAATGCACACATACATACTCTTAACACGCCAGAGCGTCCTGAGGATCTTGGCATCAAAGAGCGGGGCCACAGCCATGATGATGACGGCGGCCAGTGCAGACTTGGGGATGTAGTAGAAGAGTGAGGTCAAGTAGTCCAGGGACAGCAGCACCAGCACACCTGGGGGGGAGGGGTTCCCACCCGCACCCACAAAATGAAGTTGAGGGACGGACGGTCCCCGTGTTCAGAGGGACACAGCTGTGGACCCACACAGACTTGGTATGAATGCTCTACGTAGTTAATTGGGCTCCTTCCCTTCTCCACCATTCCCATGCATGAACCCAAGGTAAAGAAGGTGGGGGGACTCACCAGTCACCAGGCCCCCTGCCGGGGTACACACTCCAGACTGGGCATTCACAGCTGTCCTGGAAGACAACAGGAAGAAACCTCTCCATCTCCAGTGGCTGAGGGGAGCTGTCTGGCCTCATATTGGGGCTGACCTTCCAGTGAGATCTGAGATGGGGGTGAGGGCAGGTGGAGCTGACACCAGGTGACTGAATCCCTCAGTCAGCAGAGCTGCAGGGCACCAGGCACAATCTCCATGGCTGTCTACGTTTTTTTTTTTTTTGTTTTTTTGAGACAGGGTTTCTCTGTGTAGCTTTGCGCCTTTTCTGGATCTCGCTCTGTAGAGAAGGCTGGCCTCGAACTCACAGAGATCTGCCTGCCTCTGCCTCCTGCATACTGGGATTAAAGGTGTGCACCACCCCCGCCCAGCTGTCCTTTGACAGTTTTATAAGTTTATCTTGACATCATCCCCCTATTCTTCTCTCGCGCATCCCTTTCACTTCCTCCTTTTCTTCCTAACATGTCCCCTTCTTACTCACACCTTGTTTGGATGGCCCCTGAGTTTAACTAGGGCCCCTGCATAAGCCTGGATGTGGAGCACAGGCAACTCACCACGGGCCACATGCTGTTTATTAAGTATGAAGACACCAATCAAGAACCCCAATTCCTTTAAGATCTCCCGTCTTCTGGCCCCTACATCCCAAGTTCCTGCTGAGGAAGGGCACAGTTCCCCTTTCAGCCATGGGGCTTCCCCTCCCATCTTCCAGACTCCAGGGAAGACTGCCTCCAAACCTGACTCATCAGGGAAGAGACTGAGACCTTCCTGTCCCTCTTTCTCTTCCTCCCTCCCTCCCTCCCTCCCTCTCCCCCTCCCCCACTCTCTTTCTTTCTCTTTTTAACAGTGTCTCCCCATATAGACCTGGCTATCCTGGAACTCACTATGTAGACCAGACTGGCCTTGACCTCACTAAATAGATCCAGCTTCCACTGCTTCCCAAGTGCTGGGACTAAGGTGTGTGCCACAATGCCAGGCTCTCTCCCTACTTTCTTTTGAATTAACTCAGGTACCACTAAATGCAGGGCAGGGATGCCAGGGGCTATTCTGAAGGGCAGGTGTAACCTTCCTTGCTGTGGACACGGTCACAGCTTTCCAAAGGTCTTTAGAACACCTGGGGGACTAATCGGGAGAAAGAAGAAACAGTAAACTGTGGCTAAGGGTGTGGCAGGGGAAAAGTGGTCTTTGGCCCCTGCGGACCCCAAGTGCACAGAGAAGAACGAACATGGCCACTCACCGCCCGAAGCTGCCAGCGACTGGGTAAGATGAGACGAAGGAGCTCAGCATATTGGAGAAGCCTGAGGAGAGAACAGAAGTTTCCCTGAGGAGAACGGAACATCCGACAGAAGGGAAAAGGGAGGAGGAGGCGGGGGTCAAGTGCAGAACCATACAAGGGAAGGGTGGAAGGAAGGACTTGGGATCCCTGCCCCACTTTCTTTTAGGAAAGGGAACCAGACCTTTATCACACTCACCTGCGCTGGAGTCTAGTTTTTGTTTGTTTGGTTTTTGGTTTTTGGTTTTTGGAGACAGGGTTTCTCTGTGTAGCTTTGGAGCCTTCTGGAACTCACTCTGTAGCCCAGCTGGCCTTGAACTCACAGAGACCTTCCTGCATCTGCCTCCCTAGATTAAAGGCGTACGCCACCACCAAGTACCCTGCGGAGTCTAGTTTTTTACCTACCATCTCTAATTCTAGGGTTTCGCCCCTTTTTTTTTCCCTTGAGACAGGGTTTCTCCTTATAATAGCCCTGGCTGTCCTGGAACTCAATCTGTAGACCAGGCTGGCCTCAAACTCATAGAGCCTCTGCCTCCCAAGTGCTGGGATTAAAGGTGTGCACCACCACTGCCCAGCCAGGCCCGAGTTTTTGCTTTTTGAGACAAGGTCTCATGTATCCCAGGCTGGCCATGAACTTGATATGTAGTTGAGAATGAACCTGTGAGTCTTCTGTCTCTACTTCTTGGGTGATGAAATCACAGGTGTGGACCACCATGTCCCATCTGTTCTAAGTTTGAAGTAGAGCTCCCTCAGGCCTTGCCATGTGAAGCCTCATGACACCTTAGAGACAGTATCAGTAACTATGGAGAAGACATCTACCTGAGTACCTGTAACATGGCTGTTGTGAATGCCAAGTCAAGCTGAGGGACCTAAGGTCAAGGCTGGCAAGGTGCCTTTCCCAGGTAACATTACAGACCATATCAAATCCAGGACCATAGCCTTGCTGGACCAAGAAACTAAGATCTTGGCCTACACTTACCATACTCTGCCTAGCCAACATCCATCCCACCCATGAGCCTTTACAATGACCTATAAGGCAACTACAGGTTCAAGGCCTGCTCTTGGAACTTTTCTAGCGCTTAAGTGTAAGGAAGCCAGTCGCCATGCCCAACTTAGACACAAAGCATGGACAACTGACCAGTGGCCACACCACTGAAGAAAAATGACTCTCCGTCTCCAGCAGCCATTTGCTGCCAACAGCTCCTCAGCCAGGGTGGGTAGGCTGTCTTAAAACACTAATCGGAGACCCCAATTCTTTTATGATCACCCCTCTTCTGTCTCTATATCCACAGTTAGGGTGGGCTGACCAAGGGTCACTAAAAGGTGTGGTAGACTCACAGAAGAATGAGAAAAAGCCCCAAAGATTGGGGACTACTTAAGTACCAGCTCCTCTGAGGTCACAGAGCCACACTCAGGCCCTTGAGAGTAAGGAGGGGCAGGGGCAGCAGATGGCTTGGTAGAGTCTGGACAGTGTTGCTGGAGATTTGTTAGCACTGACATTCCAAAACTGCTAATAAAGTTAAACCTTACCAATAAAGTTAAACATTGGCAAAGAGCTTGCAGTAATTTTTTTTGAGAGAGATTAGCAACAAATATTCCCCAAACAAGAGACTTCAGTGTATAAAATGAATTAATTGGATCTTTCTTCACATTGTATGAGGAACACCAGTTTCTGGAGCCCCTACCTTATATACTGATATAAATAAATCAGCAAAGACAGGTTATAAGTCAGGAAAAATAAATAAAATGGCTCAAACCCCTTATGATTCCATTCAAAAGTCAAAATTATACTCTATTTTTATGGTATTAGATTTTCCAGAACCTCTTAACATAGTTACTGACTCTTAATATGCATAAAGAGTTGTTTTACATATTGAAATGCTAAACTTACTCCAGATGATTCAGAACTAACTTTGTTATTTATTCAACTACAACAAGTAACCAGAAAATAGAAATCATTCCTTATCTGTAACATATATCAGATCCAATACAGGTCTACCAGGCCCTTTAGCACAGGTAATGATGAAATTTAACAGCTATTGATAGGAAATGTGCTAGAAGCCTCAGAATTTCATAAGAAACATCATGTTAATAGCCAAGGTTTGAAGATATTTATATCACTTGGCAACAAGCCAAGGAAATTATAAAGAAATGTCCTACTTGTTCTTTATATAATCAAACTCCATTATCTGCAGAAGTAATCCAAAAGTTACTCAAAGAAATTAAATTTGACAAATGGATATGTTTCATTTTGCAGAGTTTGAAAAATTAAAATATGCCTGGCAGTGATGGTGCACGCCTTTAATCCCAGCACTCAGGAGGCAGAGCCAGCCAGATCGCTGTGAGTTTGAGGCCAGCCTGGTTTATAGAGCAAGATCCAGGATAGGCACCAAAACTGCACAGAGAAACCTGCTGTGGATATCACTTTGTATAAATAAAGTGCTGATTGGCCAGTAGCCAGGCAGGAAGGATAGGGTAGGCGGGACAAGGAAGAGGAGGAGGCTGGGAACAGGAAGGCTGGGAGAAGACACTGCCAGCCGCTTCCATGAGACGCAACATGTAAAGACACCGGTAAGCCACAAGCCATGTGGCAAAGTACAGACTGACAGAAATGGGCTAAATGTAAGAGTAAGAGCTGGACAATGGTAGGCCTGAGCTAATGGCCAAGCAGTTTAAATAATATGTATGATTATTTTATACATGGGTTGTGGGACGGACCGCGGGGGCTTGGTGGAACCTGGAGAGAAGCTCTCCAACTACAGAAACCCTGTCTTGGAAAAACAAACAAACAAAAAACAAAAAAAGAAAAAAAAGAAAAATTAAAATATGTGCACCATACCATAGATACATATTCAGGATTTCAGGGGGAACTTCTTTGAGTTCCAAAAAGGCTGATTCTGTAATTACACATTTACTAGAAGTTATGGCCATTATGGGAATACCTGTACAAATTAGGACTGACAATGCCCCAGCATATGTCTCTAGTAAAGTGCAAGCTTTCTGCACATTACAACATATAGCATATTATAGGTATGCCACACAATCCTACAGGACAAGCAGTTATAAAACGCTCTAGCCGGGTGGTAGTGGCACACATCTTTAATATTACTTTTTTTTTAAAAGATTTATTTATTTATTTATTTATTTGTTTGTTTGTTTGTTTATTTATTTATTTATTTATTATGTATACGGGATGTTTGTCTGCAGGCCAGAAGAGGGCACCAGATCTCTTTACAGATGGTTGTGAGCCACCACGTGGTTGCTTGGAAGAGCAGTCGATGCTCTTAACCACTGGGCCATCTCTCCAGCCCTGCACTCGCCTTTAATCCCAGCACTCAGGAGGCAGAGCCAGGCAGCTCTCTGTGAGTTCAAGGCCAACCTGGTCTCTAAAGTGAGTTCCAGGAAAGGCACAAAGCTACACAGAGAAAACCTGTCTCGAAAAACAAAAAACAAACAAACAAACAAAAAACAAACGATCTAACAGCACTTACAAATGAGACATCGAAAGGAAAAGGACAAATCATCCAGAGACAATGTCCCAAGAACAAGAGAAAATTGGCCTAATGGTATAACACCTTTCCAACAGGATAAAATTTCACAAATATTCCCAAATGTTTGTTTCTGCTGTTCTCTATAGACATAGGAGGCAAATGGTCTTTTTGTAATCCCAATTCACTTAAAAATTAAAGCTGGCTTTGGAATTGGAACATGGCTCTCTTCTTCTCTAAACCCAAGCATGCCTGTTAAAGAAAAATCCAAAAATCTCTGTCTCAGGCTGGAGAGATGGCTCAGAAGTTAAGAGCACTGCTTGTTCTTCCAAAGGTCCTGAGTTCAATTCCCAGCAACCCACATGGTGGCTCACAACCATCTGTAATGAAATCTGGCGCCCTCTTCTGCATTTAATCTTGACTCTTTGAAACTTTTCTTCCTGGGCAATGGTGGTGCACACCTTTAATCCCAGAATTTGGGAGGCAGCGGCAGGCAGATCTTTGTGAGTTCGAGGCCAGCCTGGTTTACAGAGCAAGGTCCAGGAAAGGCGCAAAGCTACACAGAGAAACCCTGTCTTGAAAAAACAAACAAACAAACAAACAAAAACCCCAAACTTTTCTCAAGGTATAAATATTATCTCAAAATTTATGAAATATGTATATTTAAGCTTCCTGTCATGATATTAATGGTCATATGGAGCACTAATTCTAGAAATTGGCTTCATCCTGTACCTGATTTTGGGCTTGACTCTGAAACAGGTAACTAGAAACTAAGTTTGTGTACCCTGGATGTACATAACAGATTGTGGTCCTTTAACTTCTTGGAGATCTGCTGAATATGACTTCTTTCTTTCTTCCTTCCTTCTTTTTTTTTTTTTTCCTTTTCCGAGACAGGGTTTCTCTGTGTAGTTTTGCGCCTTTCCTAGAACTCACTCTGTAGACCAGGCTGGCCTAGAACTCACAGAGAGCCGCCTGGCTCTGCCTCCTGAGTGCTGGGATTAAAGGCGTGCGCCACCACTGCCCGACCTGCATATGACTTAGTTTTCTGCAGTGAACCATTCCTGGCAGTGGCCTTTGAGGTCTCTAAAAAAGATGTTGGGACCCTGCAACAATGAATCCACCTGGATTGTGGTAATGCCACTAAGCTGACAAACAGCACTCAAAGCTCAGCTCTGGACTACAAATTGCTCAGGACAATTCCAGGGGGTTAGCTAGGATGGTCCAGCCTCAAGGACTGCTCCAGCCCTGCACTTTCCCATCACACCAAGACTGGACCACAGCTAGCTCTCCCAGGACTTGATCATTATCCCAATTTTCTCAGGGTCTCCCAAAGATGGCATCACCCCCAGACAACAGGAAGTAATTTTAATAACACAATGCCCACATTCACAATAGGTGGGGTGGATGGTTTTTTTGGTCATTCAGTGGATTATGGAAATTTATCATCATTTAGGGGGGTTGGTGAATGTGGTGATACACTATGTACCTTAATAAAATTTGCCTGAAGATTGGAGAACAGAACAAGCCACTAGATTAAACACAGGCCAGGCAGTGGTGGCACACACCTTTAATCCTAGCACTCGGCAGGCAGAGATCTGTCTGGATCTCTGAGAGTTCAAAGCCGTTCTGGACTACATGAGATTAACTCAATCTAAGATAGAAACAGAACCAGGCAGTGGTGGCACACGACTTTAATCCTAATACTTGGGAGTCACACACCTTTAATCCCAGCACTTGAGATCTCGTGCCTTTGTTTGGGAAGCGCACACGCCTTTAATCTCCACACTAAGAAGGAAGTGATATGGCTGGGTGGACAAAGGTATACGGCTGAGGAGACAGGAACTGAGCCTTTTCAGCTGAGACTCAGAGGCATTCAACAGAGGATTCACAGACTGGCGAGGTGAGAAGCAGCTGTGGCTTGCTCCTTTGTCTCTGATCTTGCAGCATTGACCCCATACCCAGCTCCGGGTTTTTATTATCACACCATTTAAGTTTCATGCAACACATGACAAGTTGTTATTGGCCATGGTCAGGGAGGAAACTAAACAAGAGACTAGCTCCAGGGACCTCATTCTGAAAAGAAAAAAGGGGATAGATTGACCCGCCTCTGCCTTCCAAGTGCTGGGATTAAAGGTGTGCACCACCACACCCGGCTGAAAATATTTTTTATATTTTTTGGTTGTGAGCCTAGCCTTTAACGGCTGAGCTATCCCTCCAGCCCCGAATCTATTTTTTAAAAAAGCAACTACTAGTCTCAAATATTTTACATTGCAATGGATTTCTGTATATTGATACAAATTTAGGGCTATTTTTGTTAGAACATACTGTATATATGTTTCTACTCTTGTTTAAGGTATTGTACCTATACAGCTCATTTAAAAATGTAATAAAAAGCTCTAGTCCTTGAAAGCTACTTAGGATAATAAAGAAATGTAGGTTATTAGTTAGTCATCTATAACAATTAAATTTGTGGCCATGTCAGGTATGTTTTCAAGGTCAAACAGACAGTGTAGATCATCTTCAAACACTTCAGAGGCCTACAGAATATGACATATAAGAGGTTTTAATAACCTAAGGCTTTTCATGACAGTGAGACATGTCTGCTCCTGGCTGCACCAATTTACTTCATAAAAGGATGATGAATATCAAAGGTCCTCCATAAGGAGTTTGCCTCACTGTGGCAGAAGTAGCCACTGGGCAAAGACACTGCCCTTGCCTCAACTGCTAACAGTATGGTGTCCAAACTGGACAAGCAGGACATAAAAGAAAGTGACTGCCAAACTTTGCCAAGACAAGGTAGGGCAATCCTTCAAAATCCTGCTTCACAATAGTATGTCAGTTACTCTAGGCCCATAGGCTGAATATGGATGTCCTAATGTTACAGAAGAACCTTGGGTGACTGTCCAGCCAGCCAGGTGTCTCTGTCATTTCTTAGTTTTGGAAGTTGTTTACTCTGCACTTCCTGTTTAATCAGCTAATATTTAATCCTTCTCAGGACTTTGATGATGTTGAAGACTAGATAGTTATAGTTTCATTTCTCCTTGTTACCAAATTCAGAAAAGAAACTCACAAAAGAGGTGTAAAGTGTACAAGGTTGAGAGACATAAAAGCTTAAGTTGCTTATCTAAGAAAATATTTTAAAGTCTAAAAATATATTTTTAGGCTGGTAATACAAGTTATGATAGAAACTGGTCTAGGTATAAAACTAATCTCCAAGATAGGATAGATAATGTAGTATTTTCTCTGAATTTGCCAAATACAAATGGACCGAACATTTTGAATGTATTTCTTACTTGATAATTGTTCATATTATATATAGTTTTACTTTTTAAAGATTAAAACTTTCCCTTTTTATTTAGACAATACTTGATAACTGCTCTTATTGTATAAAGTTTTACTGTGTTAAGCTTAAAACCTTCCCTTTTTTTTTTTTTTTTTTTGTTTGTTTTTTGAGACATGGTTTCTCTGTAGCTTTGGAGGCTGTCTTGGAACTTGCTTTGTAGACCAGGCTGGCCTCGAACTCACAGAGATCCGCCTGCCTCTGCCTACCGAGTGCTGGGATTACAGGCGTGCACCACCACCGCCCGGCAAAACCTTCCATTTTTATTTAGACAATACCTGATAATTGTTCTTATTGTAATTAGTTTTCCTGTGTTAGAGTTAAAACTTTTCCTTTTTATTTAAACAAAAAGGGGGAAATGTTACTGAATATTTGTTTACACTGTGTGAAGATGTGTCACTGTGACTGATTTAATAAAGAGCTGAATAGCCAATAAGCTAGGCAGGAGAGAATGGGTAGGACTCCAGGCAGAGAGAAATTTGGGATGAATCCAGGTGCTTGAGCAACACCAACAAGACACTGAAGAAATCAGGCGTACAGTTACCAAGGAGAGGTAACTGAGCCACGTGGCAGAATGGAGATTAATAGAAACAAGGTTAATTTAAGTTATAAGAGCTAGTTAAGAAAAAGCTAAGGCCAAGGTTTCATAATTAACAGTAAGTCTCCATGCTGTTATTTGTGAGCTGGCATCCCAAAGGGAAGTCCGACTACAGGACAGTGACCAAAGGCTACACAGGTTCACACTGACCCATGGTAGTTAGGAATTACCTTGGGAGGCACAGCCTGGTGGATCTCAGTGAGTTCGAAGCCAGCCTGGTCTACAGAGCGAGTTCCAGGAAAGGCCCAAAGCTACACAGAGAAACTCTGTCTCAAAAAACAAAACAAAACAAAAGCCCCAGTAGTTTCCAGGTTCACGTGGGCTTTCACCAGTGAGAGAGGGCCAGGTTATTAAAAACAGTTCCACTATCAAATCCAAGATTCTCAGTGCAGGGCTGAAGCAATGCCTCAGTTGTTAAGAGCACTGATGCTCTTGCTGAGGACCCAGCTTCTGTGTCTAGCACCTGCATGGTGGCTCACAACTGTTTGTAACTCCAGTTCCAGGGAAACCGACGTCTTCTTCTGACCTCCACTGTATGTGTACACACACACACACACACACACCACTCCCGACACATAAAAATAAATGAATCTTTAAAATAGAAAGATTTTTAGTATTGTTTCAAAACACGTCAGTACATATGTTAGTTTGTAGGGACAAAAGAAGGTGCAATTAATCCTAACCTAGACCCTAGTAGACCACCTGAGCCCTCACTGACCATGTGTCCTTGCCTGGAGAGGGTCATACTGGGAAAAGATGGAGGCACTGTCCTGGGCCCCGTTACCACATGTTCTTCCAGGGAAAGGCATTCAGGAGACTCACCTGTGAGTCCGCCTGGCTGCACCCTCCAACTCCCTCCCAGGCATAGGAAAGGCTATAGTTTAGGCAGGCCCAGAAGGCACTTGGCCAGGAGAGGAACAGACCACAGGAGAGGGAATGGAACTGACTGGACACCTGAGGACAGGTCCAAGCTGAGATTTCAAAGTCCTCTCTCCCCCATAAACATCAAACCTGATACAATCAGACAGACACAGAGGCCCTGGGACCAGAAGGGGTCTTACCGATGGCTAGTAGCTCCTGGTTGGCATCAATGCGGTAGTTATTCTGAGAGGCTGAAGAGAGAGGACAACACAAACATTGTTACTGATGTACAAGAACAGGTAATGTGAGGTATCAAGTTGAGCAACTTACTTTACACACAGAAAACATACACAAACTGAACACACTTGATCTAAACTAAGAAATCCTTAAAAATCCGAAAGCAGCAGCTAGAGAGATGGTCAGTGGTTGAGAACACTTGCTGCTCTCACATAAGACAGGGGTTCAGGTCCTAGTACGACAAGGTGGCTCACAACTGTCTATAACTCTAGTTCAAGGGGTCCAATGCCCTCTTCTGGCCTCCGCAGGCACAGCATACATGTGGTGCACATACATACATATAGACACTCATACATACATAAAAATAAATTAAGATTTGGAAGGGGAGGTTGAAACAGGATGTTACTGTGTGAATCTAGCTGTCCTGTAACTCCCTAAAAATTCCAGTCTGGTCTTGAACTCACAAAGATCTGTCTGCCTCTATCTCTGAGTGCTGGGGTAAAAGTGGTAGACTACCATACCCAGCAAATACGCAAATCTTAAAGAGGGTCTGATTGGGGTCAGGGACAAAGTGCTGGAATGCTGGAGAAGGAATTGGTTCTGGGCACAACCAGGACCAGGCAGGAAGCATGGATATGGAGTTTTGAAAGCATGTATTATTTTTGCTGGTAATGATGATGGCAGTGGTGTGTGTTGCTGGGGATAGAACCTGTACCAGACATGTTAGCCAAATGCTGTAGCACTGACCCCCACTCCAAGGCCTGGTTTTAGTCTTCAGAATCAACCTGTCCCCATATTGAAGAGGACCTGCTGTGGTTATGGATTGGAATCCAGACACTGATAAGGCAAAGCTAGAAGAACTACTATCTCAGGTGGGCAAGTGAGGGATTTCAGAACCCCGCCTTAGAAAGGTAAGGCCCTGGTACAAACCGAGCCGAGGGAGAAAACACGGGGTCAAAGTTTTAGGAATTTAGTGAGCCCACTACTAAAGTTTAAAGTTCAGCCTTTCTTACTGATTAAATTAAAACTTTTTAGCTCGATGTGGTGGTTCATTTTAGTCCTAGCACTCAGGGGACAGGCAGGCAGATCTCTGTGAGTGCAAAGCCAGACTGGTCTACAGTGACTTCCAGGCCAGCAAGGCTACCTAGTATGGCCTGGTATCAAGCAAATTTACAAATTTTGGGGCTGGAATGATGTCCCAGGGTTGAAAGGGCTTATTGCTCTTGCAGAGGACCCAAGTTCAGCTCCCAGCATCCATGTCGGGCTGCTCACCACCACCTGCAACTCCAGTTTCTGGGAATCTGACACATTCTGGCCTCTGCAGGCATCTGAACTGACGTGTGTGTGTGTGTGTGTGTGTGTGTGTGTGTGTGTGTGTGTAGGAGCATGCACACCCCAGAAATCAGCAAGGGCTCCACACTAGGACTCATGTACCCACACGGGCTAGGCTGACAATATGTTAACATCACATCCTGATGGGGTTCCTCACTACAGAGCCCTTCTTACAGTGTGCTGGGTGTCCTTTGTCGGGAGTCTGGGAGCTAGGAGTGCTGAACACAGACTGCATTCTGAGAGCAGCTGGGCCATGCTGGCTCCCTTTCAGTCTGTGAACCCTTCTGGATTTTAGGTTACAGATGTTCCTTAATCCCACCCACACCCCACTCCAATTCATTTTAAAACATGAGCATGTATTCCTCGTATTAAAATTCTAATTTTAAACATTAGAACAGGCAAACACCCCAGGAGGCAGGAGCCTGGTGTGTGTGTGTTTTGGGGGAGTTATAGGCAGTGGGCATCTCACCAAAGGATTTGGCCACAGCGATGCTCTCCAGGAGGCCCACCAGAGGTATCACAGCCAGTCCAGCCCCCATGTCCTGAGAGGAGAGAGAGACAATGAGTGATCTTCCTGTGCTCAGGGAGGGTTTTCCAAGCAGGGACCCACTGCAGCAAGAGTGTGGATTTACACTGGAGAGGAAACACCACCTCATCATGAAGAGAGGCATGAAGAGGAACCCAGCAAAAGCATCCTTTCCCAGTGTCCAACGGAGGAAGGGGTTCGAGGCAGAAAGACACGTGTCCTATTTGGTTTCTTCTCCACTTTCCTGAGACACCCCACCTTGAGGCCCCACCCCAGAGGCCATCTCAGCCTCAGTCATGCTACTGGTTTTGCGTCTGCTCACCTGCACCATCTCAGAGAATGAGATGGTCTTATTGTCTGTGGTCACTGAGAAGGGTGGGGCCCTCACAGGGGGGAGACCCTGGGCGATCTTCCCAGTCAGAACAAAAGGATGGTGTCCTGTCACTTCGAAGGAGTAAGCAATCAGGGCTGCACAGGAGACCACCAAGGCATTGCGAGCTGGGACAGAACAGAGAGAGACTGGTGAGATGCAGTCTTGTTTGCTTTTGAAACTTGACTTATTATTTTATGTGTGTAAGTGTTTTGTCTGCATGCATGTGTATGTACCCTGTGCATGATGGGTGCCTGAAGAGGTCAGAAGAGGTCAGTAGATCACCCCGAGCTGTAGTTATAGTTCTGAACTGCTATGTAGCTGTTAAGAATGAACACAGATCTCTGCAAGAGCAGCAAGTGCTCTTCACCACTGAGCCATCTCTCCTGCCCCAAGACGCAGTCTTAATGAGAAAAGGAGGGTAACTGAGGCACCGCATCTCGCAGTCAGGGGACACTACCCTTCCGCAACCCCCCCTGCAGCCTGGAGACTCAGCAGGCATGGGCATGTGAAACCCACATCAGTGTGAGAGACAGGAAGTAATGAAGCCTATTGTATGATGTGGCCCTTGATAGCCTTCTCCCAGAGTTCCAGAAGAGACGCTACCCGTGGCAGGTTAGCTAATCTGAGGGACACTCTAATGAATCTATGTATACAAAACTCTTAGTCCAGTCACTTTATCCCTGAGTCGGTCCTCTCTCCACAGCTTCTGCTCTGCTCTTGCCGGTTTCTCTCTACACTTTCCTGCTGTCCCCTCCAAGTACTATTTTAACTCCTTCCTCTTAGTTCCACCCCGTCTAGGTTCTTGTCCGTCTAGTTCTTCCCCATCTCAGCTCCTCTCCTGACTCCTCCTTTTTCATCTAGCTCTTCCTCATCTTCCATCTCATTCTAGCTCTCTCCTCTACTCCTCCCATCTAGTTCTCCCCACGTCTCTGAGGTTTACAGTTATACACCCACGCAACAGCAATGCTCTAGCCAAGACAAGGTCACCAGGCTTGGATTCCTTCATGGCCGGAAGGAGGGGCAATAAGATCCACACAGAAGAGCAGTCATTGTCAGCATCATCTGCAACCCCCAAGGGAAGTGACTAACGGGGAAATGAGTCAACTGAGGGCTGAATTTGGTTAATATCTGAGCAAAGGGATTTTACATGCTCAAACTACATTTTTAGAAGTGGTTAGGTAAGGAGTCTATCAGTGACAAGTGAAAATAAAACTGCCTTATTTTCCTTTGGCCCCTTATCTGTCCAAGCTATCTCGGCTGCTGCTGGGTTTGTTTTTTTTTTCCCCCTGGCAGGGTGGGGGTGTGTGGCTAGGTAACCTGCTTCACAGCTTGATGTACCTGTAAGTAGAAACCCTTAGTTCTGAGTTAACTGTTAAAGGTCAATAAGTTAGGTACATCTTCTGGTCACAATGAATTAGATCAAAAATCAGCAGCAGCCAGGTGTAGTGATGCACACCTTTAATCCCAACTTGGGAAGCAAAGAGAAACCCCGTCTCAGGAAAAACACAAAACAAACAACATTGCAGCAACAACCATAGTGATCGCTAATGTCCCCGACGGGGCAAAACCGTTCATGTCTGAAAACTACCTGCTGCTGTGCGTCCTCAGCTCAGCTCTGAGGTGGAAGCGCCAACTGTGGAGCCGGCTCCTCTGCCAACAGGTCCCTTACCTGTTGTGACAGTCCACACCAGCCCACGGCTGAACTTCACACCAAGGGGCATCTGAGGATGGGGAGGAGGCATGTGTTTCCGCATCAGCTTCAGCACAAACAGCAGCACCATGCAGGCCAGCCCCAGGACGGCGTCACCCACCCTGCGGACAGAGGGCCAGTCAGCGCCTGACTCTGCAGCAGTGTGCCTTGAGGGCTGCTGGGCCTATTCTTTCCTTTTATTGAGATAGGGTCTCTCTACACAGCTAAAGCAGACCTTGAACTTATAATCCTCCTGCCTCAGCATTTCAAATGCCAGATTGCAGTCAAGAGCACAGCTCTCAGTGGTAGTCTTTGTTGCAAGTCCCTCTCCCGGCCCTTTCCACCTTCTCCTGAATAACCTACACCTCGATTCGACCTCAGAACCTCTCTGGCCTCTGAAGGACACACCCTTGGGAGGGCTGGGAGGTAAGAGGCCCCTCATCAACATGGCACCGAGATTACCGGCCCCGTTTTCAGTCACATGTCCTTTGGCCTACAGATGCTTAGTCTGTTCCCAAGAGGTGTGGAGGGCTTGAGATGGTACTGTCAGTGATACCCACTATAGCTGTGGACTGTGACTGGCAATCTCACTCCCTTGCCCACACCAGGACAGAAAGGAAGCATCCTGCACTGGCTTCAGACCCTAGGGAGCAGCAGCAGACTGCCCTCTGCGTGAGTGGCTCCCCAAATAATTTCTGGCACAAGGGGCGGGGCCGTTCATCCTAGTTTCCACTGGGCTGCTGGGGTGCGTGTCGAACTCCCTGGAGGATAGACCCACTATGGGTACCCCAGGTCTCTCCATGGCTCCCTGGCTCTGCCTGCTGTCCCGGTTCTCTGCCTCACTAAGAACTTTGGGAGTGAGACACTGACAGAGAGGTCTCTATTCTGTCCACACTGCTAAAATGCTGCCGACTCTGGGTCTGGCCGTGCCTGGCAGACCTGCTGTCTACAAGTCTAACTTGGGACAGCACTGCTCCCAAGGGCGCCTGTGACACTGAACAAATGTCGCCTGGATGGGGCTAAGGTCAGGAAGGACAAAAGTCAACAGTACCTGGTCTCTCCGATGTGGAGGAAGGTCTGATACACCTGGAGGAAGAACTGCCGGGGGATGTTCTGCAATCCCAGCAGGTTCTGTTCAAACAGAGGAGCCATCAGACAACCGCCCACCAGCAGCCGGCGGCTCACACTTTCCCTATCAGAGGCCCCTGAAGTCCCTCACTGGACCCCAATCCCCAAGGCCATGCTGCTCAGGGCTCCCAGGAGACCCCAAGGCAGGAGAGGGGAGTTATCTTAATAAAGACAAAAAACCAGTTTGGGACCGCCCCCCCCCCCCCCCAGGAGGGAAACCAGTTCTACAGCTGTGTGGTCAGGAGTCCGGGCTGCCTCTAAGCACCTGTAGACACTGGTCCAAAGTCATGTCCGTCACTCCTAGCACCACCCCCACCAACCAGAAGGAAAAGTCACACCCACCACAAAACTACACATGGACAGGCAGGGCTCCAAGGGAGCTGGGTGCTGACTGCCTTCATGAAAGGGATCTCTACTCTTTGGTTTTGTCCTTTACCATTGGAGGTCCAGTAGGGGCTATGACAAGCTGTGACAGCCTGACACCTGCTACAAACAATGAGGTGTGGGAACTCTGGGTAAGCAAACACAGATGCATTCTGGGTCTCAGGGGACTCCCGTTCTAGCCATGTCAAAGTGCTGCAGGTCATGATCTAATCAAGTTTTTGTTTGTTTGTTTGTTTTGTTTTGTTTTTCGAGACAGGGTTTCTCTGTAGCTTTGGAGCCTCTCCTGGAACTCGCTCTGTAGACCAGCCTGGCCTCGAACTCACAGAGATCCACCTGCCTCTGCCTCCCGAGTGCTGGGATTACGGGCATGCGCCACCACCGCCTGGCCTAATCAAGTTTTTAAAATCTTGTGGGCAGCCAGGATCCCCCTGCTGGCACCATGATCACAAAGAAACCATTCAATTCTCACGAGGGAGGGAGGAATAGAAACACACTTATATACTAAAATTGAATTATGTTGTTGTCCAAATAAAGGCGGCCCTCACAGAAAAGACCCTGGCACACTCTGACAAGTGTGTACACACCTCCTCACCGCACTCGTCTACACCTTACTAAGATGAGTGCTTGTTTTAAAGTGGACACAGTGACAAGACTGTCATCTAGGGGTCTGGTGTGGGAGGGGGTTAGACTCATGAACATGTGACCTAGTGCTTATCAGTCAGAGTGAAAAAGAGAAGAAGAAAAAAGGAAAAGCAAAAGTCAGCCTCCCCACACACTCACCCATATCCCCACCCTGGGTTTCTCAGCCCGCACCAGAGAGGCGGAGCAGCCCCTGGCCTTGAGAAGCATGCCTTGTGGAGTTGTGGGGTAGTGACACAGGGTCACGAGCCAGAGGTGTGGCCCTGATTATGCCACGAGGGGCCCAAGTGGACAAGAGCCGGACAGAGTTCAGTTCCACTCTGCACAAGCTTGTCAGGTGCACACTTTACACAGAGCACCCAGTCCCATCCCCGTGGGCTGGCAGTGGGCAGAGTAAATTCTACCCTGGGGTAGCTGAAGAACAGGCGTTTTAGTACTTTTTGTAGATATCTTACATACGGCTTAAAAAAACAAAAAAACACAAGTCTGGTGTACTCAAAAAAAAAAAAAAAAAAAAAAAAAAGTAAAGAAAAACGGGACCACAGCAGCAAAGCCGTGCATGGTCAGATCTGGAAGACAGCTGCTAGAGCCTGGCATGGGCTGGCAACCACAAGTCTCACGGGTTCATCAAGACAGGACAGAAGCACCCTGAGAAGCCCATCCGGCGGCACCCGGGCACAGATGCAATAAAGCCAGGAAGTAAGGTACAGCAGCCAGCCCCAGACTCCCCGTCCTGAAACCGACCATCACTCAATACCTCCTCTAGGAAGGCACCATGTGCTTCTCGTTCCCTGGGGGACAGACGGCTACAGGCCCCGACAGGCTACAGGCAGGATTGGCCTTGGTCTTACAACAGCAGCCACAGCGGGAAGAGTCAGGGGGACACTGTGCCTACCTTGATCTGTCCAAAGCCAATGGTGATGGTGGCAGCGGAAGTGAAGCCTTTAATGACAGGGCAGGAGATGAAGTCCAGCAGGAACCCTGTGGCCAAGAGATCAAGGACAGGGACATGTAATCAACCTCAGGAGAAGGGTATGTGTGGGCAGGCAGCACAGTGGGGCTGGGGGCAGATTCCACAGTTAAAGACTGACGGGCAACATGCCGCTCTGGACCTTTCTTTCTAGAGATTTATTTACTTGTTTATTTATTTTTATTTACCGGAGGTGAGGACCGAACCCAGGGCCTTCTGCTTGCTAGGCAAGCGCTCTACCACTGAGCTAAATCCCCAACCCCTAAAGATTTATTTTTAAAAATGTGTATATGTATGTGCCTGTGTGAGTTTATGAGCACCATGTGTGTGCAGGTGTGAAGAGAGTAAGGAGAAGATGCCAGATGCCATCAAACTATAGTTACTATTGGTTCTGAGTTGCCCAGGTGGCTACTGGGAATTGAACCCAGATCTTCTGCAAGAGTGGTACATGTTCCTTTTTTTTTGGAGCTGAGGATCGAACCCAGGGCCTTGTGTTTGCTAGGCAAGCGCTCTACCACTGAGTTAAATTCCCAACCCTCCTTTTTTTTGGAACTCACTAACTCTGTAGACCAGGCTGGCCTCGAACTCACAGAGATCTGCCTGCCTCTGCCTCCCAAGTGCTGGCTGGGATTAAAGGTGCAATGCCACCACCACCATCACATGTTCTTAACTGTGAGTCATCTCTCCAGCCCTGTATCTGTGATGATTCCCCTACAGGTTTGAATGAACCCAGCTCAATTTGTTTTATTGTAATTGGCGCTGGACAGGAGCTTCTAGCCATGTTTAAGCACAGCGTAATTTTGGAAAAAAGTATTTGGATAACAATTAACTCAGTCCCAGTGCACAACTTAAGACACATGTTTACA